>NC_056733.1:1028002034-1028302034 GCF_019279795.1 Protopterus annectens
CACCCTATGAACCTATAAAAGGTCCTTTTTCAGATATAGTAAAACACAATGATAATTGAAATTTAAGAAATCACATAGCCAGTAGGCAACACACATGAAATGTTGTTCAGTAAGAGATAATGAAAACTATCCAGTAAAAAAGTATCACCCGTAGCGCTTACGCAATCAAACCAATGTCTGTAAGGTAAAATACCAAATACCAGATACCAGCTGCATAATAAAACCTATTATGTGATTGGCAATTGTGGACCAATCATGTATTCCATCTGACAAATTTTGTTTATTTATTTGTTTGTTTAACATTTATTTACCGGGAACATCTGACTTGGAATGATCCATTTTTCAGAGGAGGCCTGGGGAGAAATGCTCCAGATGCATGTCTTTGTAACATGGGAGGAAATGAATCAATCCAATCCTTACAGCCACGGTGAACGGAGCCACAAACTATATATCAAATGTCGATATACCGTGACCTTGAATAGTGTAAAACCATGCAAACACACACACACACACACACACACACATATATATAATATATATTTATACATAAAAAATAAATCATCTACCCTGCTTAATGAAACTGGAACCATTCAAGTATATCCACTCAGAAAGCACAAGTCTGCTTCAAGCACTGCTCACAAGCAACACAAATACACATTCATATATAAACAATAAGGAAGGTGCTTCCCTTTGTGCTGTCTGTCCCCCACTTTTCCTATTCAGGAAGTTAATCAGGATTGTATTGGAGTTCCTACTTTTGTTGCCTTTGTGAACGTCTGGCATGTCTGTTCGACAGCAATTTTTTTGACATGTATACTGTTTTGAAAGGAACATAAAAAACAGTTCAGAATGGACTGCTGGAATAAATGTTGACAATGTACACAGAAGAAATAAAAAAAATACATCACTGCTGGAACGTTTCTAGTGGTAATCACAATCTGAACAACTGATGCTGCAGGCCTATGCAAGCTAGCCATAATGTTCCACTAAGTTGTTAAAGGCCGGGTGTAAGATCGTTTTTGGGATATTTTTTCCTCCTGGGCTAGCCATAATGTTCCACTAAGTTGTTAAAGGCTGGGTTAAGATAATTTTTGGGATATTTTTGCCTCCTGGACAGTCTGCAAAGCATATTGCTGGTATGGTACAGGAAGCAGAGGGAAACCAGCATAAAAGGGGTTATTCAGAGTTGCGATCGTGCATCTGTCATCATGGAGTCTAGACAATCATAAGGCAGCAATTTAAATATGATTATTATATATACTGTTGTGCCCACCAACCTAATCTGTTGATGCAAAGAGCCACATTATACTAAAGCAAGGAAATTTTTTAGTCTTGGTAGAATTCTAGCCTTTTTCTTGTGACTAGTTCAGTGACAATATAGATACTACAACAGCATGATGCACGTCCCAGGCTTCTAAAACACATCGGAATTTCAGTATCTGGACTGTAAAAGCAGTGAATGAAAATGTGGACTTAATAACTGCTTAATTATTTGTCCGAATCTCCCACGCTTGAAGTAACAAGTGTAGGAGAAGCAGGTGGGCTAAAATGGTTGAAGGCGATAAGTTTAAGTTTGGCTGACTGTTTTCCATCATATAATGTGTGTTCTACACAGACAGCTTCAGCTTTACACTGATGATGTGACCACAGGTGGAAAAGACTATACACGGACTGGAGTGCGCCAGACAAGATATTGACAGAATTGTTGAAGACAGAAGAGATCCTGACAAATCATAAACAAGGACTACCAGGACTCCAGCAGCTACACCAGGTTTTGTCTTTTGCTGCAAAGGAAATCTGATGTGATAAATTTCCAGATAGCATCATGATTTGAACAAGCTGGCCATCTTCATGCAACTCAACTGGTACTGCCTGGAACCTTTTAAGCAAATACAAAAATTGTTTCCGGAAAACTACAGAAAGGTACCCATTGCCGTTATGGCTGCAACTCAGAACTGAGCTTGGAGTGGTGTACTGCCCTGAAACCTTTGCAACAAATGGCAGTGGTTTCAACAAGGTAACATGTTTTGGTTGACAATTCACTAAACACTGGCTTTTCAGAACTTTCACTGTGATGTTGATTAGAGTGACTACACCAATGTTAATGCTGGAGGCAGACAGCTGTTTTTTGACAGGGGAGATAATTAAAGCATTTCTTTGTTGTACTATGCAGCAATCAAGACTGAATGCATTGGCTCTGATTTCTATAGGAAAAGAGCTGAAATGAATTTTACTGGAGTTATTGGTTTGTTAGAACAAAAAATAAGGATAAGCGAATGAGCTTTGTCTACAAGTAAAGAAACCTGAGAAAACCCCAGAGGAACAGAAGTACTATTTTATACATAGACTGTATTTATTTTATTTATTATTTTATATGACATTTGTTGACCAGAGATGTCTGACTGGGCTTGTGCCCTTTTTCAGCAGAGGCCCAGGATGAAAAGCTCCCCAAAGTATTACATACACCATAAAAATGTTTACAAACAGTACAGTATATATGAGGTAATATAAACATGCATTATAATGCTTGGATTCCCACTTGTAGCATGAGACTTTAAAATGTGTTATTTACAAAAAACACAATAAAACAACAGTCATTCGTATATCTCCAATACATAATAAATTCCCCATTTAAAGGGGAAGTAATATAGCAATAACCCATGCCTGGGTGTGGGTAATGCTGGATATACCCATGGTTGGTGTGGTTTGGTCACGAGGGCGAAGCCCGAGTGGCCAAACAAAGCCAACCGTGGGTAAATCCAGCATTATCCACACCCAGAAGTGGGTTATTGCTATTATACAATGACATTATTTAAGAAAAAAAATAATTACTTTTCTTAAATAATGGCATTGTATAATGCCTCCTTGCTGCCCTTCTGCAGTTGTCTGGTATTCTGCGGCGCATGCGTATGCCTACACAGTACATCAGAGCTGTGGGCAAAAGCAACGGAGAAAGCAAGATCTATGTTGCTTTTTACAAACTGTCTCGCTATGTTAAATGGGTTTAACATAGCGAGACAGCTTTAAAAAAAGCAACAGAGATCCCCGTTGCTTTTTTTAAAGCTGTCTCACTATGTTAAACCCATTTAACATAGCGAGACAGTTTTGAAAAAAGCAACGGAGAAAGCAAGATCTCCGTTGCTTTTTACAAACTGTCTCACTATGTTAAAGGAGTTTAACATAGCAAGACACCTTTAAAAAAAGCAACGGACAATCTCCATTGCTTTTTTTAAAGCTGTCTCGCTATGTTAAACTCGTTTAACATAGCGAGAAAGTGTGAAGCAACGGAGATCTTGCGTTCTCCATTGCTGTAAAAAAAGAGTTATAGTAATGGAAAAAGTCCGGGCGACCGGACCTTTTTCCATTACTATAACTCTGATTTACAACGTGCACGCTGACCAATCAGCGTGCACGCTTTTGAATATGAATGGGGGGGTCGTTGTATAATGACAATTAACTCAGAGTTCAAGAGAAGAGTACAGAAAGTATTGTATATCAAATCTTAATTCTTATAGGCAATAACATGTACATCAGTAATCAGAAGCAGAGGGGAAATCAATAACTAAACAACAATTAAATCAAGTTTTAACACTAGCACATAAAGCATTGCCTTTGAAAAAGTTAACTTACACACAACTCATGATCAGTGACAATGCCTATCTTACCCCCCTCAGTATTACACAAATTTAATTCTTCTAATTCACCAAACTGTCCATATTGTAGGTCAAAGGAAGATCTAACACATATGTTTTGGAGCTGCAAATGTGTATTTAAATTATGGAACTCATTAAAAATCCAACTGCAAAAACAAGGCTATGAAAAAGCAACTCTAACATGGGAATACACACTACTTCACTTTCCCCTCCCAGGAATATCCCATAATCAAGCGACCATACGTATCACATTATTCCTATTAATGAAACTATACATAGCTTCTAAATGGGGGAGGGGGGACAGAATGAACATCAATTGGCCCGAATTCAAAAAGATGGCAATTAAACACATGCTAGCTCATAAATGGGTAATTGATGCAAAACATAACAGTGTTAAGAAACTAAAAATATGGGAACAGATATTTAACATTCTGCTAGTGTAATCCACCCACATTATCACAAAGACACTGACATTCATGCACAAAGTTATACCTTCAGCATTTATACAGATAGGTAATGACAAGAATTCTCCATAACAAGGTAAGCTCAATAAATGGATGCAACAAAATAATTGATGGCACCTTTGTACAGCTGTAAATATTGATGTTTCATGTTGATGTATAAATAATGATAACCTTTAATTCTGTACCCAGTGTATTAATATATTGTTGATGCTGTTTGGTCTATGTTTGGAAAACTCAAAATAATTTTTTTTTTGGAAAAAAATAATACTGAGGTAGCTGAGAAGCACTGGAAACATGAAAAAAAAGTATTATAGAGAATGATGAAGTTTACATCACATGGGATCACCCATCACCAGCGAGTAAACCCGATACAGTAGTCCATGAAAAGAAGACAAAAGTAGCACTGATCATTGAAATTGCTACACCCAATGACTACAGTGTCTTATGTACAGAAAGACACAAAGTTATAAGATATCAGGATTTACAGGCAGAAATGAGGGCAATGTATAAGAAAGATGCCCTGACAGTTCCAATAGTAGTATGAGCAATGGGTTTTATAAAAAAATAATCTACAATCCTGTTTAGATATGTTGCCAATACATGTAACTCTATATTAATTGCAGAAGGGGTCATTACTGGGCACATTGCAGGTGCTGTAAAGAGCACTTTTGGCTAACACCAAAGACTGAAACAATAATAATTTCATGAACTTTAATCATACTTTGACTTAGAAATGGGGTCCATTCCCATCATGGTAGTAGAAATCCAAAAGACTTAGAGAAATTAAGCAATGATAGTCATTTTTTAATATAATTAAATATTCTTTCCTTTTTGTCCATAACCATGAGACCATTCACATTCCAAGATAATATGGAAAGTGTTGCCATTATGATAAGAAGTCATTATTCCCACTTATTATATATATATGACAGCTTTTTTAAATGTCTATTTCCAACTTTTGTGAGACATGCACCCACTAATGTTTGGCAGGTTAATCCTTTATACTGTTTTTTTCTTATTGTCAGCATTGAAACTATGTCACACTTTGCAAGACTTTTGGTTTTAATGAAAATCCTCATACAAAAAATGTTTATTAATCTATGAGCAGCTAATATACCAAGTAGCTTTGTGTTTTGTAATAGCTCAATTCTAGTATTATCAGTTGACAGTACCATACTTAGAGTGGGGCAAAAGGGGCAACAGCCCTGAGCTCAAAGATTTGAGGGTGCAATTAGCTGATCTCCCTTTAATACAATACCAGCTTTTAAAAGCCAGAATTGCATTTGTGGTCAAACCTGAGTGCTGCAGTGCTCCTTGTGTGGTCTAAACTGTAGCAACAGCTTGCAATTTGCAATAGTTTTTTTTTTGTTAACTAAAACCTGAGCACTGTAGTACTCCATGAAGGCAGGGTACAAACTGTAGCAAATGTTTGCTACAGTTTAAAAGGAAGATTTTTTTTTAATTAAAACAAGAGCACTATATTGCCCTGTGCAGGCAGGGCATAAACTATAACAACTGTTTGCTATATTTGTAGCATGCAGTTTGTTACAGTTTAAAATGAATATTTTAGCTTTAAATTAAAACATGAGAATCACAACACTCCATGCAGGTAGGGTATAAACTGTATCAGCTGTTTGCTACAGTTTTAAAAGATTTCTTTAAAACTAAAAGATGAGCACCATAGTGCTCTGTGCAGTCGGGTATAAACTTTAGCAACTGTTTGCTACAGATGCTACAGTTTTAGAAAAGGACATTATTATTATTTTTAAATAAAATAAGTTGAAGGAGGGTTGAGGGCAGGGTACAGAAACAGGACCTGAATGGCTAAGGCAGGAGGGAGGGTGTTTGTGTCATGCATCTGGCCACCTGGTTGTGCCAGTAGAAGGAGAATCCTTTTTTTTTCCTGCTCTTCACTTGTAGAGCTGAACGGGTGGGGCACTGGTTCATAATAAAGTGGAGGAACCAGCTAAGCTTCTGTCAACTGATAATATTTTTTAAGCCACAATGATTCATTTGCTGGGTTGGATGTGGCTAGAGTGATTGCTGCATATATCCATGAAGCCACGGCATGTAGGGAAGATATTCTAGCAGTGTTTAGTTGATGCATCTGTACAGAAGAAGCTCAGCTTTCACTTTCAGAAGACCATGTCCTGTATACTGGGAGAGATTGGGAACATGGAGTCAGAATGACTCCTGCTCAATACTTAAATAGTCGAGGTGGTAGCCTAAAGTGGTCACTGCTTGCCATAACAGTAACACAATGTTCTGGTGGCCATCAAAGGTAAGACAAGCATCCTGGTTAAAGAAAGAAACTAAGGCTGCAATGCTGTGCATCTGGTCTGATAGCACTCTCCATCTTTTTGGTTAGGAACCTTGGGGATCCTTCCACTTGCTTGATGTGCCTAAATACATCCCAAAGGGAGCATTTTATTCAATAATGAATCTATTAGCACTACATACAGAGGAATGATAATTTTTTTGATCTGGGTAATATGCTTTTAAATAATTGTGCTAATTAAAAGGATTTTCTGAGTACTGTTGTTATATAGTTGTCAAAGGAGAGAGAATTATCAACTAAGGTCCCAAGATCCCTAACTGCATTATAATTTTGGAGTGGGGTACTGGCTATACTATACAATAAGGGACACAGCTATTTATCAAATATAGTAATACTGTACTTCGCAGTTAATTTTAGCCCTTTTTGTACACCATTGTTTGTGAGGGTTAGTTCTAGCTGTAATAATTGGTTATCAAATGGAGTTTTAAGTCATCTGCAAACTTAGTTAACCAAAGTTCTCAGTTCCTAGTCTGGAGATCAGAGACATAGATACTATCACACTACGGAGCTCTAAGGCACATTACTTGTTACCTTCATACTTTATGAGGAGATGCCAACCCCTTAACAATCCATGTTATATCTTTCAGAGTTGGCTGTCCACTTTACCATATAAAGAGCTATGTTCAGGACACTTAGCTTATTTATGATACCAACATGGGATATGGTGTCAAATGCCTTGGCCAGATCCAAATATGCTGTTTGGACAGAATGTCCATCTACTATGTGTGACCTTCTTGAAGAAGCTTACTAAATTAAGTAAGCATGATCTCCCCTTAACAATACCAAACTGCTGAGGGACAAGCTTGATGATTCTTTTTGATAACATAGTTTATGGGGACAGATATGATGCATTTCTTGGCTTATTTGTTTACCATGGTAGTGCACTGATCTCAGTGGACCATTTGCAGTCACATCCCAAGTGAATAGGATCACATAAAATTGAACAAAACATATTTACAGATATAAGGATATGCTATAAAATGTACACATATATACAGATGCAAGAATATGGTACATTTAGTTGAAGAAGCAGTTTAGAATCATGGATGGAAAAATGTAATCATACTTAGCAGAGCTTTTTGGATAAGATGTAGCCATAATGACTGAGACTTTCATACCAAACAAGGCACTTCTTCAGATCTGAAGAAGTACCTTGTTTGGTATGAAAATGCTCATCTTTTATATCTTTTTGGGGGAAGATTTTTAAATTCTTTCATACATAATTAATATTCTTTACATATAAATTTGATTAGCTGTAACATATGTATGTCTTGTGTTCATGACATAAGTTGATCTTGGGAAAAAATGTAACTTTTTTTTAAGTATATTTTTAATGTGTGTTTATATTTCATATTTATATTTATTAAATCAAGTATTTTAACATATGGATGCAAAACGGTTCTGTAACTTTAAGGGTACTGTTCAAATGACCGATTAAAATGGATCTTCTCACCAGTTAAGATCAGTATCAGTTAAATACAAACATCTCGATCTGAGCCAATGATGTAAAAATTATTATTTTATTAACGACAGAAGATCATTCATAGCAGGTGTTGTTTAAATGCCTTCAGATTAGCCTTTGTTGAATGCAGATATAAATAATTAACACACTGTGACATTTTGCCTCTTCCATCACAATCAGTTTCAACTTAGATAAATGGCCTCGGGGGGGGGGGGGTCCCACATTTTTTTTTTAAAGTACTGACTGCCACCACAGCCCTCCATCTTTATGGCCTCCTCTTAAATGTATTTGTTTTAGCTTTTTAATAACCAAATGTAGCCTATTTCATCTACAAACATTCAAGGAAAAATACCTAAAGTAAAATGAAAATAAAGCAAGGTACTGGCATACAAATTTCATAGCTGGACACTGTCATTTTTATTAATTTAGCATACAAGTGGACTACATTATTTGTGTCATTTTGTAAGCTATAGCTTTCTTACAAGAAAAAATACCAACTGAAGCTGATTATGATGCTTTGCAAATTCACTCTACAAACAAAAATAAGGGCAAATGAAAAATAAATAAAAGCATCTAAACAGAATCAAGTAAAATCACCAAGTATGTGTGTCGGGGGGGGGGGTATGACCAATATTATGGGTAGTAATTGGAGACATGGTGCACAGTCTCTAGGGCTGATACATGGTTGATGAGCACTTACACCAAGTACACACACAGATATTACCTTACACAATATACAGTTGTATGTAATACAGTTATGGTACAATGGTTGACCAATATACAACTGTATGTAGTACAGTTACGGTACAATGGTTGACAAATATACAACTGTATGTAGTACTGTTATCACACAATGGTTGACCAATATACAGCTGTATGTAGTACAGTTGTTGTACAATGGATGAGTGTCCCCATGGTGCACACCATCTTAAATGTCACACACATGTGAAATCAAAGTGGATGCATGGGCAGCCCATCCCAGTAAACACTAAGGCATATGTAGCTGTAAATATCCTACTTACATGGACCTTTCAGCAACCCAGAAGAAATTCACTAGGAATATTTACAGGTGTTAACCTTACAGACCCTACACCAGCTCTTGGGATGGCCTGTCTGCAGGTAGTCAGAAGCTGGCCAGTCTTCCAAAGCTCAAGCCTCCACCCATTGCTCTGGCTTCTGACTCAGGGATTTCAGTAGTATAAAACATGCATCAGCCATCACCAACTTCAGATCGTTCTTGCCCTGGTAAAAACAGGGAGGGGGGAGCCCAACAGCATGGTATACCAGGTAGAAACTCGTCTGCTGGTTAAGATCCATCCCAAGGAGCTACAATCCCACTACTCCAAAGAGAAGGCTAATGCATCAAAGAATGATGGTCTGGTGTAGAAGAAATATAGAGGGGATAAGGAGGAGCAATAGGATGAAGTTGCCACCCCAACTTCAGAGGAATCCCAGGGATAAAGCAGAAGAAAAACAAGAGGGAAGATGGGAGGGCACTTGGACTGCAGCAGTGAAACTGCTCAAACATTTACATTTACGGTAAATTCCTAACAGCTGCACTACATTCATTCTAGTATTCACTGTTACAGCCCTCACCTCTGGGAAGATTCCCAAAGCAGAGATGGATGGGGAGGTGGATGACCAGTTTAGAAATCAAACCTTGCAGGATAACAGAAGGAAATCTTGCTCAGGCTCTGAATGCAGCCCAGCCCCCCCCCCCAAGTGTTATGCTGTGAAAAAGATGTACACAGAGGACCAGATTGCTGCCTTTAGAATGGCCTGGGCGGAATTTCCACTAGCCGTAGTTCTAGTTGAGTGTAATCTAATGTGGCCTGACATTCATTTTCCTTGTTGCTGGTACAATGTAATGCAAAGCGTCAACCACTTGGAAATGAATTTTGTCGGTCAACAGACTTACCCCTCCTTATCTTTTGCAAGCCAATCAGGTGGTCAGTCTTTCTGTAATCTTTTGTTCTGTGCAGATATAATCTCAGCTGTCTATGCACATCAAGGGAATGCATAGTTCTTTCTCCCAAGTTCTGAAACGTGGGGAAAATACTAAGAACTGATTGGTCTGGTTGACGGTAAACCCAGTGACTACTTCAGGCATAAAGGAGGAATTAGATCATAAAGCCACTGTAACTTGGAATGGCTGTTTGCACATTGTCAACTATTGATGTTCCACCAGGGTAGCTTGTTTTTTGAATTAGTTTTGTACTTATTCCTGATGGGTTAGCTGCATAAATGTAGCTACTAACATGCTTGCATAGGGTTTCTGTGAACAGTTCCATGTAGGCAGCACTGTACTCAGGGTTTAAGGGACCTTGAAATTTTGTCAGGTTATCACTTAATAGCAGGACGTTAGGCTTAGCATAGTTCCTGAACATCCCAGGGTTAGCTTGGATTCCAGGTGTTTATTTTTACTTGTGGTTTGACCTCACCAGAGAGGACATTAAACTAGGGCGTGTTTAGCACTCTCCCACATTAGTGAGGACCAGATCCAGTACATTTGCACCCCTGGTTGGCATATTGACAATTAGGTCTAGGGAGTTTGTGTTTACAAAATCCAGAAATCTCTGTGTCTGTCCATTTATTGTCATATATGGTTCCCGGTTAGTAGTGGGGTAATTAAACTCACTCATGAATATGGTATTGAGTTGGATGTTGAGTTTTTCCAGTAAGCTGAAATATATGTTATAGGCTTCCAGGGTCATAGAGGACCTACAGCTTGCAAGGGAGCGGTATGAGATTTTGTCAATGGTGATTTGAATATGGAGAAACTCATTAGGTAAGACTCTTTTCCAGTTTCTTGTACACCTCAAACATGTGATTTGAATAGAAAATCCTTATTTTAGGGGGGGGGGCTGGCATTAAGGTTCTCAGACTTTGCATTGTCTGGTAGGGTGGAAGTCTTTAACCAGGCATGTTTCCTTTTGACTGACCCCATAGCTTCTGCCCTGCATGATATACCCATGATATCATGGTTAGATGTTTTGGATTGTTAACTACCTGAAAAGATTACACAGGTTCAATAACTCCTGTTTCAGGTGTTTACCCTCATCTCCTCTGCTTCAATAGGATATGTTGGTAAGAAAACATGTGGGACTGGCAGTTTAAAGCCCTGAATGGCAGGGTGATAACAGTGTATGCTTTTCCCCCAAATCAGTCAAGAGCTCTCTTTGTCACCTGGAATATAATTTCTGGTAGAAACTGAAATTGCTTCCCTGCTAGGGTACATGGACGCCACTTGTGGATCAGCTATAGGGTTTCTATACAGGTACTTACAGAGGTTTTTGACCCTATAGAACTGGTTAGGCTTCCTGGAAGCAGGGGGGGGGGTCAATTTCAAGAGCTGGATTCTGAACCACACCCTCCAGGATCTCTAGCACCAAAGGAACAGCTAATAGCTTAAACTTAGGAAGTCCCATGAAGATTCTATATCTCTGCTGAGCTCTGTCTCATTCGGTGAAGGTATCCCCAAAGGAAAAATCCTCTAGTGGAGATGCAGAGGACAGGGCATGCTCAGTGACCAAGCCCAGATTCCCAGCTGAAGGGAGATTCTCAACTGACAAGAACTTGTCTGCATATGCCAGTTCATCAGCATCAGACTCAGAGGAGTCATAGTCCACCTCAGGGTTATCCATCATTTCCTACTTTGACAGGACTCCTGACACCGATGGCACAAATTTGTCAAACATCTTAGATTTCAGGCAAGACATAAAGGTTTCAGCTAACTGAATTGGATTACCTTAAGATGAAGGCTGGGTAGAGGTGTTGGACCAAGGCAAGCTGGACTGCACTTATTTATCTTTTTTTTCCCCTTGTGGCTATGTTTGGATATGACCACCTTTGACGTATTGGATGTGGAACCAAATCCTCAGTACATTCACCAAGAACCTCCTCATTCATGAATAGTCTGGGGATTGCACCTTCCTCCAAAATCAAGATGTGGGCCTCTGTTGCTAAAGCATCTCCAGCTGTTGAAGGTGCCTAGGAAGTTTTGGTCCTGGAGGACATGGTAAAAAACAAAAGTGTGGAAATGTGTACAGGCCACGCAAGAGGCCTCATCCCAAAATGGATTCTGTAGTTGGGGGCTGTAAAAACACCCCACCTCTTATAGAATCACTGGACCAAAGAAATGCTGAGTCATGGGCCACATTCTCCATTTCCTTGTATGTTTATAGGTAAGTACTAGGCAAGCTGCCCTTGCGGACCATTTTAAGCCTAGCCAGTTTCTTTTTTGTGCTCAAATTAACCTGTCCTGATTGGTTAGAGATTCATAGGTTCATAGGTAGGTACTGGGCTATCAACCCTGGGGCCTATATAAGCCTAGCCAAAAAGGTTCCCTGGCCTTCGCCACCCAAGAAAATTATTTTCCTGTGCCCTTGTTGAGCAGTGCCACAGCAGTGATCCCCAGGGTGAATTTTCTATTTCCCATCCAGTCGTCAAGATTTTTCTTAGACGGCCAATGAGGAGCTTTGCTTGATGTGAATGGGTAGTTTGTTCCAGAGTATGGGAAGTCTCTGGGACAGGAATCTATCCCTCCAGCATGTTCTGTTTATTGTGATGACAAGGTTTAGGTCGCTGGAGTGTGTGGTATAGAGAGATTTGGATTTCTTTAAGTATAGCATGTCCAGCAGTTCTGGGTTTGACATAGCTTGACATAGATTGGCCTTACTCATCCCATAGCTGATAATTATACATTCCCCCTAATAAGACTAATTGGGATCATACCATAAATAATTTGAGGGGACCCATGCATGGCATAAAGGATTTAGGAGCTGACTCTGTCCATTAGTTGTAGAGAGGGCAGTCCTAGGGCATATTTTCTGTTTACTATCCAAAGATCCAAGTTGAACTTGAATATGTACAAGAACTTTGGTTGATGTTGCAGAAGTTTAGGTCCCTAGACAGGATATTTCTAATGCCATTTCACTTGCTGATTTACAATAAATCCATCAGTATTGGGTCAGAAGATGCCTTGTATGCCAGACAAAGATCACCTCTTAGCAGTCTGTAGGCTACTGAGTATAGTGACAAGGCTTTGAGTTAGTCCATGTAGGACATGTTGTCTAGGCCTTGGATCCTTTTAATAAGGTATGTCTGTGGGCATTCCAGTTATTGCATGTGTTGACAGATACATGCCAAGGGGGGCATTATATTCAGTGATTGGCCTAATGAGGACTGAGTAAAGGGGAACAATGACATTCCTAGACATAGACACAATCTCCTGGTTTATAAGCTGTTTAATCTAGAATAACTTTCTTACAACAATGGACACATATTGGTCAAAAGTAAGTCACTGTCCACATAAGATCCAAACTCTCAAACAAATAGGTCAACTCTTATGGGCCTATTGTTACTTTGGTAGTTTCCTGGGATAGATGACTTGCCAAATAATACAATACTGCATTTTTTGGCATTCAGTTTGAGTACATTATTTTGGCACCATTTATTTTTTGAGACAAACCTTCCTGCAGGATGGCTAAATCATTTGGGGATTCAGTGACTGCTCCTTGCTTTCAGTCATCTGCAAACTTTGCCAGAGCCCTTTGATACTGGCTTTTACTTCAGAAAAGTAGATGCCAAACAAGAGAGGTCCCAGCTCAGAACCCTGGGGGACTGCACTAGTGACTGGTCTCGTTTTGTAGGTAACTTCCCTTATTTTGATTTCCTGCATCCTATCTGTGAGACAGATAGCAATCCAGCAAGTGACATAGGGGTTTATTCCCAGTTTAACGTTTTTACTATATCTGAGTAGGGAATTGTGTTAAAAGCTTTGGCCAGGTTGAGTTATGTGGTGTGTACCATTTTGCCTTTACCCATTGCATTGATGACCTTTTCAAAAAGCTCCACCAGGTTGAGTAAGCATGATAAATCCAAGCTGGGATGGGTCCAGTGTTTGGAGGTTCCCCGTGCCCTGATTGATTAGTTCTGTCAGTTGCCAGTTGGCTCACTGACAGAACCTACACTGTAAAAGTTGCAGACACCAAATCTGACTTCAAACCAGTGACAAGTGGAGTACCACAGGGTTCAGTCCTGGGACCTCTCCTGTTTGGTATCTACTTCTCTGAAGTACAGGCTAATGCAGAAGGTCTTTGGCTAATGAAGTTCGCAGATGACTGCAAACTAGGAGCCATAGTTGAGTCCCCAAATGATGTGGACATCCTACAGAATGGCCTCACTGAGACAGATGCCTGGTGTCAAAGCCATGGCCTCAAGCTCAATGCCAAAAAGTGCATTGTCATCCCCTTTGGTAAAAACTCTGTACCCATGAACTGCCACATAGGCGGCAGTCTACTTAATGTCAAATGTGTGATAAGAGACCTGGGGACCCAGGTGGACAGTAGTCTCGCCTTTGATAATCACATCGCCACAGTGGTCAGGAAATCCTTCTAAGTGGCACACGTCATCACAAAAGGGTTCTCATCTAGGAAAAAAAGAAGTCATTGTTCCCCTCTATTCGACACTCATTAGACCCATTGTAGCGTACAATTCCCCTTTTGGAATGTACCTCACAAATCATCTGCAGCAGCTGGAAAGGCCACAGAAGTACGTCACAAAGAGGATTACTGGCCTCAAACAGAATCCCTACACTGACCGTCTCAAAAAACTCCAGCTTTACTCCATACCATATCACCTACTTGGAGGTGATCTCTGCCTAGCATATAAAGCTATGTCAAACCCAGAGCTGTTGGACATGCTACACCTAAAGAAATCCCAATCCCTCCAAGCTACACACTCTAGGGACCTAAACCTTGTCACCACAATAAACAGGAGATGCTGGAGGGATAGATTCCTGTCCCAGAGACTTCCCATACTCTGGAACAGGCTACCCATCTATGTCAAGCAAAGTTCCTCATTAGCACTCCAAGAAAAATCTTGATAAGTGGATGGGAAATAGGAAATACACCCCGGGGATCACTTCTGTGGCTCTGCTCAACAGGGGAACAGGAAAATAACTTTCTTGGGTGGTGTAAGCCAGGGGAACCTTGTTGGCTAGGCTTACTTAGGCCCTTGGGCCGATAGCCTAGTACCTACCTATGAACCTATTATAAGGCTTTAGACTAATGGGCCTGTACTGGAAGGGCCTCCTATATGCACGGAATGACTTGGCCATTCTCCTTTCACTTGTACGTAACCTGTATGGAGGCTGGGATTGAACAGTGCTGTTAGGGGTGTGGCTACATCATGCTTCATGCTGTATGGAGGCTGGGATTGAACAGTGCTGTTAGGGGTGTGGCTACATCATTCTTCATGCTATTTAAGATACATCCAGGAATATTGTCAGGACCCACTGACTCTGTATTGTTGGCTTGATAGCTCTTTCAGGACTTGGTCCTGTGTGACAGCTGGAGATGAATCAGTATCAGGTATATGTTGAGAGCCAGATTGAGGGGAGTGAGTGGTAAAGTTAGAGCTAAATTTATTGGCCGGTAGTTCACTATATCTTCAGCTTCAGTGTAGATAAGTAACATTTTTCACAATCCGCACAGGGCATTTCTGCACTGTGCTTTTGAGATGACGAACAACACCAGAGAGCCACCACCATCCTGCTTTCACTACTCCAAAGTAGCTCTTCCACCTCACCTTCTGTAATGGCATCATTTTAGGGGCACAGTTTGACCAACGATTTATAGTGCTTAAGTATGTGGAGAGAATAAACCAAGGAAACATTTCCACTGTTTAACAAAACAGCACTATCAGCCATCACCAAAGGAGTTTGTAGACAGCCAAAGCATGCGCATGGTACCAAGCTCCCTCCCAACATCTGTAGTACAACTCCATCTGTATATGGAAGGTCTGGCTTTCCACCAGGTAGTGCCTGAAGTACCCAGTACTATACACTAGCAGAACTGCCTCTTCATCAAACCTTTCCATTGACTTAATGGGATTCGCCAAGAATTCTGCCTTGAACATTGGCAACGTACCATGCTGAATTAATCTGGTGTAGCGAGTTCCATTCCACTTTTGTTATCAAACTTAAGATTCCAGCAATCCACATTAAATGCACTGAATTGGGACTGGTAATAGGGTCTGCATTCTGCCACTCTGGGCAAAAGCTGTAGACCTGCAAGTAATGGATTTTTACACACCTTTATTAAATCACAATTTACACAATGAAGTAGGTATACATACACTAATACAGAAGAAGACAACCCATAGTGACAGCTTCATTATTTTTATACCGTATACACTTCTTTTTAACAGTCACTCATTCCAATACATACGTTTCTCAATTCCATCTTTCTCTTAATCTTTACTTCTCCTAAACATTATTTTGAATGTATTCTTCCCACAAATTCCATCTGTGTCTGTATAATTTGCTTCCTTCTTTTTCCTAAGATCCCACCTCTAGTTCTTTCCTTTACAGTATTCAATACTACTTTTACAGCTGGTTTAGATTTTTTTCCATTTTCTAATAACCACTTTTTTGGCAGCCAATAGCATTAAACTTAGTAAGGTCTTATTATATCAAAGCAATTCAAATCCCATGTCCCAGGTCAACACAATCATTCCCCTGTTACAACTATTTGCTCTCGTAACATTTCTGACACAGTATTCTGTAGTGAATTTTTAAAATCTGCCAACTGCTAATTATCCCTTTTTCAAACAACACACTATCTTCTAGACTTGAATAAAAACTGCACCAGTCCTGGTCTTTCACTTAGCACTTTCCATATCCTTTTCTCTTTACTTATACTCAATCACTTCCTGGTAGGGAAAGTAGTCTCCAATCTGCAGTCCAGATTTCTGCTTGGCCTCATCCCACTCTATTACACTTCCTACTCTAGTTATTTACTCCCAATACCTTGGTCACTTTACCAATTTTCTCCAAAAAATGTTTGCCCCCCCCCCAATGTCCATTTTCTATACTTGCAGTCACCAATACTGGCAAAATCTCCTTTTTCCATTCCTGTGTTTTTGGAATACTTTCTGCTACTTATGAATATATTATGTACACTTTTTTATTCTCCTTAAGGACCTGCATCCGAAATCATATAATCTTATGTTTTGAACTTTTTGGTTCACCATCATTCATTTCCACTTTGATTGATACCTTTTTGCTTCTGTTATGTATATGAGCCTTAACTATCTATCTCTAAAGTATCCTTTCAAATCAGATAATTCTAAACCACCGTTTTCTATTGGGGGGTCAAGTTATGCTACTTAACTCTTGCCCTCTTCCCCTCCCAGATAAATTAATTCAACCTTTATTAACTATTGTCCAGAACATCTCTGGTTGATAAAAATATGCCTAATCCATTTGCAAAACTACAGGGACTGAAAACATTTTCACAGCTTGCATCTTACCATCCATATTCGTAAGAGTTTTGAGTTGCTCAGTGTTTGCATTATCTTTTGTTTATTCTCTTCCTACATATCCTTAAAGGTTGCTATAACATAATAATTTTCAATTCATACACCCCATAGCTCTCAACCAATCAGGCACAAATTTCAACAGAAACAGGGATAAATCCAGAAAAAAAAATCAGAGACGCTTTTAAAATGTTAGTTCTATTAACTTGAGACATTAACAGAATAAGAGAACGTGAATTAATATACATTTCCTGAAGGAACAGAAGTCTGTAACTCTTATTCATTGTCATTATTTATTAAGGATAATTCAGCACCTTTCCTCTGAAAGGCAATAGTGTTAGGAGGGATTAAGAGGGACAGAGCTAAAATTTGAGTTAAAATCAGGGACAGTTGAGAGTTATGATACACCCTAAATACTCATCTTATCATGTCTCCATAAATGTTGGTTTTGCTGAACCAATTTGTTTAGTTGCTTAGTTTACTGCAGAAGCCTTTGCTTTATCTGTATTAATTTTATACACATAAAAGACACAAAACTGTCTCAGAATGATCCACAACAACAAAAAGTCCTTTTATGGATCTTTCAAATACAAAATATCATCATCTGCAAATAAGCCCATCTTTTCTTGATTGCACCATGCATATCCTTGAATAGGTGTTTATTTTCTTTGCAAGTGGCACTAAATAGAAGAAAACAACAAAGGGGAAGAACACCCTAGCCTTGTTCTTCTGTCCAGACAAAACATGTCAGAGAGGAATCCTCCCACTATAATTCTTGCCTCCAACTCTTCATACATCCTCCAGATTAACCCTATTATTCTGTCAGGGACTGACAATGCTACCTCTGCCCTTCTCAAGTTCTCAGCCAACTCCAAAAGGAAAACATCTTCTTTATTGTTACACGAAGCAAATGAAAAACGAGCGCTTTCGCCTGACAATCCCAGGCTTTTTCCTTTTGGATGACTGTTACCTGGCTTTATCTTTGTGTTGACCAACTGGGCAAAGAGATTTCTTATAAGAACTCTGGTTTTGTGGATTATTCCAGTTCCTGTGGACTTTGGTTTGTCTAGAGTGCTGTGTAAGCTGATCTTCTGTTTGGATTTTTACACTGCAGTTGCCTCTGTTCTTGTTCTGTGCAATTCCTCTCATTCTGCAATACTTTAACCTTTGGTTAGCCCTTCTAAATAATTCCTACTGTCTCTTTCCCATTGTCTCTTCATCTTTTTCTACTTTTCTTAAACTCCATTTTATCCAACTCATTAGCTATCCCTGCTAAAGAAATTTCTATTTCCCCTAATAACTCTTGAATAATTTCCATATCCCACTCTTTTTTAACAAGTAGGAACGTACCAGTATCTCATTTTAACTTCATTACTCTGCATCTTTAATTTCTGTTAGTACATGATCTGAAATAGTTATATGTGTATCAAAGCCTGAAATCCACATGCTCCTCTGAAATATAATTTCTGTCCAGTGTAGCCTATCATGCATTGGAAAAGAACATAAATCTTGTTGAGTCCTATTACTGAATTCATATCTTCCATTCCAAACATTTTCATATATTCCTTGATAAATCAAACCTCTTTTGTTATACTGTCCCTCTAGATCCCACTGATACATCCTCACTACTACTTCTTGCAGAAAGATGAATATATCCAAAATTCTCTTAAGCTCCATAACAGAAGTTTTAGGTGGAATGTAAACATGTGCCACAGTAATCATCCTCACCTGCTCACAAATCTTTCATTTTTGCCTTTTTTCTCCTTTTCTATAATAATCTGAGCCCCTCCAACAATCAGTATTATTAGTCCCCATTTCCTCTGTCCCTGATACACTGCTTAATATCACCTCAAATCCTTTTTTTGTCAAATATACTTGCTTATTTTTAGCCTAACATGTCTCCTGTAGTACTGCTATTTCCATCATCTGCTTTGTCTCTATATGCAAGACCATTTGCATTCTATGATACTATGAAAAGGGTGGCCATTACTAAGACAGAAAAATATTACATCCATGAGTTCTTAGGGATGTGTATTTTCAACTATTAGCTTACGTGCACACACTGTCTTGCAGGCTGATCTCTTATTCAGTTCTCATCAACATTTGAACCCATGTTATACTTTCAAGACATTTAGCTTCAATATCCCGCCCCCCCAAAATAAATTTTCAGAACTCCATCCTCCTTTAACTTTCAGCAAACACATACAACTATGTACATTTTCAAATAAATGAGGTTTACCCCTTCAGAAAGGGCCAAGTTGAACATGATACAGCCTGTGTTTGCTCTGGGAGCATGTCTCCTCATAATTTTAGAGAACACAAGAGCAGCGAGTGCTGTTCACTGAAATTACTTTTGCCAACAGTGGAGTTTACTTTTTTCTCCTGTGTTCTGTGACCTTGGAAGTGGTATATAAGCCCTGGGGTGACTCCCCACATAGGCACAACCAAAATTGAGTTGCTTGCTGAAGGTGGTTTTGGCGAACATTTTTTTCCCCATTCACTGAAATTACCACTGATGACTCAACATGAATCCATTTGCTCTTACACTGACTGCTGTCTGGGACTGTGCTATCAGCATATGGTAGTGGAAGTGCAGCAAAGGGTCGCACACTTATCTTTGGTGCAGAAGGCTGTGGGTTCTTTTCCCAAACCAAGCAGATGAATTGATGACACTGCAATGCAGCATAAGGGGGTTGCTCCTGAGAGGGTCAGGCTTAAGATGAGACATTAAACTGAGGACTCACTTGCTTGAGTAGGTGGTATCTCAAGTAGATGTAAAAGATCCGATGGTATCTAAAAAAAAGTAGTTCTCAAATGCCAAGGCCAAATTTTCCCTAGTACTATAAATACCATCTTGGGTCTCCCCTGAAAAGAGTCTTTTAGTCTAGTGGGACAAACCCAAGCAAAGGCTAGATGGATAAATAAAATAATACTTCTCTCTCAAAGGTGAAAATCAGTTTGCATGCTTTCAGCAGACATTATCTTTTTGCCCTAATAAAAAGTGCTCTTGGATACCTTTAAATGAACACAACTATGTACTGTTATAGTAAATGGATTGAAGTATTCAGACTGCTGGGAGCTAACTACTTATATATCTTATTTGATTCTCAGAGTTTCAAAACTTAATTTTCACCTGAACTGCTTCCCAATGTACCCTTAAATGTTAATGACACTGTAAATCATACATTTATCTCATCACAAAGTATTAGGAAGTCTCATGATTAACTGCATGTTTCCATAGATGACATCTCCAAATCAAAGCTGATAGTAATAAAGAAAGAAAAAAAAATGTGGTAACTTTGCAGGTATATGATAAAATCTTTGTAAATTTGATTAGGGTCACACTGTTAGACTTCTCATGGTTAATGACTTGCATTTGTGGACTTACTAAGGAAAAATAGCAGACGACTCCAGAAATACAATAAAACTACGTTTGTCCATGTCTTACATCATTTTGTCTTATTTTTCAAACCTATTTGCTTAAAAATGTCTATAGCTTAAAATTAGGGCATTGATCCAGATAGTTTAATTCTACATCTAATGCCATCAGTACACTTATATTCCACAACCCCAGCAGTCTAAGATCACATTATATTAATCTGAACTTGTTTATTTCCAGTCTTTCTTAAATGATTGCATAAAGCCTTTCTTACTTTAAAGGGACAATCTCAGAGTGTAAAATTCTGATTGAAATCTGTTCTGATACCTCCTACTTGTCACCACCCACTTAGCACATCATCAACCCTACTCCTGCTGTAAATTTACTTTATGCAGTCTGTCTGGTAAACACAATTACATGTTTGTGGTGGGGGTGTTTAGGCAAGACTCTTAGTCTTTGCTTTTTAATAAATGTGTCAAAAAGCTTATCTTAATTGTGCAACTCTTGTTTTATTTATTATGCAAAGTATAACTTGTATAGTCAAAATAATACAATTTAGTGAATTCATACAAAATCTTAGCAGTCTCTTGACATTTCCCCTTAACTCTGTAATAAATTAGTCTCAGAATTAGTATGTATAACTATCACAGGTTGCTGTCTTGGACAGTCCCCATTGTGACAGTAAACTTTGGACTTCATTTTTTAAAATGGTTTATTACAGTAGGTCAGAAAATCATTATACTTGGCTGGTATTCAGAGATCAAAAAGCAAAGCATGAAAAAAAAAGGCTGCTTATACTACTGTTTGAAACTTGCATCATTTTGATATCTTCTACACAGCAAGAAGCAGTCATGTATAACATCACAGCACTTAGCTAACATTCAGAAAGCTACATGAAATAAAATACAAAATTAAATGCACAGAAAGCTCTGCTTAACATTTTAGCTTTGCATTGCTCATATGATTTTCTGCAAGGTAGTGGCAAGTCACAGTTTTAGAAACAGCTTTTCTTGAGCAACTTCGTGCTCAGCTAGCCTTTCCATTTCAACTTAGTTTTGCAGTTTTTTTCAGCTCATCTGAATTGCTAGTTCACTTACTTAAACATCTCTAAGTGCAATGGATTTTTTTATTTTCTTCTTCTAAACTATGAGAAGCCAGTTTCTCTTCAGCAAAGTCATCAGTCCCCAATCACAGAAAATGGGTGGTCAGAAATCCTTTAGAAATCATTTTCAAAAGTTTATTTTTTCAGATAGGGGAGTTTATCTCCATGGTTATTCACATGAAAGCAACAGTATTGAGGAAGGGTTTCACCCGAAAGCTTTGCTGTTTTGTATTTTATAAAGTGGTTTTCTCAACAAACCTGTTGTTTTTTTGTAATACTTTTCTGCAGCCTGTAGTATCTATTCACATGAAAGCCCAGAAGGCACTTGCATGGAAGAAAAACTTTCAGCTAATGTAACCTACTCCTTATAGTTTGAGGAGTAAAGGAGAGGCAAATCTGACAGAAACTTACTTCATACTGTTCATCAAGACACACACCAAAAAAAAAAAAAAAGTACAGGTACCATTATAAGGACAGACAATTTTTAATACATTTTTTCATGAAAAACAAAGGTTCCCTAAAATGGACACCTGCCAAATAGTAGCTGAAGGCTGATACTCTGCTCAGCTGATGAAAAGTCTGCTTAAGCATACAGAAATGAAAAAAAAGCTCTGTTTTTTTTGGCACACCCATATATGTCCATCTTACACCAGCACATAATCTCCTGCTAATGGTGAACATATGGTGCACAAGCCAAAAGTTCTGTAGACTAACCAGGCACCCAATATATAAGATACATCCCATACATTGATTACATCTTTTTGATAAGCTAACTTTACCTATAAATAATTCAAAAATAAAACAGGAAATAAAGCTAAAGCAGTGAACACACCATCACTATCATGATAAGCTGTCTATACAATTGTATTGTTTTTCACAAGGTTCACTTTTGTGACCATTATCAAAGAGAAGTTTTTTCCAACGCTGTTTCTCCACCAAGGGAGAAGGAGAAGGGGAGGCTGGCTAATGTGCACAAAATTGGAACACAATCCTCTCAAAAAAGCTTCTGTCAAATACTGACTCCCCACAAAGACAATCATAGTGGTAGTTGTGCCAATGGAATAGTGAACACTTACCTTCCTACATAAACATTTGTAACAAAAGATAAAATTTGACAGCCATGTAGATCAAGCTTGTTTTGAAACTAAGCTCCCTTTCTTTGGAGCAAAAGTAAGGAAGGGTTGATCAAATGTTGATTCCTTTGGTCCTAGCCAAGTAAAATATTTGTATGTGTATTATAAAAAGATTTTTGTCCTCCTGGGAAACAGTTGCATAAGCAGGTTCATGGAAAAAAAAGAAGTTATGTTCTTACCATATCATGCCATCTGTGTTGTCGATCTTCATTTATCCTTGACAGATGGGACATGGTCCCGACCCTCAGAACTGGCTCGAATGCTATAACAGCTTGGGAGAGCCAAGAACTCTAGAGCTAAGCTACCCAGAATACCTCTCTCCAGATTTCTTCAGATCAAGTTTGCAGCCATATAAGGAAGACAGAAAACAGCTCTATAGAAATTGAAGAGGCTATACCCATGGTCATAAAAGAAGTAATAGATACGCAGGAAAGAGTCCCCTCTTCCAAGGAGTCCTATGGAGGGTGGGATGTCAAGGATAAATGAAGATCGACAACACAGATGGTACATTATGGTAAGAATATAACTTCTTTATCTGATGTTGTCAGTCTTCATTTATCCTTGACATAAGGGACAGAGTCACCAACTACCTTAGAACTTGGGAGGCCTTATGTAAGGATATTCCTGAGCACCACAGAACCAAAAGATGCTCTTCCACTGGAGACTGGATCCAATTTGTAATGGGTGATAAGGGTATGTGGAGAAGCCCAAGTTGCTGCTGCTCACTTTTCATTTCAAGCCTTTGAATGAAAAACAGCAGACATGACTATTGCTCTAGTAGAATGCATACTCACTGGTACTGGTAATTGGAGATCCTTTATATTGTAAATGAAGGTAATACATTCTCTTAACCACCTTGATAAAGTGACTTTTGAAACAACTTTACCCCGAGAAGGACATGGAGATAAATAACTGGTCTGATTTTCTAACATCCTTAGTTCTGTAGAGATAGAAACATAACTATCTGTGAACATCCAACAAGTGCAAACAATATTCACCCTTATTAGGAAAATTTGGGAAAAAACAGGTAAATCAATGGATTGATTAATGTTTGTTTCTAAGACTACCTTAGGAAGAAAAAATGGGTTGGTTCTTAGCAAAACCTTATCCTTATGAAAGGTTAAATATGGAGGTTTTGATTATTACCCTTGAATCTTTGAAATTCTTCTGGTGGAGGTAAAGGCCATCAGAAAAATGGTCTTCCATGAAAGAAACTTCAGGTCACAAGTAGCTGCTGGTTCAAAAGGAGAAAGGACCAAGGAGCCACACGGTCTTTATAAGGTGGCTTTAATCACAGGGTTACAGAGTAGTCTTCAAAGTGATCGTGGAAATTGGAAGTGGCAGTCAGTTGGACTTTAATAGTAGAAGCAGAAGCTCCTTGTTCAAAAAGCATAGCTAAAAATTCTAAAACTTTTTCGACTGGAGTGGAAAAGGGATTAAGACCATTATTGTGTGCTCAAATAGAAAATCTGTTCCACTTGCTGTGGTACAACTTAGCTTCCTGGAGGAAGGTTTATGGGAAACCAACAACATTTTTTGGACTGGAGATCATAGGTAATTTTGCCTGGCAATTAATAGAATTGGAAAAACCAAGCCATACGCTTGAGGTTCTAAAGACTGGGGTGCACCAGTCCCTGTGGATGGGGCAGAAGATCTGGATCTGGGTCCTGAGTCAATGAACGATGAATTAGGTGAGGCCACAGAAAGGGGAATCAGACTTGTCAAGACCAGAAAGGGGCAATGAGGATAACTTTGCTCATCAACCTGATGGCTTTCTTATAGAAGAGAGGAATCAATGGAAAGGGGGGGAAGGCACAGAGTAGTCCCGAGGACCAATCATGAAGGAGAGCTCTCATAGACTCCCCCAGTGGTTGAATTAGGGCAAAGTAGCTGCTGCACTTGTGGTTTAGGGAGATGCAAACAGATCTTAGCAAGGCCAGCCTCATCAATGGAAAATCTCCTCTATCACTTTGGGATTGAGAGACCACTCGTAAGGCAGGAGAATGTATCTGCTCAACTTGTCCACTATCAGATTTGAACTCCCCAGGATGTGCATTGCTATTAGAAAAGGGGTTGGAAGAAATTGCCCATTGCCATACTCTGAGAGCTTCTCAACACAGGGATTAAGACCTAGTTCCACCCTGTGTGTTGATATACCAGACTACCAACATATTGTCTCATTGAATTGCAATAGTTCCTAGAGGGAGGGCATCTTGAAAGGCCTACAACACTAAAAGCACTGACCTCAATTCCAGAACACTGATATGCAAATTGACCTCCATCGGGGACCAAGTGACTTGAACTGTTCTGCCCAGATAATGTCCCCCCACCCCATTTGGAACGCATCCATGGTCACTATGGCCTTGGACTGAGGTGAAAATTCCATCCACCAGGATAGGTCCTTCTTGCAATGACTGGTGATTAAAATGGGATGAGTCAGAATGGACCATTGGTATGCCAAAAGCCACTGCAGAAGTCTCATGCGAAATCTTCCCAGTGGGACCAGGGTGATGGCTGCTGCCATGGACCCCAAGGCTTGAAGAACTAGCAGCACAGGTACTCTGTTGTTGGAAAGAATGGCTTGCACTTGGGACCTTATCTTTAGCAACCTGTGAAGAGGAAGAGAAGCTGTACAAGTGGTGGTATTCAGGCGGGCTCCTATAAACTCCAAATCTTGAGTCAGACTTAGCTGTAATTTTGTTGGATTCACTGTAATGCCTAGATGAGCAGAGAGATACAGAATGAAATTCATTGCCTGATTTAGTAGATGTCTGGTGGGAGCAGTGATGAGCCAGTCCTCTAAGTATATAAACACCCAGAATCCGTGCAGTCTCAAATCAACTGTTAATGCTGCCATGCACTTGATGAACACCCTGGGGGCTGTGGTCAGACCAAAGGACAGCACTCTGAATTGGTGGTGACTGGCTCCTAGCTGAAAGTGGAGGAACCTTTGGAGCACCTGTCCATTTTTCTGTGGTAATATATGTTCTGAAGGTCTATGGCGCACATCCAGTCATCTTCCTCTAAGACTGGTTGGATAGACTGAACCACGACCATCCGGAATTTTGTTTGCTGAACAAATCTGTTTAGAAGGCTGATATCCAGGATTGGTCTCAAGTCCCCTGTCTTTTTTGGCACCAAAGAGAATCATGAGTAAAATCAGGATCCTATCTGGTCTGGTGGGACTTCTTGGATGACTCTTTTTTTCTAGCAGCTTTTGAATTTCCAGAGCTGCCTGATCGCTCTCTAATTGGATAGAACATTGGGGATTATTCTAATCTGGGAAAGAGCATGAAAAGGATGTGGTATACTTTGGCAATAATCCTTTGCACCCAAGTATCTGTAGTTATTTGTCACCAGGCTCTTGAGTGCAAGGACAACCTTCCCCGACTGCCACCAGAGGCAAGCAACTGGGCTCCTCCTTTCAGAGGCATTGATAGGGCTTCTCTGAGGAAGAAACTCTGGAATCCTAATTTTGTGGGCCACTTCTGCTGCGTGGTCAGCGTCTTCCAATGGAGCACCCCCCTGTGCCCCGAGGGGAACCACTGCCATGTGTGTCCTGAAAAGGCTTTTGGGATTTTTTTGTACATCTTCCCACTCCTTTGGTTCCTGGAATAGGACCCCTGGGGAGCCAAAAAATGTATGTCCACTGCAGATAGGGTCTTTCCATCTTTCTCGCACCTGGCCAGGGTTTGCCTGACTTTGGAGCCAAACAAAGATGATCTGTCAAAAGCAGCACTGATGGACAAAGACTTAAATGGCTCCGCAAACTCACAGAAGCACATTCAGGCATGCCTCCTTATGGCAACACTGGAACCTGCTGCCCCAGTCTTCCCTTCCACTGCCTCATGGACAAGATGAACATAGACTCCATGACAGCAATATGGGAGGCCACTTTGTCTTGAACTTCCTCAGACCAGCTCCTGCAAGGGTATCTGACAGCTCCTTGATCAGATGAGTCTAACAAAATGTGCCTTAAAATTCAAGGACCTTAAAGTGAAGGTCAATGAGGCATAAACCTTCTGTCCATCACCCTGGACTCCCAATTAGGGGGATGAACAGTGGAACTCTCTTCTGCAAGTTCCTTATTGGTGGCTGTCACAACCATCATGGCATCTACTGCTAATCCCTTAGCCCAATACTGATGGTCGTCTGATGCTGTGAGAATGTTCTCTGGTCTCCTGTGGATAAGCTCTACAGAGCCAGGGTCTCTCCAAGCCCACTGCATGATCAATTTAATGAAATTATTAGCAGGTGGAGACACCCAAGAGGTAGATAGTCAAGCAGCAAATGGTTGCAGGTACACCGACTCCTCTGAGGTAGGGTTTTTGGGCTTCCAGTCACCTCTCTGTTTCAGGATTTTCAGAATGTCTCCAAAGGAGACACCTTCTGGGGGTAACCGTGGGCAACCCTTCCCATCATCGAAGACCATATCCTCTGTGATGGATTCTTCTTAGGAATCCAAGTGTTTCCTCTTGCATGTCTTCTTCCGAGGCACCTCCTCAGTGGAAAGCTCTGTGGAGGACTTGGAACAGGAAGGACCCCATGCAGGGGCATCCTGCAGCTGTGGTGCTCATTGTCTGGGTGTGGAGGCTGGAGGAAACTCTGGGCAGGCAGGGGTCTTGGGATGAAAGTAAGATAGGGTAGGGGCTAGTTGAGAACCTGTAGAGGCCAATGCCCTCTCCATCACCTGGAAGGCAGGTCCCCCAGATGAGGGATGGGAGCCTGGAACCAATAAAGACAACCTTGGTACCGTGGTTCCACCCTGCTCCAATGAAACCACCCCCAAACTTGGAACCAGAGAAGAACTCACATATGCTGAAACTCCAAGAGTCAAGGGTGGTTCCGAATAAAAAACTACAGCCAATCCAAGCCCCATGGATCCAGCAGTGGAGCTACGATCACAGGAGTCCATCAGCTCCAATAGAGTTGAACTCAAGGCAGAGTCTGGAACCGAAGTAGAAAAGACTGTCAGCACATGAGCAGCTGGAACTGGATGAATCATAATCATAATCTCTAACTCCTTGGAGGAAGTTAGAGGAAGAAACATCAGTAGAGTCCTAGGAGAGAAATTCCCATCTCCAGGAGTATTTGAGGCTCGAGAGGAAACTGTAAGACCCTTGGCCACAGACAGCCGGTCCACCAATCTCATGACATTGACTTCTGTCAGACTCCTGGAAGAACGGACAGAAAAGGCAGAGGGAGATTCAGGTCTGTCTAGAAATGGGCATGGAATTTGACCCACAAATGGATCAAATGAGGGGGAATACCTTGTCCTAGGACCTGGTTTCAAAGTTGTAGGAGACCCCGGGGAAGGTATTGGGTTCCAAAATTTCAGCTGGAGCCAACATGGGGACCGGCATCGATAGAGCAGGAAGAACCGTCAGTACCATGGTGACTGACACTGAGACCTGCAGGACAGAAGTCAATACCACAGACAGTGCCAAAGAAGTCAGTTCATTGGATTTATCAATTGCCAGTTTCGGTTCCGCAGGAAGTATGGGAACTGAAGATTTCTGCTTCTTGGCTGCTGGATTCAAAGGAGATGCCAGTGCCGAGAGAGTCCTCTTCTGTTCATGTGCAGATTTAGAAGAAGAGGGAGAAGAAAGTGAAGATACATAAGACTTGGATAACCCTTCTTCAAAGAAAGTTTTAATTAGACATTTTAAAATCAGCTTATTTTTTCTTTCAATGAGGGTCTGGTGGCTGAAGGCTTGACAAATAACAACACTCTTCCTGCAAATGCACCAGGCCCAACCAGTAAACACAAGAGGAGTGCCCGTCAGAGTTGGGCATCTTTCTCCCACAATCCTGACATTGTTTGAAGCCAGTTGTTCCCGTAGATTTGTCTGCTATGTTGATGGAGAAAATTATCAATTGCAGACACACTCACACTAGAGAGAGAGCACACACATAAAGACTAGAAGGAAAAGGCACTACCAACAATGGCAGGCCAGAACTACCAAAAGGTAGGGGAAAGGAAAGAATTACTAATGATGGTAGAGAAAAATACCACAAGGTAAAAGCAGCACACTTGTATACAGAAAGGAAAGTACAGTTAAGTACACTTGTCATAAATGTAGGTGTTCAAGTGTATTCACTATTGCAGTCATCACACTTGGGTTATCTGCCTGCAGGTAGCCCTCAGTCAGCCCGAATACCAGAGATTTAGTATTTCTGCATCAGTTGCTTTTACTCCAGGACTGACATCAGGTCGTCAGGAGTATAAAAACAGGCAGCTGACACCATTACATACATTTTTCTTGCCCCAAATGTCAGGAACCCCCCCAATAGGGAGCTTAGGTATGGTTGGAAAATCACCACCAGTAAAAAGTAAATACCAATACCAATACCCCTGTAAGGAGCGAGCGATAGACAAAGAGAGGAGAGAGAGAGAGAGAGAGAGAGAGAGAGAAAGGGGCTGGAGGGAGGGAAAGCATGACTGCAACAGTGAATACACTTGAACATCTACATTTATGGTAAGTGTGCACAACTGTACTATGTTCTTCATGTTTCACTGTTGCAGTCATCACACTTGGGTTGATTCCCAAAGCTGAAGAAAGGGTGGAGGCAGTCAAGAAGAGTTGAGGCTGCCTAGTATGCCCTGCAGGACTGCAGTTGCAAAACCCGCCCTGGATAGGAAAAGATAGGCAGGTGGTAATGCTTGGTGAAGGTGTGTACAGAACTCCAGGTAGCAGCTTCCAGAATGTCCCTAGTAGGGACGCCCCTGAGGAATGCTGTAGAGGTAGAAGTTGCCCTAGTGGAATGTGTTCTGAACCCGAGGGGTTGGTTTCCCATGGTGTTTGTAGCAGAAATGGATACAGTGCGCTACCCATTTGGAAATTGTTTGTTTTGAAATGGCCTTGCCCTCATCCCGTGGTGCAAAACTGAGTAGTAACTGGTCAGATTTCCTGAAGGGTTTAGTCCTATCCAGGTAGAATCTGAGCTGTCTGTGCACGTCCAAGGAGTGCAGGATCCTTTCCCTTTTATTTTGAGGATTAGGGAAGAAGGTTGGCAAATGGATAGATTGGTTGAGAGCCACACTGGACACCACTTTAGGCATAAAGGAAGGATTAGTCTTGAGAAAGACCCTGTCAGCATGAAAAATAATGAAGGGTTCCACAGCCATACGTGCTTGTAGCTCAGACACTCTTTTAGCTGAAGTGATGGCCAGAAGCAAGACTGTCTTCCAAGAGAGGAATTTTAACTGCTGATGCTGTAGGCTCAAAGGGAGGGAGTGTGAGCTTTTCCAGTACAAAGTTAAGGTGCCAAGCAGGGGTGGGTGCTCTCCTTGGTGGCCTTAAGTTGTTTGCCCCTCTCAAGAACTGTTTGATGAGATGGTGAGAGAAGAGAAGTGATTCAGTGTTGTAATGAGCTGAGATGGTAGAGGCATGTGGAGTAGATCTGCTAGATAATCCAGGATTAGAGGTAAGAAAGGCAGTGCTGTATCCTCTCCTTTAGATTGAATCCAGGAGCAATACATTTCCACTTATCAACATAGGATTTCCTTGTACTAGGTCTTCTGGCTTCAAGAATGACGTCCAGTACCTCCTTGCTTAGGCTGGTCACTGGGGGAGAATTCAAGGAATAAGCCAGGCTGCAAGATTTAGGGTTTGCAGTTGTTGATGCAAGATCTGTCCCCCGTGCTGAGTGAGGAGGGTTGGGATCTGGGGTAGGTGCCAGGGTGGCACCGGTGACAGGCTGCACAGTAGTGGGCACCAGTGCTGGCGTGGCCAGTCCAGGGCAATCAGGATTGTCCTTGGTCTGTCCTGTCTTCAGTAATATTCTTGAGAGAAGAGGGAGAGGGGGGGGAATGCATACATTGAGAGGTTTTCTCACTGGAAGGATAGGGCATCCAATTTCCAGGCCCTGCTGTGAGGTGTTCTGGTGCAGAATTTGCTGAGCTGGTGATTGCAGGGGGAGGCAAAGAGGTCCACCTCTGGGTCCACCATTTCTGGATTAGAAGGCTGAATGTGCTGGGTTCTAATTGCCACTCGTGTGGGTCTAGGAGATTTCTGCTTAAGTCATCTGCCAGTGAACTTTGTTTGCCTGGCAGGAATTGAGCTTGCAGATGAACATGCATGTCCAAGGCTGTGTTCCACAGGGCCATGGCTAGCCTAGAGAGTGGGTAAGAGTGGGTTCCCCCCTGCTTGTTGATGTACCACATAACTGTGGTGTTGTCTGTTTTTATCAGCAGGGGCCTGGTGAGAGTAGGGATCTGAAAGCTGTTAGAGCATGCTGAACACCTAGCATCTCTTTTTGGTTGATGTGCAGATGAATTTGACTTGGGTTCCAGTGGTCCTGAATAAACTTGTCCAGGTGTGCCTCCCAGGCATAGTCTGATGCGTCTGTGGTTAGGGTCTGGGCGGTGTGGGGTTGAGTAAAGAGTAGTCCCTTGTTGTAGTTGCATGCTGCTGCCCACCAAAGAAACTCTGTCCTTAGACAAGGTGTGATAGGCATGACAGTTTCCAGGTCCTGAGAATGTTGGCACCAAAGACTTTTTAAGTACCATTGAAGTTTTCTCATATGTAGTCTGGCATGTGGAATTAGTAGGATGCAAGAGGCCATGAACCCTAGGGCCTGCAGGATTTTCCTTGCAGATAGCTGGGTTTTGGTGGCCATTTGAATGAACTAGCCTGTCAGATAGGCTTGTTTTTCTGGAGTAAGGAATGCCATCTGGGATACTGTGTCCAAGCTTGCTCCCAGGAATACAATCTTTTGACTGGGGACTAGTTTTGATTTATTTTCATTGCTAGTGTACCCCAGGGAGGTTAGAATGTTCTTTACAAATGTCAGGTGCTGCAACAGCTTTTCCTGACTGTCTGCCTGAATCAGGCTGTCATCCAAGTATGGGTATTTTTGAATTTTTCTCTGTCTGCAATAGGCAATGGCTGGAGCTAGGCATTTTGTGAATACTTTGGGAGCAGTGGATAAGCCAAAAGGAAGTGCAGAGAACTGATAATGCATAGATCCTGCCCTGAAACATAGATATTTCCTGCATGAGTCCCTGATAGGGATGTGCAGATAGGCTTCTTTTAGGTCTAGGGTGGCTAACCAGGCACCTTTGGACAGCATAGGAAGAAGCTGCTGAAGGGTGAGCATTTTGAATTTTGGTACCACCAGGAAGGTGTTTCAGTCCCTCTTGATGCGTGGGATATCTGATGTGGAGGCAGGAATGTGGGCCATAAAGGTGATGTCTGCATGCACCAGCCCTCAGAACATACATAGTAGCCCCAGACAAAGCCATTTCTGAAGGGCATAGCCTGTCCAGAAGCCAAGGAGAGCAAGTGCAAGAGTATGAGGGGGAAGGAATACTGCAACATAGACGAGAAGGACATCTATGGTTATGGTAAGATTTTACACAACTTTCCTATGTTCTTCTATTCCAATGTAGCAGTATTCTACTACTGGGTGAGTACCAAAGCTCACTGTTGACTGGGAGGTGGCCTGGAAGAAGACTCCAGGAATCCATGCAGGATCCTGCCCTGGCCCTTGAGCTATGGTCCAATTTGTAGTGTCTGGTGAAGGAGTGTACTGAGGACCAGGTAGCTGCCTCCAGAATGAAATTAGTGTCTAGGATTTTAAAGAAGGCTCCAGAAGAGGCCATAGCTATTGTGGAATGGGCTAGCAAGGTCTTCCCATGGTGTGAGTAGCAAAAGGAAATAGCCCTGCAAATCCAGGATGAAACTGTCTGCTTGCATGCAGCTTTCCTCAGAACCCTGGGGTGAAATGAGATAAACAGCTGGTCTGATTTGCGAAAAGGTCTGGTTTTATGCAAATAAAATCTGAGCTGTCTGTGCACGTCTAGAGAATGAAGGACTCTCTCACTATCTCCCTGTGGCTTAGGGAAGAAGGTAGGCAGGTGGATAGCCTGATTCAAGGAAAAGCCGTTGACCACCTTGGGAGTGAAGGATTTTCTTGTGTTGGGTCCTGTGTGAGTAGGTCCACTGAAGGGGGTAACTTGTGGTGATTGCCCTTGGACAGATGAAGTAGAGGGAACCAGTGCTGCCTTGGCCAGTAGGGAGTCATCAGCAAGATCTTTGGTGAGTCCTGTTGGATTTTCAGTAAGACTCTCTGAATTAATGGGGAGGGGGGGAATGCATACAGGAATCTCCCCTTACATGACATTGAGAAGGCATCTGTTTGTAATGCCTTCAGGTCGTGTGTCCTGGAGCAATAGCTCTGGAGTTGCCTGTTTGTGGATGAGGCAAACAGGTCTATCTGTGGAATACCCCACCTTTGGAAAAGATTTAGAAACATCTCTTGACAGTATCCATTTGTGGCTGTCTGATTTGGTTCTGCTTAGTGAATCTGCCTGTGAGTTGTTCTGGGATGGGATGTAAGCTGCCTGGAGGGTGATTCTGTGAGAGGTAGCCAGCTCCTATAACTGTATGGCTAGTTTGCATAGGAGGTAGGACTTGGTCCCTCCTTGCTTGTTGAGGTACCACATGACTGTGGTGTTGTCTGTGGAGATCTTTAGGAAGCCCTGCTGGAGGTAGGGTTGGAAGGCCTGCAGGGTGAGGAGTATTGCTCTCATTTTCCTGACATTTACATGCTGTTGTTTGTGACTGTGGTGCTGTCTGTGAAGATCTTTAGGAAGCCCTGCTGGAGGTAGGGTTGGAAGGCCTGCAGGGTGAGGGGTATTGCTCTCATTTTCCTGACATTTACATGCTGTTGTTTGTGACTGTGGTGTTGTCTGTGAAGATCTTTAGGAAGCCCTGCTGGAGGTAGGGTTGGAAGGTCTGCAGAGTGAGGAGTATTGCTCTCATTTTCCTGACATTTACATGCTGTTGTTTGTGACTGTGGTGTTGTCTGTGAAGATCGTTAGGAAGCCCTGCTGGAGGTAGGGTTGGAAGGCCTGCAGGGTGAGGAGTATTGCTCTCATTTTCCTGACATTTACATGCTGTTGTTTGTGACTGTGGTGTTGTCTGTGAAGATCTTTAGGAAGCCCTGCTGGAGGTAGGGTTGGAAGGCCTGCAGGGTGAGGAGTATTGCTCTCATTTTCCTGACATTTACATGCTGTTGTTTGTGACTGTGGTGTTGTCTGTGAAGATCTTTAAGAAGCCCTGCTGGAGGTAGGGTTGGAAGGCCTGCAGGGTGAGGAGTATTGCTCTCATTTTCCTGACATTTACATGCTGTTGTTTGTGACTGTGGTGTTGTCTGTGAAGATCTTTAGGAAGCCCTGCTGGAGGTAGAGTTGGAAGGCCTGCAGGGTGAGGAGTATTGCTCTCATTTTCCTGACATTTACATGCTGTTGTTTGTGACTGTGGTGTTGTCTGTGAAGATCTTTAGGAAGCCCTGCTGGAGGTAGGGTTGGAAGGCCTGCAGGGTGAGGAGTATTGCTCTCATTTTCCTGACATTTACATGCTGTTGTTTGTGACTGTGGTGTTGTCTGTGAAGATCTTTAGGAAGCCCTGCTGGAGGTAGGGTTGGAAGGCCTGCATGGTGAGGAGTATTGCTCTCATTTTCCTGACATTTATATGCTGTTGTTTGTGACTGTGGTGTTGTCTGTGAAGATCTTTAGGAAGCCCTGCTGGAGGTAGGGTTGGAAGGCCTGCAGGGTGAGGAGTATTGCTCTCATTTTCCTGACATTTACATGCTGTTGTTTGCGACTGTGGTGTTGTCTGTGAAGATCTTTAGGAAGCCCTGCTGGAGGTAGGGTTGGAAGGCCTGCAGGATGAGGAGTATTGCTCTCATTTTCCTGACATTTACATGCTGTTTGTGACTGTGGTGTTGTCTGTGAAGATCTTTAGGAAGCCCTGCTGGAGGTAGGGTTGGAAGGCCTGCAGGGTGAGGAGTATTGCTCTCATTTTCCTGACATTTACATGCTGTTGTTTGTGACTGTGGTGTTGTCTGTGAAGATCTTTAGGAAGCCCTGCTGGAGGTAGGGTTGGAAGGCCTGCAGGGTGAGGAGTATTGCTCTCATTTTCCTGACATTTACATGCTGTTGTTTGTGACTGTGGTGTTGTCTGTGAAGATCTTTAGGAAGCCCTGCTGGAGGTAGGGTTGGAAGGCCTGCAGGGTGAGGGGTATTGCTCTCATTTTCCTGACATTTACATGCTGTTGTTTGTGACTGTGGTGTTGTCTGTCAAGATCTTTAGGAAGCCCTGCTGGAGGAAGGGTTAGAAGGCCTGCAGGGTGAGGGGTATTGCTCTCATTTTCCTCACATTTACATGCTGTTGTTTGTGACTGTGGTGTCTGTGAAGATCTTTAGGAAACCCTGCTGGATGTAGGGTTGGAAGGCCTGCAGGGTGAGGAGTATTGATCTCATTTTCCTGACATTTACATGCTGTTGTTTGTGACTGTGGTGTTGTCTGTGAAGATCTTTAGGAAGCCCTGCTGGAGGTAGGGTTGGAAGGCCTGCAGGGTGAGGAGTATTGCTCTCATTTTCCTGACATTTACATGCTGTTGTTTGTGACTGTGGTGTTGTCTGTGAAGATCTTTAGGAAGCCCTGCTGGAGGTAGGGTTGGAAGGCCTGCAGGGTGAGAAGTATTGCTCTCATTTTCCTGACATTTACATGCTGTTGTTTGTGACTGTGGTGTTGTCTGTGAAGATCTTTAGGAAGCCCTGCTGGAGGTAGGGTTGGAAGGCCTGCAGGGTGAGGAGTATTGCTCTCATTTTCCTGACATTTACATGCTGTTGTTTGTGACTGTGGTGTTGCCTGTGAAGATCTTTAGGAAGCCCTGCTGGAGGTAGGGTTGGAAGGCCTGCAGGGTGAGGAGTATTGCTCTCATTTTCCTGACATTTACATGCTGTTGTTTGTGACTGTGGTGTTGTCTGTGAAGATCTTTAGGAAGCCCTGCTGGAGGTAGGGTTGGAAGGCCTGCAGGGTGAGGAGTATTGCTCTCATTTTCCTGACATTTACATGCTGTTGTTTGTGACTGTGGTGTTGTCTGTGAAGATCTTTAGGAAGCCCTGATGGAGGTAGGGTTGGAAGGCCTGCAGGGTGAGGAGTATTGCTCTCATTTTCCTGACATTTACATGCTGTTGTTTGTGACTGTGGTGTTGTCTGTGAAGATCTTTAGGAAGCCCTGCTGGAGGTAGGGTTGGAAGGCCTGGAGGGTGAGGAGTATTGCTCTCATTTTCCTGACATTTACATGCTGTTGTTTGCGACTGTGGTGTTGTCTGTGAAGATCTTTAGGAAGCCCTGCTGGAGGTAGGGTTGGAAGGCCTGCAGGGTGAGGAGTATTGCTCGCATTTTCCTGACATTTACATGCTGTTGTTTGCGACTGTGGTGTTGTCTGTGAAGATCTTTAGGAAGCCCTGCTGGAGGTAGGGTTGGAAGGCCTGCAGGGTGAGGAGTATTGCTCTCATTTTCCTGACATTTACATGCTGTTGTTTGTGACTGTGGTGTTGTCTGTGAAGATCTTTAGGAAGCCCTGCTGGAGGTAGGGTTGGAAGGCCTGCAGGGTGAGGAGTATTGCTCTCATTTTCCTGACATTTACATGCTGTTGTTTGTGACTGTGGTGTTGTCTGTGAAGATCTTTAGGAAGCCCTGCTGGAGGTAGGGTTGGAAGGCCTGCAGGGTGAGGAGTATTGCTCTAATTTTCCTGACATTTACATGCTATTGTTTGTGACTGTGGTGTTGTCTGTGAAGATCTTTAGGAAGCCCTGCTGGAGGTAGGGTTGGAAGGCCTGGAGGGTGAGGAGTATTGCTCTCATTTTCCTGACATTTACATGCTGTTGTTTGCAACTGTGGTGTTGTCTGTGAAGATCTTTAGGAAGCCCTGCTGGAGGTAGGGTTGGAAGGCCTGCAGGGTGAGGAGTATTGCTCGCATTTTCCTGACATTTACATGCTGTTGTTTGCGACTGTGGTGTTGTCTGTGAAGATCTTTAGGAAGCCCTGCTGGAGGTAGGGTTGGAAGGCCTGCAGGGTGAGGAGTATTGCTCTCATTTTCCTGACATTTACATGCTGTTGTTTGTGACTGTGGTGTTGTCTGTGAAGATCTTTAGGAAGCCCTGCTGGAGGTAGGGTTGGAAGGCCTGCAGGGTGAGGAGTATTGCTCTCATTTTCCTGACATTTACATGCTGTTGTTTGTGACTGTGGTGTTGCCTGTGAAGATCTTTAGGAAGCCCTGCTGGAGGTAGGGTTGGAAGGCCTGCAGGGTGAGGAGTATTGCTCTAATTTTCCTGACATTTACATGCTGTTGTTTGTGACTGTGGTGTTGTCTGTGAAGATCTTTAGGAAGCCCTGCTGGAGGTAGGGTTAGAAGGCCTGCAGGGTGAGGAGTATTGCTCTCATTTTCCTGACATTTACATGCTGTTGTTTGTGACTGTGGTGTTGTCTGTGAAGATCTTTTGGAAGCCGTGCTGGAGGTAGGGTTGGAAGGCCTGCAGGGTGAGGTGTATTGCTCCCATTTTCCTGACATTTACATGCTGTTGTTTGTGACTGTGGTGTTGTCTGTGAAGATCTTTCGGAAGCCCTGCTGGAGGTAGGGTTAGAAGGCCTGCAGGTTGAGGAGTATTGCTCTCATTTTCCTGACATTTACATGCTGTTGTCTGTGAAGATCTTTAGAAAGCCCTGCTGGAGGTAGGGTTGGAAGGCCTGCAGGGTGAGGAGTATTGCTCTCATTTTCCTGACATTTACATGCTGTTGTTTGTGACTGTGGTGTTGTCTGTGAAGATCTTTAGGAAGCCCTGCTGGAGGTAGGGTTGGAAGGCCTGCAGGGTGAGGAGTATTGCTCTCATTTTCCTGACATTTACATGCTGTTGTTTGTGACTGTGGTGTTGTCTGTGAAGATCTTTAGGAAGCCCTGCTGGAGGTAGGGTTGGAAGGCCTGCAGGGTGAGGGGTATTGCTCTCATTTTCCTGACATTTACATGCTGTTGTTTGTGACTGTGGTGTTGTCTGTGAAGATCTTTAGGAAGCCCTGCTGGAGGTAGGGTTAGAAGGCCTGCAGGGTGAGGAGTATTGCTCTCATTTTCCTGACATTTACATGCTGTTGTTTGTGACTGTGGTGTTGTCTGTGAAGATCTTTAGGAAGCCCTGCTGAAGGTAGGGCTGGAAGGCCTGCAGGGTGAGGAGTATTGCTCTCATTTTCCTGACATTTACATGCTGTTGTTTGTGACTGTGGTGTTGTCTGTGAAGATCTTTAGGAAGCCCTGCTGGAGGTAGGGTTGGAAGGCCTGCAGGGTGAGGAGTATTGCTCTCATTTTCCTGACATTTACATGCTGTTGTTTGTGACTGTGGTGTTGTCTGTGAAGATCTTTAGGAAGCCCTGCTGGAGGTAGGGTTGGAAGGCCTGCAGGGTGAGGAGTATTGCTCTCATTTTCCTGACATTTACATGCTGTTGTTTGCGACTGTGGTGTTGTCTGTGAAGATCTTTAGGAAGCCCTGCTGGAGGTAGGGTTGGAAGGCCTGCAGGGTGAGGAGTATTGCTCTCATTTTCCTGACATTTACATGCTGTTGTTTGCGACTGTGGTGTTGTCTGTGAAGATCTTTAGGAAGCCCTGCTGGAGGTAGGGTTGGAAGGCCTGCAGGGTGAGGAGTATTGCTCTCATTTTCCTGACATTTACATGCTGTTGTTTGTGACTGTGGTGTTGTCTGTGAAGATCTTTAGGAAGCCCTGCTGGAGGTAGGGTTGGAAGGCCTGCAGGGTGAGGAGTATTGCTCTAATTTTCCTGACATTTACATGCTGTTGTTTGTGACTGTGGTGTTGTCTGTGAAGATCTTTAGGAAGCCCTGCTGGAGGTAGGGTTGGAAGGCCTGCAGGGTGACGAGTATTGCTCTCATTTTCCTTTCATTTACATGCTGTTGTTTGTGACTGTGGTGTTGCCTGTCAATATCTTTAGGAAGCCCTGCTGGAGGTAGAGTTAGAAGGCCTGCAGGGTGAGGAGTATTGCTCTCATTTTCCTGACATTTACATGCTGTTGTTTGTGACTGTGGTGTTGTCTGTGAAGATCTTTAGGAAGCCCTGCTGGATGTAGGGTTGGAAGGCCTGCAGGGTGAGGAGTATTGCTCTCATTTTCCTGACATTTACATGCTGTTGTTTGTGACTGTGGTGTTGTCTGTGAAGATCTTTAAGAAGCCCTGCTGGAGGTAGGGTTGGAAGGCCTGCAGGGTGAGGAGTATTGCTCTCATTTTCCTGACATTTACATGTTGTTGTTTGTGACTGTGGTGTTGTCTGTGAAGATCTTTAGAAAGCCCTGCTGGAGGTAGGGTTGGAAGGCCTGCAGGGTGAGGAGTATTGCTCTCATTTTCCTGACATTTACATGCTGTTGTTTGTGACTGTGGTGTTGTCTGTGAAGATCTTTAGGAAGCCCTGCTGGAGGTAGGGTTGGAAGGCCTGCAGGGTGAGGAGTATTGGTCTCATTTTCCTGACATTTACATGCTGTTGTTTGTGTCTGTCCACAAACCTTGCACTATCCTTGGACCCAGAGTTACCCGCCAGCCCAGATCTGAGGCATTTGTATGCATGGTCTGGGAGGAGGGAGACATTTATAGGGGTAGTCCCAGATTCTGGGCTAACTGAGCTAGCCACCATTTCAGTTCTTGGCGGAGACAGGGGAGGAGTGGGACCCTGAACTCAAGGGGGTGGGAGTGCTGGGTCCACACTGAGCGAAGGTACCATTGAAATTTCCTCATGTGCAACCTCACTAGGGGTAGCATGGGGATAGAGGTTGCCGTGTACCCCAGTAGTCTCAGGAATTGTCTCGCAGACAGTTCTGATGAATTGAGGGCAGAGAGAAGGTGGTGGGAAAGAGATATCACCTTTTTCCCTGGAAGAGAGGCCATCATGATGCCTGTCCTGATTCTGCATCCCAAGAAGACCAAGTTTGGATTTTGGGATATTTATCAGGAACCCTAGAGACTGCAGCAGGAGGGCTTTCATGTTACGAAGGAGGGTTTTTCTGTCTGCTGCCTGAACTAAGAGGTCATCTAGGTACGGGAATAGTTGTATTCTCTTGGTCCTGCAGTAGGTAATCACTGGAGCCAGGCATTCTGTGAACACCTTTGGGGCAGTGGAGAGCCCAAAAGGCAAGGCATAGAACTGAAAGTGAAAAGAGCCTGCAAGGAATCTGAGATATTTCATGAATGCAGGCTTTATGGGAATGTGGAGGTAGGCCTCCTTTATGTCCAGGGTTGCCATGAAGGCCCGAGGAAGAATGAGGGGAAATTGTGGCTAAGGTGAGCATCCTGAAGGAGGGGACCTTTAAGAACAGGTTGAGGCGGGAGAGGTCTAAGATAGGTCTCCATGGCCCTTCCTTTCTGGAGACCAGAAATAGAATCCTTTCCCTTGAGAATGAGGGGGTACTGATTCTAGGGTTCCTTGAAGCAGCAGGTTGTTTAAGACCTGATGGAGAAGGGGCAGTTGGGATGCAGGTGGTTGTGGCATGGCCAGTCTTGGAGAAGGGGAGAGCCAAGTCATAAAGTAACCCTCCTGCAGGATGAACAAAACCCACTTGTCTGATGTGATGAGGGAACACAGAGGGAGACAGTGAGAGAGGCGGGTGGACAGAGGAAGGGAGGGAGGTGGGGGGAGTTGTGGCAGGCAGTCAGACACTGCCTGCCCTGTCAGGAAAGGGAGGCCTCTGGCTAGGGGGCTGAGTGGACTGTCTTCTGGGGGTCTTCTAGACCTGCTAGGGGCTGAAAGCCTGGAGGTCTTTCTTATAAATTGAGTCTTTGCTGGATAGTTTCTTTGGAATTTAGGAATAGGAGAGACTAGGAGATGCTTGAGGTCCCATAGTTCCTTCCCTTTTTGTTGGAGAGACGTAAAAAGGTCAGCCACTTTAGCACCAAAGAGGACTGAGTTGTCCAGGGGGGGCATCCAGGAGCTTGGCTCTGAAGTCATCAGGGAGGGGCTGCAGGCGCAGCCAGGAATACCTCCTTAACACGATGCTGATGCAGCTGACCTAGTTGAGGCTTCAGCTGCATCATATCCACACCTAAGGGAGTGCTTGTTCACTTGAGTGATCAGCCCTAGTAAGGAGGATAAGGATGCTTTACCAGCACAGTCAGGGATGTCATTCAATTCCTTGGAGGCTTTGTCCAGCAGAGCAAGACAGTATTTAGCCATGTAAGACTGGTAATTTGTTGCCCTAAAAGCTAGGGTGGCAGAGGTGTAAATCTTCTTTCCTCACCTCTCCATAGCCTTGCTGTCCTTATCTGCAGGGAGGACAGTGGTGGTAGAAAGAAGCTTGGATGCCCTGTCAGTGGAAATGGAGATAGTGGAAGGGTCTGCTGGAGGGCACTTGAGCAAAAATTTGTCTAAGTCAGGGACCCTGTATAATCTATCTGCCCTGTGAGGAGCAGGTGGTTGGGAATATGGATTAGTGGATGCCACAGCAAATGCATCCAGGAAGGGAGGTTGAACAGGTGGAATAGGCGAAGGGTTAGGAGAATCCATCTGTATGAGATCATAAAATCTCTTTTGTTGCTCAGTCATGTCTGAGCATTCCCACTTGAAGTGGTCTCTCATCAAGTTAACACTGTCACTGAAGGTTAAGTCTTCCACTGAGGAATCAGGCTCTGCAGAGGTTTCCTCAGGAGATCCATACCCCAGAGGGGATGAGATCTGGAAAGAGTAGGACAAGGAGTCCTCCGAGGAGTCATACAACTCCTCCTCTGCTAGCGGACTCACAGTCCTTTCAGGTATGGAAGTTCTGAGACTTGGAAGAGGTGAACAGCAGCTTCAGTGGAAGGCCTAAGGGCCATGAAGGCATCGTATAAATGTTGGCTAAAGGCCTGCCAATCAAGTAAAGATTCAGGCGCTGGAGAAAGATGTCTAGTCTTTTGTTTCTTTTTAGAAGGCCTAGCAGGCATCTGGCTGGTGGTAGGCCTTGGGGTTATCGGTGGGACGACGGAGGCAGAGTCCGAAGCACCCATCAAAGGCACTGGGTTCCCCCTCGGCATCTGTAACAGGCGCTGGTACTTCCTCCCTGGATGTGTCATCCACTCACATTGTGCAGCCTCCTATAAGGTACCCACTGTGACAGATGCTGGATCCTCAACCAAGCTGACAGATACAGGCTGAGAAGCGGCAGAGGGAGGCACAGATGAAGTAGTAGACCACATGGACGTGGCCCTCTTCCTTGGTGGTTCAGACGGGGCATCGTAGCCAGTCTCCATGCCTAGCACAATCTGTCTTAAACACTGACTCTCAAGGTACAAATTAAGAGCCTGTAAATGGTGACAATGGGTCTTGGGGATGAATGATTTACAGATGATGCAGTTCTTATAATTGTGTTCCCTACCCAAACAGAAAAGACACTGGTCATGTGTGTCTTTATGGGGAATCTGGTGACCACAGTTGCACTTAATCTTACTGGATATGAAAAGACTATAAACTGTACAAAAAAGGACTGAAAGACTGCCCAATGGGGTACTTAGCTTTGATTTGATTCAGATCCAATGTCCGCGAGTAGCAAGAACATCTGGCATACAGCTGGAAAGTTCTGGGGGCTGGTGCGTGCATCACCTTTATGGCCCACATTCCTGCCTCCACATCAGATGTCCAATGCACCAAGAGGGACTGAAAATCTTTGGAAACCTGGCCTGATAACCTGATCAGAAGAAGGGTAACCTACTAGTATAATACTGCAACATTGGAATAGAAGGACATATAATGTACGTGAACAGCTGAAGGCTTTTTTTATAATGACTTAGCCATATTTTTAACTTAAAATATTGTAATAGTTTATTATTGAAAATTTATTATGAATGACAAATTATTGAAAATGTATATAAAAAAAAACAGATGGGGCAAAACTTATAGGTTAGTGAAGGCCTTTTAAGTGTCTCCTGAAGAAATTATTGTCTCTCCTAAATTGTTGTGTACTGTTCCCTGCATGAATTGTAATGTGCGTCAATTTGTTGTATCTGGTTTTAAAATTATAAATATAAGGTTTGACCTTGTTGGCACATTTTCTTGTGAAACTGAGGGAATTTCTATATGCTCTCAGATGTCCCTGCAACCTGGTTTATATTGGTGAAAGAAAAAGAATGTTTAGAACCTGGTTCCATGAGCACATTAGAGATACAAAGTGACAAAAAACAGTAAGTTTTGTTGCTGTTCATTTTATGGAACATCATAATAGTGATTTCACATTATTACAAGGAACTATATTGGAAAATGTATTTGTGAAATTAGGTGATGCCACTATATTAAAAGATAAGCTTTTGCATTAAGATTGAAATGGAATACTCCTGTACCTAATGATTTAAACTGAAATTAACTGGAAAAAAGAAGTTATGTCTTACCATAACGTTCCATCTGTGTTGTAGATCTTTATTCATTACTGTTAGGACTTCGGTTCCATCCTCGGAACCAACTCAGCCGTTTCCAAGCTCATGCCAGCCAAAAACTCTCATCAGCTAACACCTACCCATAATGCCCAGCTCATAGTCTCTCCAGATCGAGTTTGCCCACCCTTATAATATAGAGATAGTAAAAGAAAAACAGAAGGAGGCTCTGTCTGAGCAAATACCCTAACCAGGAATTCCTAAAGACCACCAAAAGTCCTTGCAGGGGGAAGGAAGGCGGGAAGTAATGAATGAATAAAGATCTACAACACAGATGGAACATTGTGGTAAGACATAACTTCTTTAGCTGATGTTATAAATCTTTATTCATTCCTTACTGTTAGGACTGAGTCCCCAGCTACTTGAGTCCTGGGTGGCCCTAAGGAAGGATATTCCTGAGCACCATAAAACCAAAAGATGTTCGTCCCCTGGTGGCCAAATCCAATTTATAATGCGTGATAAAGGAATGAGGTCTTGCCCAAGTGGCTGCTGCGTAGATATCATCCATAGAGGCTCTGGAATGAAAAGCCACAGAATTAGACATTGATCTAGTAGAATGAGCCTTTATTCTGGAAGGTAAAGATAGCTTATTCTGATGGTAATGACGTTTCTGAGCCAGGAGGATAGAGTCACCTTAGTGACAGGTTTACCCAACCTGGGTCCTGCAAAGGCCACAAACAATTGATCCATTTTCCAGAAAGATTTAGTCTTGTCTAAATAACAACAAAGCTGCCTATGAACTTCAAGGGTGTGCAACAGATACTCCCCTCTGTTTGAATGCTGAGGGAAGAAAACCGGCAGGACAATAGATTGGTTAATGGAAAAAACAGAAATGACCTTGGGCAAGAAAGAAGGGTCAGTATGAAGGGATACTCTATCCCTGTGTAAGTTCAAGTAAGGTCTCTTGACACTCAAGACCTGCAACTCAGATACTCTTCTCACTGAGGTAAGTGCTACTAGAAGTAGAGTCTTCCATGATAAAAATTTTATATCACAAGAGTTAAAGGGCTAGAAAGGAGGGCCTGTTAATGACTGAAGTACCAAGGTCAAGTCCCAGGGTTCTATGGGGGCTTGACAGGAGATTTAACATGTAATACTCCTTTCAAAAAGGTTTTGCACAGGCAATGTGACATAACAGAATTATCAAATCCATTATGAAAATTTGCGATAGCTGCTTAATGTACAGTGATTGTCGGTGCTGAGGCTCCTGCATGTAGAAGAGTTGTCAGGTATTGTAGGATCTTTTGAATAGGCATAAAGAAAGGATCTAAGTTCTGATCTTTGGCCCAAATAGATAACCTAGTCCATTTGCTAGAATAAATTTTCCTGGTGGAAGGTTTGTGTGAAGCCAGAAGGATTTCACAAATAGGAGAGGAGCTATCAGGCAGCCTGGCAATCATTGGAAGTGAAGGAAACAAGCTGTGAGCTTGAGGCTGTGGAGAATGGGGTGAATCAGTCCCAGAGGATGAGATAGCAGACCTTGGGAGTGATCCAGGATCCACAGGCTGTGAATCAGATTGAGGCCATAGGAACGGGAACCAGACTTGATGGGGGCAATGAGGATCACTTTGCTTCTCAACATTTGAGCTTTCTGGAGGAATTTTGGGATGAGCGGAAATGGAGGAAAGGCTTACAGTAGACCCAGGGGCCAATCGTGTGTTAGAGGATCCCTCGGGGGTTCCCCTCGAGGGGAGATCAGGGCAAAGTAGCTTCTGCATTTGTTGTTTAAGAGGGAAGCAAACAGATCACAGCATGGCTTGCCCCAATGGTGGAAAATTCGATCCGCTATTACAGGATTGAGAGACGACTCGTGAGGCATCAGGATGTCCCTGCTCAGATTGTCCGCAATAAGGTTGGAACTCCCGGGAATGTGTGTTGCTATAAGAAAGCAGTTGGAAACCATCGCACAGTGCCAAATCCTCATGGCTTCCCGACACGGGGGGGGGGGTGGTTTCCATCTTGCTTGTTGATATACCAGATGACCAACATGTTGTTTGAAGTGCAATGGTCCCAGAAGGGAGGGATGTATGGAATGCTTGCAACACTAAGAGAACTCAGTTGCAGGACATTTATGTGCAAATTGGCCTCCATGGGGGGCCAGGTGCCTTGGACCATCTTTCCCTGTCAATGCCCCCCCACCCTAACAGGGGAGCGTCCGTGGTCACCGTGGCTGTGGGCTGGGGGAGGCAGAATGGTCGACACCAATGATTCGATTCTGACTTCATCCATCATAGCATTTCTCCCTTGCAAAGGTTTGTAAGACGTATCATGTGGTCAAGTGGGTGAGTTAAGATCGACCATTGTGAAGAAAGGAGCCACTGTAGTATTCTCATGTGCAACCTCGCCAGTAATACTAGGGTAATGGCAGCTGCCATCCAGCCTAAGAGTTGCAGTACAAGGTGTGCTGGTACAAAGGTCTGTGGAAGAAGGGCTTGGATTTGGTGTCTTATTTTCAATAGCTTGTGAGGAGGGAGGGAAGTTTGACAGGATGTTGTGTCAAAAACTGCTCCAAAAAATTCCAATGTTTTTGTTGGGGACATTTGTCCTTGTTGATTGTAATCCCCAAGTGGAGAGTGAGGCCTTGAGTGTAAGAGAGGCTGCAGATTAGAAGATTCCTGGTCGGGGCGGTAAGGAGTCAATCGTCTAGATATGGAAGCACCTGGAATCCTTGTCGTCAAAGATGAGCTACTACAACTGCCAAACATTTGGTGAACACTCGGGGGGCTGTCGAGAGACCGAATGAACTGGTAGTGATTGGCTCCCATCCAGAAGCAGAGAAATTTCCGGGAGCGGTGATCCATTTTTATGTGGTAATACGCATCCTGGAGATCTATACAGCACATCCAGTTGTCCCTCCCTAGAAAGGGGAGAGTGGATTGTACTGTGACCATCCGGAATTTTTGAGGTTTGATAAACTTGTTCAATAAGCTGAGATCCAGGATTGGTCTCCAGTCCCCTGTCTTTTTTGGCACTAAAAAGAACCTTGAGTAAAACTCGGATTCTCTCTGGTCTGGTGGGACTGGTTGGATGACTCTTTTTCTAAGTAGCTTTTCTATTTCTAAGGCTGCTACCTCCCTCTGATTGGGTGGAACATCAGGGATTCGTTTGACATGTCCGGGAGTTATATCGAATGATATCTGGTAGCCTCTGGATATTATTCTCTGCACCCAAACATCAGTAGTAGTAAGTCAGCCGGAGATGGAATCTCTAGCTCCCTGGTTACGTGGACCCCCTCTACCCCAAAAGGGGCATCTTCCAGATGACTTGCCCCCTCTGTCCCGGGGGGATCGCTCACCACGAGTGTCATGAAAAGATCCTTGGGATTTTTTGAACCACAATTTTCCTCTCCTCTGGTTCCTGGAGTAGGATCTCTGGGGCATGGAAAAACATATGCCCACAGCAGACAAGGTCTTTCTGTCTTTCTCACTTTGTGCTAGTGTGTCTCATACTTTGGGACCAAAAAGTGCAGATTCGTTGACAGGCATGTTGATGAAGGAAGATTTAAAAGGGTCTGTGAAATCACACAAATGCATCCAAGCATTACGTCTCATGACAATGACTGATGCGGCAGCTCGAGCTGCCCCCTCGGTGGTGTGAGACAGCAAACACATTGAGGAGTTTGAGACAGATTCAAGGGTAGCTAGCTGTGAGGGGATAGTATCACGCACCTTATCAGGCAGTACCCCTGCCGAAGAGGAAGACATTTCAGAGATTAGGTCTCTTTGGAGGCGAGTGAAGTGTGCCAGATAGTTCAGCGACCAAATGGCAAAGGTCACTGAAGCAAAGGTCTGCTTCCCTAGTCTGTCCATGGCCCGAGACTCCCTGTTCAGAGGATGGACAGTGGAACTATCTTCTGCCAGTTCCCTCTTAGTGGCTGCCACCACAACTATGGAATCAACCATCAACTGCTTGGACCAGTTGGGCTGGTCTTCAGGGGTGGATAGAATTTTGTCCGGCCTCCAGGGAACAGGTTCTACATTGTCCAGGGCCTTGCAGGCATGCTGCATGATCAGCTTAATAAGCTCATCCACAGGTGGGGTCACCCAGGAAGTAGATGGCTGGGCACGGAAGGCCTGCAAGAACACAGATTCCTCAGAAGAAGGGTTAGAGGACTTACAGTCTCCCCGCTGCTTGAGGATTTCAAGAATGTCCCCAAATGAGATGTCATCTGGGGCAGACCATGGGGACCCTTTTCCCTCATCACAATTAGTGTCCTCAGTGATAGCTTCCTCAGGGGAATCAAGGTGCTTACTCTTGCACCGTTTCTTTCGGGATGGCTCCCCAGTGGGATCTTTTGAGGAGGACTCTGGAGAAAAGGTTCCCTTCAAAAGGAGATCTTGTGGCTCTCGTGCCCTGGATCCTGAAGTAGGTGGGTGGGACAGCTGCATGCTAGAAAGAGGTTCAGGTGCTGATGTCATTGGTGCTGACTGTGAGCCTGCATAGGCAAGAACCCTCTCCATCACCTGGAAAGCAGGCCCACCCGAGGAGGAATGGGAGCCCATAACCGAGAAGGGCAAACTCAGAACTGGGGTCACACCCTACCCCAAGGAGCCCACCTCCAGCTGAGAAGCTCTGAGAGGACTGAAAGCTGTCAGAGCCATGGACATAGATGGTGCCAGCAAAAAAATAGGTGCCGGGCTTTGTATCAACTCCAACTGAGCCGATGCAGCAAGGGTGGTCGGTGCCGACAGGGAAGACTCTGCAGTTGGGGCTGAGACAGTATGCACCGGGGTGGACATCGGTACTAAGATCTCTGGGGCCTGGGTAGAGGCTGGAGGAGGATAAATAGGAGAACATGCAGTGAAGGATTCCAAGCCAAAAGGGACGGAGGTTCTAGCCGGAGTGGGCAATCCCCTAGCTGCCTGAAGCTGGTCCACAACCCGCACTACATCTAGTTCAGAAAGACTCCTGGTGGATCTGTAGGAGGCTGCTGAAGGAGAATCAGGTCTTTCAAGAAAAGGGCTAAACCAATGCCCCAAAAAAGGGTTGTATGTTAGAGAGTATCTGCTTCTTGAAAGATATTCGACTTTAGGTCATAGTCTGTGGAGTTGAGTAAGCTATTGGCACCGTGGCCGGGGATGGTGCCAAAGCAGGTATGGTCATGAAAGCCAATGTTGGAACTAAGGACAGCACCAAAGCCGATGATGCTGAAGCTGGAACTGAAACAGGAGTCAACATCAGAGATGGCACCGAGGGAAAAGACACAGGGCCTGGTGCCGAAGAGGTCTGTGCTGAGGGTGCCGGAGAAGCATGGAGCTGACTCAGTTCCATAACTGACAGAGATGTAGGAACCGAATGACTCTGTTTTTCCTTGTGTTTCTTGGTCTTAGGAGGCAGTGAGACCTCTGACCCAGAGAGAGCCTCAGAAAAAGGGATTTTGATTAAACCTTTTAGAATTAGCTTGTTTTTGCACTCTGCTAGAGTGCAATTGCTAAAACTGGAACAAATAACATAATCAGCATTTATATTGTCCACGCCCAAACAGTAAACACATCGAGCATGGCCGTCCGAGTTGGGCATCTTATGCTCACACTTGTCACACTGTTTAAACCCCAACTTAACTTTGTCTGATATAGTACAGGCAATAAAGGGCTATCATAAAGGACACCAACAACAAAGGAAGGAAAACATACCAACAATGGTATTTAAAAATACCACAAGTGGTAAAGGAAGGCTTACCAAAGGCAGGAGAGAGGGACAGTGCCAACGATGGTAGAGATTTAACTACCAAAGGTAAAGGGTAGGAAATAGAAGCACGGTATAGGCGATTAGTAAGAAAAGGCTAAACTGACTAAAAAAATGACAAAGTTTATGATAAACTATACAAAAATTCAGAACATTCCACTTAGCTTTGAGAGATGGCTAGGCACGTCTGACGAGGAATGCAGCAAACGAGATCTGGAGAGACTATGAGAGGGACATTATGGGTAGGTCTTAGCTGAGAGTTTTTGGCTGGCGCGAGCTTGGAAATGGCCATGTCAGTTCCAAGGACGGAACCGAAGTCCTAATAGTAAGGAGTGAATAAAGATTTACATCATCACATTGTTTTATAGAATGATTGTTTTACTGGTATGTATTTAAAAGGGGATATTTTAGGACACTAGTTACTTCTTGAAGGGTGTTTGGCCGAGGCTTTTTTTGGAACTGTTGTTATGGATACATTTTTCTTGGGTTGAAAATTTCTTGATGCTGCAGCTTTTCTGTTTTAAATGCTGCTTGAGCAGATTTATCAAGACTGTATATCATATGAGAAAGTTTTGACAATTTGTAGTTGTGTTTTCAACTCATCTGATGAATGATACAGTTTAAAATAATCTGCAAAAAGCAGATGCAAAATCTTTAAATGTTTTTTTTTTTTTTTTTTTTTTTTTTTGGTAACCAAACTGTAACCATAGCTTAATTTGTTCAATTACAGCTCAATAGGTTAAGGACAACAGCAGTTACAAAGAAACACCCAGTATCCCCCTTTGAACTCTATCTCTGAGATAACAATTTGTCATTTGCCATGGCTCAGTTGCATTAAACAATGCAACTGATCAATGAAGTGCATCTTATACTTTTGTAAGCATTCATTTGCCCAGTAATGTGGGATGCTGTCCATGTTTTTGTAATCTATCCATGCCATAATTAAACTCTTCTTACAACTCTCTATTATGAATTTACTTAGCAACCAAGGATTCTCTGCTCCATATGGCTTTTTGTTACCCTTTTGTTCTACTGCCATATTTTTTTTCTAAATGACTATAAACTCTGGATCAAATCCACTATATAACTTGTACACTGGCAGAAGACAAGTTCTTAGGGTGGCTTGCAGGTTCACACCTAAGGAGTACAAGTTTTCCTGTTGATATCTGTTCAGGATGCACATATAAGCAGTTGTTACATATGGCTAAATCTTTGTGTAACTATGTTAATATCTTTAGCCAGAAGTTACCCCTGGGGTTTCCAGTTAGGAGCTGCTTTTTTTTGTGTGTGTGTCTCTGGCCACTACTTCATCCCATTTCATATTCTTTACATTAGTGCACCTTCCAGACTCCTGAAGGGCAGTACTAGATGCCTCAGGAGAAGTAAATGACAATAATAGAGGCTGCAAAAACAACTTCAACAAGACATTTCTAGCCAGAGCATTGGGGAGCCAGTCCGATCTCACCAGTGTTATGTTTTTCCTCTCAACTGTTTTTATTGAAAACATTAACAAAACATTATTATATTATAAAACAAAGATGCATATCTAAAATAATCAACTATTTACAATGGTGTCTACTATAAAACAAAGCTTTTAAAACAGAAAAATAAATATGATAAGTAGTTAATTACTGAAATGTTTATACAGCAGTTATCTGAATTCTAACCATATATAAAGAGGTGATTCTAGATGTTCTACTCTTGATCGTAGTTAAGTTCAACATGACAAACTTTAGTTGCCACAAGAGCATCATGTTCTAATGCATTAAATACTCAACTGCAGCCTCCCAAGGGAATAGGGTTGCCACCTTTTCAAATGCCCAAAGTGGGACATTTTTTGTAGAAATGTGAGATTTTGCAGGACAAAACATACCCACGGCTAGTGCAAGGGACAGAGCTTCACTTTTTTGCCAAAAAAAAAGCTTATTTTTGTAGCATTTGCATTGCTTGTGCTTTTTCATATACTATTTATGTGTTTCCAGTATAAAATAACTGTTTTATGCAACTATTAAAGAAAACTGAAGAAATATATTTTGTCTTAAAATCTCAGGACATTTGCCATTTTTTAGTTTTTTTCGCAGGACACAACTGCGCAAAGAGGGACAGGTGGTAACCCTACAAGGGAAGGCACACAGTTCCTGCCATGATGCACTTGATCACATGGGCTTGGTCCTCAACACCTACTGCACCCAGTGTAACCCTTATGAGATACAGCTGGTCCCTGGAATGGAGAGTTGGCAGTAGCTACTCATTTCCATCCTTTCCAGTGAGATCCTACTGAAATATGTATAAGGTATGGCACACTCAAGGCTTTATGCCTCAAGCTGGCATCCATCAACCAAGTATCATACTAAAATTACAAGAAAATATCCTCAAGGGGTTACTTATCTGCTCAGACTGTGAAAACTTTTTAAAACAATACATACATATTGGTCATCAGCTCCAAGAAAGTACAGTTGTGTACACTTACCATAAATGTAGATGTTCGAGTGTATTCACTGTTGCAGTCCTAACTAATGGGTTATCCGGCTCCCAGTAGCCCTCGCTTGGCCAGAATACCAAAGGTAAGTAAATATGACATCGGCTGTCATCAGTTGTAAAGGACGTCAGGACATCCGATACAAAAGGAGGCAGCCAACATCACTTCCTCAGTCTTTCTTGCCATAACAGTCAGAAGCCCCCAGAAAACAAGGCTTAAACCAAAAGCAACTTTGGCAAATACCAAATTTAGCCTGTACCGTAGGAAAAGAGAACAGGAGAGGACCAAAAAGGAGGGAGGGAACCAGGACTGCAACAGTGAATACACTTGAACATCTATATTTATGGTAAGTGTACACAACTGTACTATGTTCATCGTGTTTCACTGTTGCAGTCCTAACCAATGGGTTGATTACCAAAGCCCAGAGAAAAGGGAGGAGGAACCAACAGAATCAAGGATTGGAGAGAATGCCCTGCAGAACAGCAGTGGAAAACCCTGCCCTGGCTCTAAAAAACAAAGACAAATTATAATGTTTTGTGAAAGTGTGAACAGAAGACCATGTGGCAGCCTCCAAAATGTCTTTAGTAGGGACACCCCTTAAAAAGGCTGCAGAAGTGGAAGCTGCTCTAGTGGAGTGGGTCCTAACCCCTTGAGGAGGAACCTTGCCATGAAAGGAATAACAGAAAGTAATACAATGTGCAATCCATTTAGAAATGGTTTACATAGAAATAGCTTTACGCTGAGCTCCAGGGGCAAAACTGACCAATAACTGTGCTGATGTCCGAAGGTCCTTAAGTCCTGTCCAGGTAAAACCTCAGCTGTCTGTGCACATCAAGAGAATGTAGGATCCTTTCACCTCTATTTCGAGGATTAGGAAAGAAAGTAGGAAGGTGTATGGACTGATTAAGAGTCAGACTAGAAACCACCTTAGGCATAAAGGAGGGGTTGGTTCTCAGAGAGACCCAATCTGCATGGAAAATAAGAAAAGGCTCCACAGCCAAAACCTGCAGCTCTGAAACCCTCCTTGCTGAAGTTATAGCCAAGAGGAAGGCAGTCTTCCAAGAAACTTTAAATATGCAGTGGCAGCTGGCTCAAAAGGAGGAAGAGTGAGTTTCTCTAGAATAAAATTAAGATCCCAGGCTGGAGTAAGTGCCCTTCTGGGAGGCTTTAAGTTTCAAGCACCTCTGAGAAACATTTTCCTCAGGGAATGAGAGAAAATGGGTTGCTCAAAAGAACAATGGTCAGAAATTGCTGAAGCATGGATCTTGATAGAGGAAAAAGACCACCCTGAAGCAAATCAGCCAGGTATTTCAGGATCAGAGGATTGGTAGGCTGAGAAGAAGATTCCCTCTAGCCTACATCCAATGAGAGAATCTTTCCCATTTGCCAGAGTAGGACTTCCTAGTGCTAGGCCTCCTGAAGCATGTTAACCACCTGCTGGGAAAGAGAAGAAGAAAAGGATGGAGTCATACAATGAGCCAAGCTGCCAAATGGAGAGACTGAAGATGAGGATGTAGAATGTCTCCCCTTTCCTGAACCAAAATATCTGGCTTCAGAGGAAGACGACAAGGAGGAAATTGGGAGATACTGTGAAACAGTTGATACCAATGCTGTCTGTGCCAGTCTGGAGCTATGAGAATAGTCCTCTGGTCTTTCGTTCCTGATCTTCAATAATACTCTGGAAAGAAGAGGAGGGAAGGCATAAACTGACAGCAGCATCCAAGGGAAGGACAGAACATCCACTCTCCAGACTCTGCTGTGATGCTGTCTGGTGCAAAAAAAGAGGTAGAAGGTGGCTGTCTGGGGAGGAGAAAAGATCCACCTGAGGAGTGCCCCAACTTTGAATGAGGCTGTAAAAGACTGCTCTGTTCAGCTGCCACTTGTGAGGATCCAGGGTCTGTCTGCTCAACTGGTCTGCCAAAACATTGAGCCTCCCTGGAAGAAACTGAGCTAGAAGATGCAGGCTCAAGGATGCTGCTATGGACCAGAGATTCATGCTCTGCCTACACAGGGGGTAAGAATGTGTCCCTCCCTGCTTGTTGATGTACCACATGACTGTGGCATTGTCTGTTCTGACAAGCAGAGTTCCTGGAGAAAGAATATGCTTGAAAGCTAGTAAGGCCTGCTGAACTGCTATCAACTCCTTTAGGTTTATGTGCAGGTGCATCTGCTGGGCATTCCCACGTCCGTGTATGCATCTGCCATCCAGGTGAGCTCCCCAGGCATAGTCCAATGCATCTGTGGTAAGAACTTGAGTGGCCGGGGTAGGCGAAAAGGCATGCCTTTGTTTTGTAGACAAGCTGTCGCCCACCATAGAAACTGTCTGCAGACATGGAAGCAGAGGAATTATCATATCCAGGTCTTGTGTGTGTTGACGCCAAAGGTTCTTGAGGTACCATTGCAATTTCCTCATATACAGTCTTGCATACGGAATCATGAGAATGCAAGAGGCCATGTATCCCAGAGCTTGCAAGGAGCTGGGGCAGGCTTGCCAAATCCTTGAAGTAAACTGAAAGAATTGCCTGCTTCTCCTGGGTGAGATATATCATCTGGGCAGCTGTGTTCCGACTCGCTCTCAGGAATGTTATGTCCTTGAATGGCACCATTTTTGATTTTTCCTCATTGAGAGAGTAACCCAGGAAGAGAGGAGTCTTTACAAATTCTTGATCCTTTAACAGCTGTTCCTGAGAATTTGTTTAATTAGACAGTCGTCCAAGTATGGATAAATATGAATTTTCTTCTTCCTGCAAAAAGCAATGACTGGAGCCAGGCACTTTGTGAAAACTCTGGGAGCAGTAGATAAGCCAAAGCGCAGTGCAGAGAATTGATAATGTTGCTTGCCTACTCTGAAACGAAGGTGCAGATAAGCTTCTTTGAGATCCAAAGTTACCAGCCAGGAGTCCTTTTCTAACATTGGCAGCAACTGATGCAGAGTGAGTATTCTGAACTTTGGAATTACCAGAAAAGAGTTCAGAATAGATAAATCTAGGATAGGACACCAGGTGTCTTCTTTTTTTGGAACTAAGAAAAGTCTGGAATAGAAACCCTGGCCTACCTGCTGAACAGGAAGTGATTCTATTGTTCCCCGATGTAACAGAGACAAAATTTGCTTTTCTACTTCTGCCCTTTGGTTTGGAGGAGTGTCCGGAAATCCTTTGGGTACTGGAAAAGTGTGGAAAGAAAACTTGTGCCCTAGGGATACAGTTCTGAGTACCTATTTGTTGTCCGTGATGGTGGGCCATACATTTGCAAAAAGGGCCAACATTCCCCCTAAAAGACTCTCCAGGCAAGCAAGAAGTTGGACAGAGTCATTGAGAATGTTTAGATTGAGATGCAGGTTTGGAACTTCTCGCCTTGGAAGTGGATGCACGGCAACACTTAGACCTTTGAGGGGTAGTAACCTGCCCCCTAGAAGATTTGTAACCTTTAGTCCTAGAACAGTTCTGTCTGCTGGTATCAGGAAACATCCAACTCTTAGAAGGGTAATTCCTGCTAAAGCGAGGAGGTTGAACTTGCAGAAAGCCTTTAACTGTTTGCATAGACTTGGCCTTATCCTCCATCTTCTTGAGCACTTCCTCTGCTTTGCTGCCAGAAAGACTGTACTTATGCAAAGGTACATCTAAAAGTTTAGCCTTGACAGGCTCTGCAAGGGGCTGTTCCCTGAGCCAAGAGTGCCTTCTAATGTAGCTGAAGCTCTGCAGGAGGCTTCTAGAATGTCAAAAAAACAATGTATAGAAAGTTTATTGACAACACTGGGAGAATTCAGCAAATCCTGCACATCCTTACTCTCTGCCAAAAGAGGCACACTTGCAATCCTAGACTTAATAGTCTCCAAGGTATGCTGCTGGTACTTAAGCATATGAAAAATACAATTAGTAGACCTAATAGCAAGAGTGGCAGAGGTATAAACTTTTTTTACCCCACCTATCTAGGTTCCAAGATTCCCTGTCGGAAGGAACAGGATTTTTGGTAACAGTGGCCTTAACTCCTTTAGGACCTTGAGAAATAACCTCTGTATCAGCTGATGGATTCCTGAAAAGAAACAAATGAGAATCAGGGACTCTATAGTACCTGTCAGGTTTCCTGGGAGCAGGAGGAACCAAATTAGGAGTCAATGAATTTTCCAGAAAAAAACATCATCAACCACTTCCAACACTGGAGGAATAGCCAGAGGCTTATTCTGAGGCAAATCCAAAAACTCCCTAATCCTTTTCTTAGATTGGGGATAATCCTGGCTTTCCCATTTAAAATGCTCCCTGAGAGTACTCAAAGTATTACCAAAAGAGAAATCCTCTGGAGGAGAAGCAGAAGGAATGGACTCTGCATCTGAAACGTCCTCTTCATCAGCAGAAATGCTAGAAATATCAGAACCAGAATAAGACAAAGCCTCAGGAGAGACATCTCTACCCATTTTAGAAGGAGGAGGCTGTGAACCCCTAATAAGAGTCAAAAGGTCATTAGCCATTTTAACTATTTGGAATTGAGGGGAACGAGAGGAAACTGGAGCCTGCTTTTCCACAGGCTTATGACTGGAAGATTTACCTGCAAGTCTGAAGGACTCAGGAGGCCTGGCAACCACCGACGTCACAGTAGAGGTCATCGGTATGAGCTTGCTGTCCGAACGAAGAATGGACACCTCGGACGGCGGAGCCAGATTAGCGGCTCTGGATCCAGATAAAGAGGTGACAGGTGGAAGGTCAGAAGACAAAATGGAAGCCAGAGGCCTGGGGGACACTGAAATGGTCTCAACTGAGGCCTGCGGTTGAAAATCCGCAGGCTGCAAAGGCGCCTCACTGGATACCACAGGACTGACGACCAACTTAACATCATCCGAAGACTTGACCCTCTGAAGCCTATCGCGGTACTTATCCTTATGCTTCTTAGGGATATCCGAAGCCTGAAGATCAGTGGATGCCATACCGACAAGCTTAGGCCAAACTCCAAATGTTTAGCTAAAAGCTTAGCCCACCGACGAATAGTACACGGATTAAAGGAAGCACAGAGATCACAATTAGGAACGTGGTGGTCAAGGCCTAAACAAATAATACAATAGGAATGAAAATCTCTATGGGGAATCTGCTTTCCACAGGTAAGACAATTAACCTTTTCTGACATTCATTAAGGAAAGAAAAGAGGATCCCCAATGGGGTACTTAGCTGTAGTTGACTTCAACTTTGTAGTCGGAAACCAAAAAGGTAAACTGCTGACCTACACTCCTGCAAGAAATGCTTCTGCTTCAGGGTCTGCAGCAAGGAAGATTGAGGAAGTGACGTCGGCTGCCTCCTTTTGTATCGGACGTCCTTTACAACAGATGACAGCCGATGTCATTTACTTACCTTTGGTATTCTGGCCGATCAAGAGCTACCGGGAGCCGGATAACCCATCGGTTAGGACTTCAAAAGTGAAACACAATGAACATCAAAGCATGATGCCAAAAGACACTACCTTTACACAGGGATACACCAATGATACAGAAAAGGTGGTAGCCAGAAATGAGAAGAGGAGCAATATTTAGCTCTAAGAAGTCAGTACAAAATACAGTTGTCATGACACTTGGGTTATCTGCCTGTAGGTAGCCCTCAGTCGGCCCGAATACCAGAGACTTAGTATTTCTGCATTGGTTGCTGTCGCTACAGGACTGACATCAGGTCGTCAGGGTTATACAAACAGACAGCTGGTGCCATTACATCAGTTTTTCTTTCCCCAAATGTCAGAAGCCCTCCAAATAGGGAGTTAAGTTATGGTGGGAAAAACACCACCAGTAAAAAATTAAGGACTGCAACAGTGAATACACTCGAACATCTACATTTATGGTTAAGTGTACACAACTGTACTATGTTCTTTGTGTTTCAGTGATCACACTTGGGTTGATCTCCAAAGCTGAAGAAAGGATGGAGGCAGTCAAGAAGAGTTGGGGCTGGCTAGTATGCCCTGCTGGACTGCTGTTGCAAAACCTGCCCTGGATTTGGAAAAGATAGGCATGTGGTAATGCTTGAAGGTGTGTACAGAACTCCAAGTAGCAGCTTCCAGAATATCCCTGATAGGGACTCCTCTGAGGAATGCTGTAGAGGTGGAAGTTGCCTTAGTGGAATGCGTTCTGACCCCCTGAGGGGGTTGGTTTCCCATGGTGCTTGTAGCAGAAATGGATACAGTGTGCTATTCATTTGGAAATTGTTTGTTTTGAAATGGCATTTGCCCCTGGTGCAAAACTGACTAGTATCTGGTCAGATTTCCTGAAGGGCTTAGTCCTACCAAGGTAGAATCTGAGCTGTCTGTGCACGTCCAAGGAGTGCAGAATCCTTTCCCCTTTATTTTGTGGATTAGGGAAGAAGGATGGCAAATGGATAGATTGATTGAGAGCCACACTGGACACTTTAGGCATAAAGGAAGGGTTAGTCCTGAGGGAATCCCTGTCAGCATGAAAAATAATGAAGGGTTCCACAGCCATAAGTGCCTGTAGCTCCGACACTCTTCTAGCTGAAGTGATGGCCAGAAGCAATGCCGTTTTCCAAGAGAGGCATTTTAACTCTGTTGATGCTGCAGGCTCAAAAGGGGATAGCATGAGCTTTTCCAGTACAAAGTTAAGGTCCCAAGCAGGGGTGGGTGCTTTCCCTGGTGGCCTTAAGTTGTTTGCCCCTCTCAGGAACTGTTTGATGAGAGGTTGAAAGAAGAGAGGTGGCTCAGTGCTGTAATGAGCCAAGATGGCAGAGGCATGGATCTTAATGGAGGAGAAGGATAGGCCTCTGTGGAGTAGATCTGCAAGGTAATCCAGGATTAGAGGTAAGGAGGGCAGTGCTGTGTCCTCTCCTTTAGATTGAAACCAGCAACAATATCTTTTCCACTTATCAGCATAGGGTTTCCTTGTACTGGGTCTACTGGCTTCAAGAATGACATCCAGCACCTGCTTACTTAGGCTGGTCACTGGGGGGAGATTTCAAGGAATAAGCCAGGCTGCAAGATTCAGGGTTTGCAGTTGCAGATACAAGATCTGTCCCTCCTGCTGAGTGAGGAGGGTTGGGATCTGGGGTAGGTGCCAGGGTGGCACTGGTGACAGGCTGCACAGTAGTGGCTACCAGTGCTGGCATGGCCAGTCCGGGGCAATCAGGATTGCCTTTGGTCTATCCTGTCTTATCTTGAGTAATATTCTTGGGAGGAGGCAGAGAGGGAAATGCATAGATTGAGAGGTTTTCCTACTGGAAGGAAAGGGCATCCACTTTCCGGGCCCTGCTGTGAGGTGTCCTGGTGCAGTATTTGCTGAGCTGTTGATTGCAGGGGGAAGCAAAGAGGTCCACTTCTGGGTTCCCCCATTTCTGTATTAGAAGGCTGAAGGTGCTGGGTTCTAATTGCTAGTCATGTGGGTCTAGGAGATTTTTGCTTAAGTCGCCTGCCAGAGAGTTTTGTTTGCCTGGCAGGAACTGAACTTGCAGATAAATATGCATATCCAGGGCCATGGCTAGCCTGCAGACTGGGATCCCCCATGCTTGTTGATGTACCACATAACTGTGGTGTTGAGTTTATTAGCAGGGGTCCTGGTGAGAGTAGGGATCTGAAAGCTGTTGAGTGTGCTGAACAGCTATCATCTCTTTCTGGTTGATGTGCAGATGAATATAACTTTGACTCCAGTGATCCTGAATGCACTTGTCATCCAGGTGTGCCCCCCAGGCATAGTCTGATGCATCTGTGGTTAAGGTCTGGGTGGCATGGGGTTGAATAAAGGGAAGCCCCTTGTTGTGGTTGCATGCTGCTGCCTACCAAAGAAACTTGGTCCTTAGACAAAGTAGGATAGGTATGACAGTTTCCAGGTCCTGAGAATGTTGGCACCAAAGACTCTAAGTACCATTGAAGTTTCCTCATATGCAGTCTGGCATATGGAATTAGTAGAATGCAGGAGGCCATGAACCCTAGGGCCTGCAGGATTTTCCGTGCAGATAGCTGGGTTCTGGTGGCCATTTGAGAGAAGTAACCTGTCAGATAGGCTTGTTTTCTGGAGTAAGGAATACCTTCTGGGATGCTGTGTCCAAGCTTGCTCCCAGGAATACAATCTTTTGACTGGGGACTAGTTTTGATTTCTTTTCATTGATAGTGTACCCCAGGGAGGTTAGAAGATTCTTTACAAATGTCAGGTGCTGCAATAGCTTTTCCCAACTGTCTGCCTGAATCAGGCAATCGTCCAAGTACAGGTAAATTTGAATCTTTGTCTGCAATAGGCAATGGCTGGAGCCAGGCATTTTGTGAATACTCTGGGAGCAGTGGATAAGCCAAAGGGAAATGCAGAGAACTGATAATGCATAGCTCCTGCCCTGAAACATAGGCATTTTCTGCAAGAATCCCTGACAGGATGTGCAGATGGGCTTCTTTTAGGTCTAGGGTGGCTAACCACGCATCTTTGGACAGCAAAGGAAAAAGCTACTGAAGGGTGCGCATTTTGAATTTTGGTACCACCAGGAAGGTGTTTAGAATGGGAAAATCTAGGATTGGGCCCCACGTGCCCCTTTTCTGGGTACCAGGAAACATCTGGAATAAAACCATTGACCTACTTGTTCTGCAGGAACAGGTTGAATTGCCCTTATGGAGCAATGATTGAACTTGGTTTTGTGCCTCTGCCCACTGGTTTGGAGGAAGGTCTGGGAACCCTTTTGGAGTTGGCAGTGAGTGGAAGTAAAATTTGTACCCCTGGGATACAATGTTGAGGACCTATCAATCTTTGGTGATGGAGGTCAAGTTTTTACATGATGGGCAAGTTTTCTTCCTAGGGGCATGGGCAGTGATGAGGAGTGGAGTAGAGAAGTCATTGTGAATTCTTTCCATAAGGGGATGGCTTAGCACTCCCTGTTTTAGAACTGGAGGCACTCCATTGCTTAGATCTCTGCATACCCTCTGACTGTAATATGGGGGGGGGTTCTGTTTCCCCTGGGTCTAGTTAGAGATGGCCTTGAGAGGGCTGGAAAGGACCAATATTTCGAGGGGCAATGCCTACTGAATCTAGGAGGCTGCACTTGCAAAAAAAAAATGTTTGACTGCATAGAGTTAGCTTTTTCTTCCATCTTTTTAGAACCTCTTCTGCTTTGGTGCCAAACAGATTGTCCTTGTTCAAAGGGGTGTCTAGTAATTTTGATTTGGTATGGTCTGACAAGGTCTGCTCCTTAAGGCAAGCATGCCTTCTCAGTACAGAGCCAGTGACTGCTGTCCTGCAAGATGCTTCTAGGGCATCAAAGCCACATTACAAAAAATGCTTGCTGACTTGGCTTGCAGAATGCATAAGCTCTTGTAATTATTTTCTGCACAATCTATAAAGGTAGATAATTTTTGCTTATTAAGTTCCATAATACGTTGCTTGTATTTCAGCATGTGAAAGTGGCAATTCAGTGCCCTAATGGCAAGAGTTGCAGAGGTGTGTACTTTTTTTTTTTTTTACCCCATCTGTTTAAAGCTCGGGAATCCCTGTCTGAAGGGGTGGGATTCTTAGCTGTAGTTGCTTTTATAAATTTAGGCCCCTGGGAAATGATCTCTGGATCAGCAGTAGGATTTTTGAAAATAAATTTGAGAGTCAGGGACTCTGTAGTACATGTCTGGTTTCCTTGGAGCAGGGAGTAAAGTATCAGGAGTTAGACTGGATTCCATAAAGACATCATCCAGAACTGGAGGGACTGCTAAAGGTCTATGTTGTGGAAAATCTAAAAATTCTCTGAGAACATTTCCACTGGGAATGCAAAGACTATCCTCAGTCCAAAAAGTGACTCAAAGTATGTAGGGTTTCACCAAAAGAAAACTCCTCTGGAGGGGAAGCAGAGGGAATGGATTCCTCTACTTCTGAATCTTCATAAGCAGACAAAGGCATGTCTTCATATTCAGAAACCTCAGAGTCATCGGACTCAGTCTGTTAAAGCTGCTGGGGACAGACCTCTTTCTCTTAGCAGGGGAAGGCTGGCTTCCACTAATCAGCATAATCAGGTCTTCTGCCATTTTAAGCATCTGATGTTGTGGCAAGGAAGCAGGCGCTTGAGTTTGGGTTTTTTTTTTTTTTTGGCGTAGCTTGTACACTTGACCTTAGAAACTCGGTAGTTTTAGACAGAACTGAAGACGCGAAAGAAGTCGGTTTGAGTCGAATATTCATAGTGCGAAGAACTTCCTCGGAAGTCTGTGCCTGCACAGTGGCTCTGGACCTATCCAAGGTAGAGACATTCGCAGGTTCCGTAGTCAAAGAAGAGTCTTGCGGCATGCTGGACTCTGAATGGGTCTTGGTAGCGGCCTGCGAATCCATTGAAGTGGGCATCAGGGGCTGTGAAAGCTCCTCACTGAGCTTCTGATTTCTCCCATTTGCTGGCATTACAGCTGTCTTATCTGTACTTAGTTTTATCCCATGTGCCTTCAGTTTTGTATTCCATTCCCCTACCCTTTGCTGAAGTTGTTGCTCAGCACCTGCCTGTAATGCCACATCATCTGCAAACAGCAACTTTGTTGACTTGTCCCCTCTAACCTGTTTGCTGATGTAGTCCATCACCAGTATGAACAGCAGTGAGCTCAGATGTGAACCCTGATGTACACACATTTTCACTAGGAACACCTCTGCAAGACCAAACACTTCAGTCACTGGGTCCTTGTACACAGCTTCTGCTAATCCTACCAATGTTGGGTCCTGAACCACCACAGATCTGCCAAAATCAGCTTTCTTGTGACCTTGTCATATGCCTTCTATAAGTTTAGGCATGCCCAATTGGACTCTTTCCTCATCTCTAGTTTCTTCTCAAGTGTCTCGCTGCAAACATTTTGTTAGTTGTACTGCATCTTGATCTGAATCCAAACTGCTCATTTCCCACCTCACTTTCAACTACTTTGTGTATTCATTCACCAAGCACCTGCTCCAGAACTTCCATGAAGTGTGATAGCCAGTTGATACCCCCCTAATATCTACAATTGTGAATGTCCCCTTGTTCTTAAACACTGGCAATAATATATGCTTATTCCCCTATCATCTGTGATCTGTTTTTCTCTCTCTCCATACTTCTAAAAGTACCCTCAGGAGCCATTTTTCCCCATCTCACAGAATATCTTGAACATACCTGTTGTGACCTGATCTGAGACTGTTGCTTTCCCCGACTCATTTTCCTTAGTGTTGCCCTTACTTCTTCTAGGCTAGCCCTCTTTTCTCACTGTAGGTTGTATTTGGGCTAGTACAGCTTCTGTGGAGTTTTTCTTCATTCAGAAGCTGCTGGAAACACTCTTTCAATTTGCATTTGATGTCCTGGTGACTGGTGAGCAGGTTGTTGCTGGAATGCCTTAGGAAGAGTTTCCACCTTCTTTATCTTTACATTTTAACCTGATAAGAGCTTCTTTGTGCCATCCAGAAGGTGGTAGAGGACCTCTGATGCCTTGAGCTTTGCTATTGCAACTCTTATTGGCCTCTTTGCTAGCCAACCAGTATTCCTTCCTAGCCTGGTCAGTCTTTTTTCTCTGTTTTTCTTTCTTTTGATGACTTCCTGGACTTCTGTATTTCACCACCTGCTTTCCTTATGTACTTTATTCTCATATCTGGCTCAGCCACATATCTGTTATGTAGCCCTTATACATGCTGTTTTGAGGTGTTGCCATTTTTCTTCAACTCCACCCATCTCCTTATCTTCTTGAGGTGCTAGAGCTCGGACTAATTCCTTGAACTGTTTTCTCTCTCCAGTCAGCTTCCAGGTCATCAGCTTAGTCTCTGTTGACCTTAGAGCCTTGTCTGAAGACTACTTGCAGCCAACTGTGGCAATCAGTGGTATATGCTATTGGCAGCCTGTTTTAAATCAGATGATTTTGCAATCACTGATTCTACCCCAGTGCCCTTTCCTTACTAGGAGGAAGTCTGGTTGAGTTGTATGTTTCCCCACTTGGAACTCCTGAGCTCCAGGCAGGGTTCAATACACACACACCACAGAACCAGCAGCTTGACATAACAGCTCTTACAAACAGCATCCACAGAGCTGTACAGACAATTCACCATGTGTATGGCTGTCTTGGCTCCTAATACAAATAAACTTTCTGTACTCTGTGTAATATTAAGACTGTTGGTCAAACCACTTGGGGCAGATGAAATGTTACAGTACTAGATGTGTAATCATCATCTAATATTACATTTTTAAACAAAACGAGGGGTAGTAAAGGAACAGCCACAGAAATAAAAATCCAAATCAAAATGTGAATCAACAGTCAGACCACAATGGAAATTCACATAAAAATATAATAGTCATAGCAATAAAAACAAAACCCGGATAAGCACTTTTGGATAATAAATCCTTCTTCAGCTCCAACTATAACATGACACATTCACGTCTCAGATCTTTTAAATTTCAATCAACCTAACAATGAACAGAGGTTCAGACAACTTGCACTACTAAGAATTTAGTATTTGTTGCTAAATGTGCCCACTGTCCCTCATTCTATGTTGTAAAAACCAACAGAATGTTGAAGGAACGCATCCTGAAACATGAGTGATATTAGAAAGAATTTGAAACAGACAAATTTTGTGTGAATTATTGTAGTTGTCTGGCTATTGATTCACGTTTCTTTTTGAACCTTTAAATCCTTACCCAACAAGACAGATTACAGAACAAAAAAAAATTTACTTGCAGCTTTGTGGAAATTTGGAAAATATCCAACCAAAACCAATTTACAATGTATAGCACACTTCTGATGCTAAAAGCAGAACTGGAAGACTAGCAACCTTCAACATATCCTTAAAAGCGATTCAAAGGCACCATCCATGTTTCATCTGGGAACCTCACTTCCACTTCAAGTGCAGATTTTGTGTTTAAAAACACTTTCTCATATACACCTCAACAACTCAGGTTTCCCCATCACAAGCCTGAGTAGAATAATTGCATCTTACACAAACCCTCTTCACTTGTCACCCACCCCATGTTTGTTTTCTCCTTTTGCTTCTGAACTTTTGGAAAAACTTCCAAAGTATGCACACCACTGCTTTATTCAACAAAGGCAATGAAAACTGTGCGGCACAATGGTACAGTGGTTAGTGTTGTCACCTCACAGCAACAGGCACTCTGGTTTGATCCCTGGCTGGGTTGCCTTCTGTGCAGAGTCTGCATGTCATCTCTGTGTTCTTGTGGTTTTTTTATGGCTGCTCTGGTTTCTTCTCAGGTTCCAGACATGCATCTGGAGCATTTCTCTCCAGGCCTCCAGTGAAAATGGGTTCTGTCCCAGTTGGAGTTTGCAGTAAACAAATGTTAAATAAAATGGAGGGTGCCTGCAGAAGTCTTAAATATAACCACAGTCTATGGGAACTACAAAGTATTCTGAGATTACAATATGACAAGGTTATTTCCTGTAAAGCACAAAAATCTCAGACTAAATATAAAATCAGTGCCACAACTATAATGCTGGGGTGAATAAAAATTCAAGAAAAAACATATGTACACTGGATTAAAAAAAAAGAAGGTATCTACTTACCATAACATGTTAGTAGTCCATCTCACTTTTCATTCTTTACATATGGGATTGGAGCCAACTCGGCGGTTGGCTTGTGGCTAGGTAGGTATCCCATGGTGCACCAGTACAATCCCCAGATCTTGTTTGCTGCTGACTAGAATAACAGCCTACAGAAAAAGCCAATACGAAAAGGTCTCCATAAATAATAAAATTAGTATTTTTCTGTCTCCAGGTACTTCCAGAATGGGGGCAGGAGGGCGGGTTTGAAAGAATGAAGGGTGAGATGGAGTACTAACATGGAACGTTATGGTAAGTACATAACTTCTTTATGTTATGTTAAGTAGTCCTATCTCAACATTCTTTACATAGGGGGACAGCATCCCTAGCACCTTATCCTTGGGTGGCTCAAGGAAAAATACCCCTGAGTACCATGGAACCAAAAGATGCTCTACCCCTGGAGGTTAAATCCAATTTGTAATGAGTAATAAAAGTGTGAGGGGTAGCCCACATAGCAGCTGCAGAAATACTGTCAAGTGGAACCCTGGCCTGAAAGGCTGCAGAGGTAAATTGAGATCTGGTAGAATGAGCCTTGATTTTAAAGGGTAAAGGTTTATCCTCAGAACTGTAAACATAAGCTATACAGCTAGAAATCTAGTTAGAGAGAGTCGCTTTGGAAACTGGCAAGCCCAACCTGGATTCAGAGAAGGAAATGAATAATTGATCCGATTTTCTAATGTCTTTAGTCTGGTGCAAATAAAAACGTAATTGTCTATGGACATCCAGTTGGTGAAACCTGTACTCAGCTGCACTGGAGTAATTCAGAAAGAAAACCAGAAGTTCTATGGACTGATTCAAGGTGGTATAGGAACAGACCTTGGGGACAAAGGAAGGATTAGTATGAAAGGACACCCTTGTCTTTATGAAAAATCAGATAAGGCAGTTTAACAGACAAGGCTTGCAATTCTGACACACGTCTGGCAGATGTGATAGCCACCAAAAACATCTTCCAAGACAAGAACTTCAAAGAGCATGAATGAGAAGGCTCAAAGGGCAGAGATGTTAATTTCGATAACACAAAGTTTAACTCCCATGAGGCCACAGGGTCTTGAACTGGAGGTCTTAGCAAAGTGGCACCTTTGAGGAAGGATTTGCACAATTTATGAGACATCAAGTTAGAATCTGGAAAACAAAATGGAAATTTGAAATTGCTGCCAATTGGACTCTGACAGTGGCAGCCGCAGATCCCTGGTGAAATAGTTCAGAAAGAAATTCCAAAACCACTGGAATGGAGGCAGTGAAGGGGTCAACGTCCATTTTCTCCACCCAAAGAAAGAATCTTTTCCATTTAATGGAATAAAGCTTCCTAGTGGAAGGTTTATGAGAAGATGTAAGGATATGAGTTACGGAAGGCGAGAAGTCATGGAGCCTGACTAGGGATGGAACTGGAGCAGCCACACTGCCAAATTGAGGGTGTGTAACAAGGGGTGAAGCGAACCTGACATGTGAGTCAACAGATCTGGAACTGGGTCCAGAACCCAAGGATCGTCCAGGAGATGAGGCCCGAGGAAGGGGAACCAAATCTGATGAGGCCAGTAAGCAGCAATGAGGATCAATTTGCTTCCTGGCCATTTTGCTTTCTGAATCACCTTGGGAATGAGAGGAAAAGCATACAGGAGACCCAGGGGCCAATCGTGAACAAGTGCGTCTCTGGGTGACTCCACCAGAGCGGGGATGAGGGATAAGTAGCTGCTGCCTTTGGCATTGATTGAGCTGGCAAAGAGATCGCAGCAAGGCTGCCCCCACCTGTGGAAAATCTGTTCTGCTGTTTCAGAGACCACTCGTGAGGCATCAGGATCACCCGGCTGAGCTTGCCGGTTATCACGTTGGTCGTCCCTGGAATGTGCATCGTCACCAGAAAGTGCTGGGAAGATATTGCCCATTCCCAAACTCGCATGGCCTCTTGACAGAGTGGGTAAGATCTGGTTCCACACTGTTTGTTGATATACCATACTACTGACATGTTGTCTGACTGTATTGCAATAGTCCCCAGAGGAAAACGGTTGTGAAGTGCTTGCAATGCCAGAAGCACCACCCTCATCTCTAGAACAGTGATATGCAGATGGGCCTCATCTTGCCATGTGCCTTGGACAGTCCTGCCTAGATAATGCCCCCCCCCAGCCTATCTGTGAGGCATCCATGGTCACAGTGGCAACTGGTTGGCGAGTAACAATTGAAGCGCCCGTGGTCAGTTGATTGGAGGTCCTTCTTGCAAGATTCTGTCAGTAGAATGTGATGGGATAATGGAAGGTGCTGGAAGGACCATTGGGACGACAAGAGCCACTGAAGAATACTTGTGTGTAACCTGGCTTCTGGATACAAAGAAATGCGGCCCCAGAGAAGCACAGTCGGGCCCCACATCAGGAGCGCTGGTAAGGCCAGCCCTGAAAGGAATCACAACCTTCCTGGTTTTGCGGACTGCCCCTACCTTTAGGGCGATGTCTACTATTTCCTCCTCCTCCTCTGAAGGAGGAGTCACCCTGTGCCTCCTGGAAAAACCTCTGGGAGAGGGAACAGTAAAATGTACTCCCACTGCAAAGTGTGTTTTTTCCTTCTTGCTCGCACCGGGTGAGAGTGTCCTTTACCTTGGATCTAAACAATGAGGAACCGTCAAATGGGGTGTTGGTAAAGGTAGACAAATGGTAATGCAAAGTTACACAAATGCATCCAGGAATGACGCCTCGGGGAAATTCCTGAATCGGCTGCATACGAAATAAGCCACATGGAGGAGTTAATGACAGAGGGTAAGGTGGACAACTGGACAGAAACCTTTCAGGGAATCCCTCAGTACATGTACCTTGTACAGAATCTCCTAACTCTTTAAGGAGATCTCTCTGGAGCCTCGTAAAGTGAGTAAGGTAATTCAGCGCTCTAAGGTTAAATGTGCTGTAGAAAAGATATGCTTCCCATAATCTGTCCATCATTCAAGACTCCTTATTCGGCTGATGAACAGAAGTAGTCTCAGCTAACTTCTTCTTAGTGGCCGCCACCGCCACGGCATCTACAGGCACACCTTTAGATAAAAAGTCTTTTCCTGGAGGGGATGAAAGGAACCTGTTCAGTCTCCTGGGAACTGGCTCCACAGCATCAGGAGTATCCCACACCTTTTGACTAACTAAATTCATCAGTTTGTCGAAAGGTGGAGACACCCAAGAGGCAGAAAGTTGAGACCCGAAAGCCTTCAGGTACACCGACTCCTCATCAGAAGGGGTGACAGTGGGCCAGCTGCACCTCTGTTTAAGGATCTCCAGGATGTCTATGAAGGAGACATAGTCAGAGGATGACTTGGGGGATGCTTCCGACTCCTCAAGGTCAGTGTCAGATGCCAAAGACTCATCCTGGGAGGCGACATGCTTCCTCTTACAAAGTCATCTTTTGTGGGGGCTCCTCGAAAGGACATTCCAGGGAGGTCTTGGAAGAGTGGGGGCCATCGGCCAGTGGCTCTGAGGCTGGGGGTCTCTGCTGCTGCTGGAGGGAGTAGGAGCTGAGACAGAAGTAGGTGCTATGGGGAAGAGTGTCGGTACCTCTGGTAGGAGCTGACGGTTGGGACAGCACACTCATCATCGTGAAAGCCGACCTCTCCGGCTCCGAGGAGACCAAGGATGCCATCGGTGCCAGAGCCATTGGCTCCGAGATAGACACAGGATCCAAATTCACCCTAGCCAACACGCTGAGAGGAAGACTCTGAACCAAAGAAGTTCGGTTCCAAGCATCCCTGTCGGGGCTGACCGGAGAGCTTCGACCCCTGGACACTACAGATGGCACCAAAAATGTTGGAGCAGAACTTGGCTCCAAAACAGCCACAATGGGAGCTGGAGCCAAAGGTTTTACTGGTGCTACCAACCACTCTGGCTCCAAAAGACCAGCATGGCTCAGAGGAGGAATGAACACAGAGGGTCGAACGGGCTCGAGTGGCTCCAGAGCTGATTGGGTCAGAGCCAACAACAATTTAGGCAAAGCAGAAGACTTCAAAAGTCTCAGCACTACCCTCTCCACATCATCTTCTGATAAACTCCTGGAAGACCTGGATGACATAGTAGGAGATTGAGATCTCGAAGGTACAGGAGACTTCACTAACAAGGAGACCAGTAGAGGGTCCATAGACCAGCTCTGAGAAGTAGTCTCAAGAGTCTCAGCGGTCGGCTACCAAAAAACTTTGAAACGACCCTGCAACAACAATGCCACTCTCAGTCGGCTCCAATGTCTGTGGAGCCGATGAGACAGTTTTCGCAACTTTAAGAGGTGGCTCTGAGACACCAATCAGTGCCAGGGAGGGACGCTTGGCAGATTTAGACTTTCCTTTGGTAATTTGGAGGATGATGAGGGACTAGACAAATCTTCCTCGAAGGAAGGTTTAAGAAGACCTTTTAGAATTAACTTGTTCTTCCTTTCCTGCAACACCCTAGGACTAACTGCATGACAAAGTAAACAGGTCTCCTGCAAATGGATGGCCCCTAAACAGTAAACACAATTACCATGACCATCCATTAAGGACATCTTTTGGGAGCACTTAACACATTTTTTGAAGCCGGATGGCTTATGCTCCTTACTCTCTTTAGACATTCTGAAAATCAGTATAACTCACGCACACAGAGAAGAAAAAGGAGGAGGAGGACTAGGTCCTCTAACTTAAATGGGCCTAGCCCTGCAGAAGGGAAAATACCATGAGGACCAGGTCCTCTAACTTAAATGGGCCTAGCCTGGGCAAGAAGGAATAGAGTCTTCTAACTTAAACAGACCCAACAGTTATAAGGTAAGAATATCACATTCAACAGAACAGTAGAGAACGAGAATAGCACAAGGTCAACTGTTAAACACAAACAGAACAAAGTTCTGCTAACAATATTAGCAAAACGATGCTAACAGCAATCTAATAAATTCTAAATTGTAAGCGGAAAACCGCTAAATTCTTTTAAAACACACAGAATACTAGTAAGCAAAAGGCACCTACTCTAATCCAAATAGTAAGCCTGGTGCACGGGAAGAAAGAAATGAATGGCCAAAAAAAAAAAATCTCGTTTTCCCGCCTTACTGAACTAGAATAGTCCAGTCTTCAGAGTTTGCTGACCTCTGGGCTTTGTCTTGGTTCCTGTGCTATCCCATATCCTTATTTGGATAAAAGGAAGCGTCCTTGTTCACCAGTGGGAGTGGGGAGCACTAAGCGGGAGGAGTGGTTCCAGCCAGAAACTTGTAGTCTATTGGCCATTTTGGGTCAATTCCTAGCTCTTTTCAGCCCCCTGTAGTAAAGCCCGCTTTAGCGCGCTTTTTCACTTGTATTCAACTCAGCATAGCTCCTCGTGGTGTCCTGCAGAGTTCTACAAGCAGCAGAGAGCAAAAGAGTGACTTTTTCCTGATTTAAGTATTTTTTTTCTGGCTTTTTGATTATTTACTGCTTAGCGACTGCATTTTCGCCTGTTTATACAGCTCTGCATTCTATTTAAACTGTTTTTGTGTTGATTAACAGTTTTGCACTTTTAAAAAAGTTATTTGTTGCTTAATTTTACCTGTAGGCTAACACACTCAAGTGCGCTAGCCGTTTAAAAGCATTTATAGCATTTACTGTCTGTTTTTCCTGTTTTCTGCAAAAATAAATAAATAAATAAATAATCTTGTTTTCCCACCTTACTGAACTAGAATAGTCCAGTCTTCAGAGTTTGCTGATCTCTGGGCTTTGGCTTGGTTCCTGTGCTATTCCATATCCTTATTTGGATAAAGGGAAGCTTCTTTGTTCACCAGTGGGAGTGGGGAGCACTGAGCAGCCTATTTGTCCCTAGAGCAGTGGTTCCAGCCAGAAACTTGTAGTCTATTGGCCATTTTGGGTCAATTCCTAGCTCTTTTCAACCCCCTGCTATAAAGCCCGCTTTAGTGCGCTTTTGCGTGATTTAGCACGGAGTTGCCCATAGAGCACCATCGGGCAGCGCCGGTTAAACTATTTCTGGCTCCGTAAAGTCTGCTCTTCAATTTTTCCCTTAGAACTTCTCTACTTGCAATCTAAACAGTCTATTCTCTATCTCAATAGCTCAGCAATTGCTCCTAAAGCATTTTTATATAGGTAAAGTACTTGTATACTAAACAAAGTACTACATTAGCCTAGAATCCCCTTGAGTACCCATTTCCCTATAGGTCCCTTCTGACTCAGTTACACAGCAAACTTCCTCACTTTTTCTAGCATGTCGAAGGGTCAGTTGCTAGCATCCTCTCCTGTTCAGCTGGTGAATCTGGGCATCTTGAGGCAATGTTACAATTGCCTCATGTACACAGACAACCCACTCCTTCTCCCACAAAACACAAATACATGTGAGAGATGCAACTATATAGCCAAACTGGAGGCTGAGCTCTCTCAACTCAGGACTGGCAAGACCAGACAGGAGGAGAAGGAAACCACGCACACCACAAACCCAGTTTCACATAGAACTATCACAACTGCAAAACAAACACACAAACACACAAAGACATACTCGGAGGCACTGATCAAAAATCTACCAAAACTACAGAGGCCTCCAAAGCAGACACTCAAGCAACTGCCACCTCAAGACATAAGACATGCAACACATAGTTCTCAAAGTCAGTGTGCTAAACAGTCACAGCCCTTAAGGCCAAACACAATGCCAGACACACTTGTTATAGGTGACTCCATAGTCAGACACATTGACGTCCCACTCACCAGACTGAACAAGGAAAAGATCACAGTAAGCTGCCTGTCAGGCGCTAGAATCCGCCACATAACACAAGCACTCAGGTCACTCCACAGCAAGTACAAGTATGACTCAGTCATTGTCCATGCCGGTGTGAACGATCTGAGACGTACCTCCCTGGACTACATGAAAAGAGACATAGAGGAGCTCTCAGATTATGTAGCCCAGGCCGGTATGACCCTGACCCTGAGCAGTATCCTACCCTCACCAAGAATGATGCCACAATACAGAGACAAAATGATCAGCTTTAATAATTGGCTTAATTACTGGTGTCATTCTAAGGGGATCAAATGTCTGTCTGCCTGGGATGACATGCTTGACAAGCCATGCTGCTTCACAAGGGACGGCTTTCACCTGTCACCCCTGGGCTTCCGGATATTGGCAAAGGCTCTTGCCACCCCCATAGTGCCTTTTTTAGGCAAGGCTCAAATGATAAACCTACCGCCCTAGAAAACAAAAATGGAGAAAAACTAAGGGTAATACTGCTCAATGCCAGAAGTCTAAACCTCAAGATGCACGCCCTCGAAGCCCTCTTCAGTATGGAGAACATCGATGTCTGTGCTGTGACTGAAACCTGGTTCAAGGCTCCTGAGAGCACCCCAGCACTATCAGGTTATACCTCATCACAAAAATCCGGACCGAACCACAAAAGGAGGGGGAGTATCCATATTCATAAAGGATACCCACACCTCCAGGTTAGTGGTAATGCACGAAGCATCGGAGACCATCCAGGTGCAATTAACCATAGGTAAAACTGCCCTACAGTTTGTAACATGCTACAGACCACCTTCTCAAACTCAGGAAACCCACACAGCCTTCCTGAAGACACTGGAGAGTATGAATGTCTCTCCAAACACCATCATATTGGGTGACTTCAACTACCCAAACATAGACTGGGAACATTACTCAAGCCCCAACACCCTAGCCCAAAGGTTCCTTGAGTTCATAAACTCAAATGCTATGGAACAACTAGTCACCATTCCCACAAGAGGAGAAAATATACTAGACCTGATCATCACAAACATGGGGACAAAATGCTCCACACCGAAGTATATCCCTCATTGGTGAGATCAGACCATAAATTAATCTCACTGGAGATCCACATCCCGCCCCACCCCAGCAAAAAGACCACAGTGAAGAACTTCTCAAAAGCAAACTTCACACTTCTTAAGACTGGAGTGGTATCCTTCAAGGCCCCCGAGCCAGTGGAAACCACAACCCACGCTGCTGAAACCCTTACAAATGCCTTCTACGAGCACCTCCAGGAATGTATGGATCAAGCAATCCCTAATAAAATCAAGACCCTTTCCACCAAAGGCAGGCGCCCGGTCTGGTGGACTCCAGCCATAAACAAACTCTACAACAAGAGGAGAAAGCTATTACATGACAGAGCAAAATCCCTAAATGGGAAGGCATCTCTGATCAATACTAGCAAAAAACTGCGATCACTCATAAAATCATCCAAGGCCAACTTTGAGAGAAAAATTTAGCTATGTTAGAAACCTGGGTGGAAACTCCCAGATATGCTCAGAATTAGTCCAAAATGATAAAAAAATCAATGAACCCACAGACATTGCCAACATACTGGCAGACAGGTTCAGTGTAAATTTCTCCCCTCCCTCCCCCCCAAAAGGAGAAATATCTATCCCACCAGAGTCTAGCCTCCCAAACATCTCAGATGCCCAGGTGAGAGCTGCTCTCTCTAAAGCAAAAAACACAGCATCAATGGGACTGGACAGTGTCCCCGGCTGTGTGCTACACGAACTCAATGAGGAACTAAACCCACACATAAGGCTGCTGTTTAATCTTAGCCTTACTACAGGATACGTGCCCAAAGAATGGCGTACGGCAACTGTGGTCCCACTCCACAAAGGCGGTGCTTCTACGGACCCTGGAAATTACCGCCCCATAAGCTTGACGAGCCTTGTCTGCAAAGCTATGGAGAGGATCATAATGGAACTCATAAATAAAGACATTGGGGACCTACAGACACTGGATCCTACCCAATTTGACTTTGTCAAGGGCAGATCCTGCCTCTTGAACTTGGTCGACTTTTTCAAACAGTCACTAAGGCCATTGATGAGGGTAAGGCAGTTCACACAGCCTACCTTGACCTAGCAAAGCGTTGACACAATACCCCACTCGGGCATCATAGAAAAGCTCACCAGCTTAGATGTAAACCCATATGTCACAAGATGGGTTGCAAACTGGCTCAAGGACAGAACACACAGGGTTAGAGTTGCTGGTGCCATGTCAGACTCTAAGCCGGTCACGCGGTGTCTCACAGGGCTCAGTCCTGGGCCCCCTCTTGTTCGGCATTTATTTTTCTGAAGTGCAGGCAAACATAGGGGGGATTGTGGCTGACAAAATTTGCAGATGACTGCAAACTGGGCACCATAATTGACACTCCATCAGACACAGACATTCTCCAGAAAGGTCTCATAGAAATGGATAACTGGTGCCAGAGCCATGGCCTTAAGCTAAATGCCAAAAAATGTATAGTCATACCCTTTGGGAAAAACAAGGTAACCCCTAATTACCACATAGGTGGTAATCCATTAAACACGGAAGAAGTTATCAGAGACCTGGGGACCCAAGTTGACAGTAACCTCTCTTTTGACACTCACATTGCCAAAGTGGTTAGGAAGACCTTCTACATTGCCCACCTGATCATGAAGGGATTCACATCCAGATCAGGAGAGGTCATTGTACCCCTGTACTCTTCACTTATCAGACCAATGATTGAGTACAATGCCCCATTCGAATGTACCTTACCCGACACCTGCAGCAGTTGGAAAGACCCCAAAAGTTCCTCACCAAAAGGATAAAGGGGCTCAAACATATGTCATATGATGCCCGACTGAAGAAACTCCAGCTCTATTCAGTCGCATACCGTCTGCTCAGAGGTGATCTGTGCCTGACATACAAGGCCATGTCCAACCCGGAATTAATGGACATGCTCCACCTCAAAAATCCAAATCCACCAGAGCCACGAGAGCAAGAGACTTAAACCTCAACACGGATATAAATAGGACGTGCTGGAGGGACAGATTCATCACCCAGAGACTCCCTACATTATGGAACAGAATCCCAGTCCATGTGAGGCAGAGCCCCTCACTGACTCTGTTCAAGAGAAATCTTGACGAGTGGATGGGAGATCGTAGGTTTACCCCGGGAATCATCTCTGTATCACTGCTGGACAGAGGCACAGAAACTAATGGGTATAGTATTCTCATCCTAAGGGGTGGTGAAAGCCACACACACTCTGGCTAGGCTTATAAATGCCCTAGGGCAGATAGCCTAGTATGAACCAAAGGCCAAAAATTGCACCAAATGGCACAAATAGAAGATAACTATGCTAATTGAATACTACAAACAGTAAAGATTTTAACTATACAGAACTATTCTAAGCTAAACAGTCAAGAAAACTTTGATAAAAGTGAAAAATATGCAAACACTTAGCCAGAGCCAGAGAGAAGCACAACCAAACACGATGCGGCAAATGAGATCTGGGGATTGTACTGCTGCACCATGGGATACCTACCTAGCCATGAGCCAACCAGAAGTCTTCCAGCTTGTAAACAGGCAGAGTCAGAGCCGAGGATCAGCTCCAATCCCATATGTAAAGAATGAAGATGAGCTAGAACTACTAAAATATTATGGTTTGTTTTCTATTACTATACATGAAGTTATAGCACTTTGATGTTTGGAAAAAAATGCTAAGTGTAATGGTAAGTTCTGAAATATACTGTTAAAATGTCCAACTCACATTATTTCACAGTATCCATATTCACGTCATCACTTCTGAAAGGCAGCCAAAATATGTTCCTGACCATTTGTCTACTTAAGTTTATTACATTAAATTAAACCTGACTGCAGCAGCACGGAAGCTGAATAAGCTTATCTTCCACAGAAAGCATCTTATCAGAGACAACAACATGGGATACCATACAGCCGCTCACTGGTCAAAAAAAGAAGTTATGTACTCACCATAACGTTCCATGTTTGTAGTCCATCTCGCCCTTCATTCTTAGTGATGGGATCAGACCTGATCCTTGGCTCCGACTCTGCCTATTTACAAGCTCAAAGTCTTCTAGGTGGCTTGTGGCTAGGTAGGTATCCCATGGTGCACCAGTACAATCCTCAGATCTTGTTTGCTGCTAACTAGGAGAAATAACGAACATACAGAAAGAAGCCAATAATAAAAGGTCTCCAGTGAATAATGATAACAATACTTTTCTGTCTCCAGGTACTTCCAGGATGGGGGTAGGAGGGTGGGTATGGACTACAAACATGGAATGTTACAGTGAGTACATAACTTCGTTATGTTCTGTAGTTCTATCTCGCCTTCATTCTTACTGATGGGACAGTGTCCCTAGCACCTTATTCTTGGGTGGCTCAAGGAAAAATACTCCTGAGTACCATGGAACCAAAGGATGCTCTACCCCTGGAGGTTAAATCCAGTTTGTAATGAGTAATAAATGTGTGAGGGGTAGGCCAAGTTGCTGCTGCACAGATATTATCAAGTGGGACCCTGGCTTGAAAGGCTGTAGAGGTAGACTGAGATCTCGTAGAATGAGCCTTGATTTTGAAAGGTAAAGGCCTACCCTCAGAGGTGTAAATGTAAGCTATACAGCTAGAGATCCAATTTGAGAGGGTCACTTTCGAAACTGATAAACATGACCTGGATTTGGAAAAGGAAATAAATAATTGATCCAACTTCCTGAATTCCTTAGTCTGGTGCAAATAAAAACGTAATTGTCTATGAACATCCAACTGATGAAACTTGGATTCTGCTGCGTTGGAATAATTTGGGAAGAACACCGGAAATTCTATGGATTGGTTTAAAGTGCTATGGGAACAGACCTTGGGGGCAAAGGATGGATTAGTACAAAGAGATACTCTGTCTTTGTGAAAAATTAGATAAGGGGGTTTTGCAGACTGTGCTTGCAACTTTGACACCCATCTGGCAGATGTGATAACCTCCAGAAACAAAGTCTTCCAAAACAGAAATTTCAAAGATGATGAATGAGAAGGCTCAAAGAGCAGAGAAGTCAATTTGGATAGCACAAAATTCAAATCCCATGAAGCAACAGGTTCTTAAAATGGTGGTCTTAAAGTGGCACCTTTGAGGAAGGTGTTGCACAGCCTATGTAACATCAAATTAGAATCTTGTATGCCTAGATGAAAATTTGAAATCACTGCCAACTGAATCCTGATAGTGGCAGCCGCAGATCCCTGGTTAAAAAGCTTAGACAGGAATTCCAAAACTACCAGAACGGAGGTGGTATAAGGGTCAACATTCTTTTTCTCAGCCCAGATAGAGAATCTCCTCCATTTATTGGAATATAATCTCCTAGTGGAGGGTTTCAGGACATTAGGATATGAGTCATGGAGGGTGAGAAGTGAAGCCTGACTAGGGATGGAACTGGAGCAGCCAAGCTGTCAAACTGAGGGTGTGTAAAGCGGGATGAAGTGAGACTGACATGTGTCAAGAGATCTGGCACTGGGTCCAGAATCCAAGGATCATCTAGGAGAAGAGGCCTGAGAAAGGGGAACCAAACCTGACAAGGTCAGTAAGGAGTAATGAGGATCAGTTTGCTTCCCAGCTGTTTTGCTTTCTGAATAACCTTGGGTATGGGAGAAAAAGCATAAAGGAGACCCAGGGGCCAATCTTGAACAAGTGCATCTTTTGGTGACTCCCCCGGAGGGGGGATGAGGGAGAAATAGCTGCTGTATTTTTGCACTGACCGGGCTGATAAAGAGATCGCAACAAGGCTTTCCCCATCTGTGTAAAATCTGCTTCGCTATTTCCTGTTTCAGAGACCACTCATGAGGCATCAAGATTGCCCAGCTGAGCTTGTCGGCTATCATGTTGGTTGTCTCTGGAATGTGCGCTGCCACCAGAAAATGCTGGGAAGATATCAGCCATTTCCAAACTCGAATGGCCTCTCGAGAGAGTGGGTATGATCTGGTTCTGCCTTGTTTGTTGATACATCATACTACCAACATGTCTGACTGTATCTCAATCGTCCCAAGAGACAGAAGGTTGTGAAGTGCTTGCAATACCAGGAGCACCGCTGTCATCTCTAGAACATTGATATGCAGGTGAGCCTTGTGATCTTGCCATATGCCTAGGACAGTTCTGCCTAGATAATGCCCCCCCCCCATCTGTGAGGTATCCGTGGTCACAGTAGCAATGGGTTGGTGAGGGACAAATGAAGTGTCCGTGGTTAATTGGTTGGGTTGAGTCCACCAAATGAGGTCCTTCTTGCAAGAGTCTGTCAGCAGCATGTGATGAGATAATGGTAGGTGTTGACAGAACCACTGGGACGACAGCAGCCAGTGAAAAATCCTCATGTGTGGTCTGGCTAGCAGCACTAGCAGTATGGCAGAAGCCATGATCCCTAGAAGCTTCAGAATAGTCTTGGCCTTGACTTTTCGTAGGGGGAGAAGACGGAATTTGAAGAACCAGATTCTGTGCTCTTTCTACTGGAAGACAAGCCAACATGTCTACTGTGTCTACCTCTGCACCTATAAAAATCACAGATTGAGAGGGCAATAAGGCAGATTTTTCCCAACTGATAGAAATCCCCACCTGAGCACAAAGTTGAATGGTAGTGTCCCTGGTCTGAAAAAGTAGATGCCTGTTCGGAGCGGTCAGGAGCCAGTCGTCCAAATATGGAAACACCTGGAATCCTTGATGTCTCAGGTGAGTTGGCACTACTGCCATACATTTGGTGAACACCCTGGGGGCTGTGGTGAGACCAAAGGGCAGAGCACAAAACTGGTAATGATTGGCTCCTAGCCGAAAGCGTAGATGACTCCTCGATGCCCTGTTCATTTTTATGTGGTAGTAAGCATCTTGGAGGTCTATTGAGCACATCCAAGTGTCTTTCCCTAGTAACAGGAGTATAGATTGCAGTGTCACCATCTGGAACTTATCCTTCTTTACAGATTCATTCAATCTGCCGCGGTCCAAGATGGGCCTCCAGTCCCCTGTACATTTTGGTACTAAAAAGAACCTGGAGTAAGTTCTGGATCCTATTTGGTCTGCTGAGATGGTTTGGATGACTCTTTTTGCCAGCAACTTGTTGACCTCCACAGTTGCCTGATCCCTGTGATTGGGTGGAACATCTGGGATCCTCTCGGGAACATAGGGTGGCAGACAAAAGGGTATGACATAACCTCTGGTAATAATTCTTTGTACCTGTGTCTTGAGTGATACTTAGCCAGGCTTCTAGATACAAAGAAACATGACCCTCGACCAGCTCCAGTGAAGCACAGTCAGGCCCCACATCAGGAGCGCTGGTAAGGCCGGCCCCAAAACGAATCGTGGGCTCCCTGGTTTTGTGGTCTGCCCCTGCCTCTAGGGTGAAGTCTACTTCTGAAGGAGTCACCCTATCTTGGAAAAACCTATGGGACTTCTTGAACCACATTTTACCACCTCTCTCACCCTTAGGGTATGGTCTAGAGGGGAGGGGACACTAAAACTTGCCATTACACTTAGCATTTTTTTTTACTCCCACAGCAGAGAGTGTTTGTCCTTGCTTGCACCAGGTATGTCCTTTACCTTGGGTCCAAACAATGAACCGAAGGGGGCGTTGGTAAAGGTAGACTTGAGCGGTTCCACAAAAATAGACACAAACGCTGCTCTACTTGCTCCATCGGCTACATACGAGATAAGCCTCATGGACGAGTTGACAATAGAGTTCAAGGTGGACAACTGGGCAGACACCTTTGTACCTTGTAGAGAATCTCCTAACTCCTTAAGGAGATCTCTGTGATGCCTCATGAAGTGTGTAAGGTAGTTCAGCAATCTAAGAGTAAATGCCACTGATGAGAAGATACTCTTCCCATATCTGTTCATTGTTTGAGACTCTTTATTCAGAAATTAACAGAAGAAGTTCTGTGAGCTCCTTCTTAATGCCCGCCACCACCATGGCATCTACGGGAACACCTTTAGAAAAACAATTCCTTTTCCCTGGGCGCAGAAAGAAACTTATTTAGTCTCCTGGGGACTGGCTCCACGGCATCAGGATTATCCTACACCTTCCAACTAACTAGCTCCATCAGTTCGTCGAAGGGTGGAGACACCCAAGAGGCTGAAGGTCGAGACCGAAAAGCCTTCAGATACACTGACTCCTCGTCAGAAGGGGTGACAATAGGCCAGCCACACCTCTGCTTAAGGATTTCCAGGGTGTTTACGAAGGAGACATCAGAGAGCTTGGGGGACCTTTATGACTCCTCGAGGCCAGTGTCCGAGGTAAGAGACTCATCCTGGGAGTCTACATGCTTCCTCTTGCATGTTCTTTTTCATGGGGTCTCCTCGGAAGGATATTCTGGGGAGGTCTTGGAAGAGTGGGGGCCACCAGCCGGTGGCTGCAGGTCTCTGCTGTCCAGAGAGGGAGTAGGAGCTGAGACAGAAGTAGGTGCCCTGGGGGGAGAGAGTTGGTATCCCTGTTAGGAGCTGAAGATTGGGACAGCACACTCATCTCAAATGCCGACCTCCCCGGCTCCGATGACCTCCTCGGCTCCAAGGATGCCATCGGTTCCAGAGCCACTGGCTCCGAGACAGATGTAGGGTCCAAGCTCACCCTCGCCGATGTGCCGAAAGGAAGGCTCGGAGCCGAAGAGGTTCGGTTCTAGGCATCCCTGTCGGGGCTGACCGGGGAGCTTCGGCTCCTAGACACCACGGATGGCACAGAGAGTGTCAGAGCAGAACTTGGCTCTGAAACAATTTCAGAGGGTTCCACCAGTGGTACCAAACACTCCGGCTCCGAAAGACCAGCATGGCTTGGAAGAGGAATCACCAAAGAGGGACGGCCTCAAGTGGCCCCGGAGCCAACTATTTAGGCAAGGCAGATGACTTCAAAAGTCTCAGTACTACCCTCTCCACATCTTCCGATAAACTCCTGGAAGACCTGGAGGACAGAGTAGGAAACAGTACAGTTGTGTACACTTACCATAAATGTAGATGTTCGAGTGTATTCACTGTTGCAGTCATTACATTTGGGTTATCTGCTTGCAGATTAACAAAGTCTTAGGTCCTGCGTCAGTTGCTCTCATCTTCCATGACATCAGGTAGCCAGGGATATAAAGCATGCAGCCGACGCCATTACATCAGTTTTTCTTGCCCCATATGTCAGGTGCCCCCATAATGGGAAGCAATTACATACCAGGTTATACCTCCAACAAAAAGCAAATACACCAGAAAGCTTTAAGCATAGTAAACAAGAATAGAAGTATAGTCGATAGAATTCGGGGCTGGAGGGAGGGTAACCAGGACTGCAACAGTGAATACACTCAAACATCTACATTTATAGTAAGTATACACAACTGTACTATATTCTTCGTGTTTAACTGTTGCTGTCAACACATTTGGATAGATTCCCAAAGCTAAGGAAGGGAGGAGGCAATTAGATAGCATTAGGACCAGCTATAAGGCCCTGCAAGACTGCAGTGGCAAAACCCACTCTGGATTTAGAAAAAAAAATGGCAAGTGGTAATGCTTGTTGAAGGTATGTACAGAACTCCAGGTAGCAGCTTCTAGGATGTCCTTGGTAGGAACCCCTCTGAGGAAGGCTGTAGAGGTAGATGCAGTCCTGGTGGAATGAGGTCTTATCCCGTGGGGTAGGTTTTCCATGGTGCTTGTAGCAGAAATTAATGCAATGGCCTATCCACTTAGAAATGGTTTGCTTTGAAATGGCCTTCTCTGCCCCTGCAGCAAATGCAACCAGCAGCTGTTCAGATTTCCTGAGGCTTAGTCCTGTCCAAGTAAAATCTAAGTTGTCTGTGCAAGTACAAGGAGTGTAGTATCCGTTCCCCTTTGTTCTGTGGATTAGAAAAGAAGGTTGGCAAATGAATGGACTGATAAAAAGCCACACTGGATACCACCTTGGGCATAAAGGAAGGACTGGTCCTGAGGGACACCCTGTCTGCATGAAAGATGATGAAATGCTCCACTGCCATGAGGGCCTGTAATTCAGACACCCTTCTAGCTGAAGTGATGGCTAGAAGGAAGGCTGTTTTCCAAGAAAAGAATTTCAACTCTGCATTTGCAGCTGGCTCAAAGGGAGGTAGAGTGAGCTTTTCCAATACAATGTTAAGATCCCAGGCTGGAGTAGGGGCTCTCCCGGGTGGTCTTAAGATTTTGGTCCCTCTGAGGAATTGCTTCAGCAGTGGATGAGAGAAGAGGGGTGGCTCTGTATTATGTGCTGAAATGGCCGATGGCTTGAATTTTGATGGAAGAAAAGGAAAGGCCCTTGTGAAGCATCTCAGTTAAGTATTGAAGAATGTGCAGTAAATTGGCCACTGTTGTGCCCATTCCCTGAGCTTGGCTCCAGGAACAGAAACTTTTCCATTTTTCAGCATAAGATTTTCTAGTACTAGGCCTCCTTGCCTCCAAAATGACAGCCATCACTTGCTTACTGAGGGATGGTAAGGGAGAGATCAGGTAATTAGCCAGGCTGCAAGGTTCAACGTTTGAAGCTGTGGGTGCAGAATCTGGCCCTCCTGCTGGGACAGCAGGGCAGGGGTCTGAGGCAGGTGCCATGGATCCAGCAGTGACACACTGTGCAAGAGTGGGTACCAGTGTTTACGTGGCCAGTCTGGTGCAACAAGTACTGTCCTTGGTTTGTCCTGTTTGATCTTTAGTAGCACTTTGGAGAGGAGATGCAAAGGGGGAAAAGGCATAAACTGATGGGTTTTTCCAGGTGAAGGACAGGGCATCCACTTTCCAAGCTTGTCTGTAGGGAGTCCTTGTGCAGAATTTGTCCAATTGGTAGTTCTGAGGGGAGGCAAACAGGTTTATCTGTGGGCTCCCCCATTTGTTTCTGTTGAATATCTTTGGTCCCAGTTTCCACTTGTGTGGGTCCATGAGATTTCTGCTTAGGTCATCTGCCAGTGTATTTAGCTTGCCTGGCATGAACTGACCACATAACAGTGGTGTTGTCAGTCTTTACCAATAATTATCCTGGAAGAATGTGGTCCTTGAAGGCTGTCAGAGCATTCTGTACAGCTAACATTTCTTTTTGATTGATATGCAGGTGCATTTGACTTGGGTTCCATTTGCCCTGAATGCACTGTGCTGCCAAGTGAGCCCCCCATGCATAGTCTGATGCATCTGTTGTTAGGGTTTGGGCAGCAGGGGGTAAATGGCAATCCCTTGTTGTGGTGGCAGCCCTCTGCCCACCAAAGGAACTCTGTCTTTACACAAGGGATGATAGGAATCATTGATTCTAGGTCCTGAGAACGTTGACACCATAGGCTTTTTAGATACCATTGTTTGTTTGTGTCTTTTGGCTTTTCTCGGTTAGGAGTCGCCACAGCGGAACTCCGGTCCACTAATGATTGGCAGTAGATTTTTACATGCTGGCTTGTCAGGCCTAATGCACAACCTTCAATGAAGGAATGCCCATTCACGCATGTCGCCACACAGAAGATGCTCTGAGAATCGAACGGGCAACGTCCATTGTAATTTCTTCATATGCAGTCTTGCATATGGAATTAATAGAATTCAAAAGGCCATGAACCCCAGGGCTTGCAGTATTTTCCTTGCAGATAGCTGGGACTTTGTGGCCAGTTGTTTGAAGTAGGCTGTCAAATGAACCTGTTTCTCTGGCGTGAGGTAGGTCATCTGGGAAGGTGTATTCAAGCTTGCTCCCAGGAATATAATTTGTTGGCAGGATACTAGATGTGATTTCGTTTATGGTGTACCTCAGAGAAGTTAGTAATTACTTTACAAATGCCAGATGCATGCCCTGGCTTTCTGCCTGAAATAGACAATTGTCCAGGTAAGGGTATATTTGAATATTTCTTTGCCTGCAAAATGCAATGACTGGATCTAGGCACTTTGTGAATACCCTGGGCGCAGTAGATAAGCCAAAGGGCAGTGCAAAGAACTGACCGTGCATGTAGCCTAAGTTGCTCTGTCTTTCTGAAAGCTTTGGTTCTGTTCACATAGAAGCATAGTTGTCTGTGTATGTCCAAAGAATGCAGAATTCTCTCCCCCTTATTCTGTGGGTTTGGCTAGAAAGTAGGCAGATGAACAGCTTGGTTAAGGGCCACACTGGACACTACCTTAGGCATAAATGTCGGGCTTGTCCTCAGAGAAACCTGTCTGGATAAAAAAAAAAAAAAAAGGTTCCACAGCCATGAGTGCCTGTAGGTCTGAGACTCGTCTTGCAGAAGTTATTGCTAGGAGCAGAGCTGTTTTCCAAGATAAAAACTTTATATCAGCTGTAGCGGCTGGCTCAAAAGGAGGCAGGGTGAGTTTTTCCAAGTCATAACTGAGGTCCCATGCAGATATTGGTGATTTCTTTGGAGGCCTTAAGTTTTTGGCTCCTCTGAGGTACTGCCTTAACAAAGGATGAGAAAAGATTGATGGCTCTGTGTTGTAATGAGCTGAAATGGCAGAGGCATGAATTTTAATTGATGAAAAGGATAGGCCTTTGTCCAGCATCTCAGTTAAGCATTGCAAAATCTGAGGAATATTTACTACAGCTGTGTCAATTCCTTGTGCCTGGTTCCAGGCACAGAATCTCTTTCATTTTCCAGCATACGATTTTCTGGTACTAGGCCTTCTGGCCTCCAAAATGACATCCATCACAGCTTTAGTGAGAGGCGCGTTTTGTATGACTACATTATCCGCCATGCTGCCAGAATTTAAGGTCTTTAGCTGGCTGTCCGGGATCTGATTGTTTTGTTGGGATAGTAGATGAGGTATTTGAGGCAAGGTCCAAGCCGAGCATTGAGACAAGTTCCTTAGAACTGGATACCAGTACTGGTGGGGCCAGTCTGGGGCAATCAGTATCATCTTTGGCTTCTCTTGTCTGAACTTTAGGAGTACCTTGGGAGGAAAGGCATATACTGCTAAGCTTTTCCAGCTGAAAGATAGGGCGTCCACTTTCCATGCTTGTCTGTGATAGGGTGTCCACTTTCCATGCTTATCTGTGATAAGTCCTTGTGCAGAATCTTTTTAGTTGGTAGTTGTGAGGAGAGGCAAATAGATCTATCTCCAGACATCCCCATTTCCTTGTTATCATGCTGAAGACTTGTGGATCCAATTTCCACTCGTGGGGATCCATGAGGTTTCTGCTTAGTTCATCTGCCAGAGTATTTATCTTTCCTGGCAGGAATTGTGCCTGCAGATGTACTTGGCAAGTCAATGCTGTGTCCCACAACATCATGGCTAGTCTGCAAAGGGGGTAGGAATGAGTGCCTCCCTGCTTGTTTATATACCACGACTGTGGTGTCTGTCGTTATCAGTAGTTGTTCTGGAAGAAGTAGGTCCTTGAAGGCTGTCAGGGCATTCTGAACAGCTAGCATCTCTTTTTGATTGATATGTAGATGCATTTTGTTTGTGGACCATGTGCCTTGAATACACCTTCCTGCCATGTGGGCCCCCAGGCATAATCTGTTTGCCTGGCTGGGGGTAAAGTGAATGGCTGCCCCTTGTTCTGGTGACAAGCCTTCGCCCACCATCGAAACTCCTGTTGCAGGCAGGAAATGAGGGTAATAATTGTTTCCAGACTGTGGCAATGTTGAGTCCAAACACTTTTTAGGTACCATTGAAGTTTCCTCATATGCAGTCTCGCATATGGAATTAGTAGAATGCAGGATGCCATAAAACCCAAAGCCTGCAGAATTTTTCTTGCAGACAACTGGGCCTTTGTTGCCAACAGGTTGAAAGAGGTAGTCAGTTGTCTGGCGTGAGATAAGCCATCTGGGCAGTTGTATTTAGGCTTGCACCCAGGAATATTATCTCCTGAGAGGGTACTAGTTTTGATTTCTTTTCGTTGACTGTGTACCCTAGGCCTGTTAGAAATCTCTTTACAAATGCCAGATGCTGTAGTAGAATGTCCTTGTTCTCTGCTAGAATGAGGCAGTCATCCAAGTAAGGATATATTTGTATTCCTCTTTGTCTGCAGAATGCAAGTACTGGTGCCAGGCACTTTGAGAAGACCCTGGGCGCAGTAGATAAGCCAAAGGGCAGTGCAGAAAACTGTTAGTGCATTGAGCCAGTTTTGAATCTGTGGTGTCTTCTGCATGTTGGTCTGATTGGGACATGCAGGTATGCCTCTTTTAGGTCTAAAGTCACAAGCCAAGCCTTTTTGCCCAGCATGGGCAGAAGTTGCTGTAGAGTCAACATTTTGAAAAATATCCAGAAATGTGTTTAGAATACATAAGTCCAGTATTGGTCTCCAGGTCTTGTCCTTTCTTGGGACCAAGAAAAGTCTTGAATAAAATCCTTGTCCCTGCTCTTGCTCTGGTTCTTGTTGAATGGCCCTCATGTCCATGAAGGATAAGACTTGCTTTTGTGCCTCTGCCCATTGATGTTTTGGCAGGTCTGGCCAACAGTTTGTCCTTGGCAGGGTATGGAAGTGAAACTTGTAGCCTTGTGACACTATGTCTAAGACCCATTTGTCCTGGGTTATTATGTGCCAATTTTGAGAAAAAAAGTGCTAGGTTTTCCCCCTAAAGGTGCTGCCAGAAGATAAGTGCTTGATGCAGGCAAGAGGAAGTCATTGGGACTGTTTCCTGTATGGCTGTGATTTGTCTTCTCCACTTTTGGAGGTAGAAGTACCCCATTGTTTAGGCCTGTACGAACCTTGGGGCTGGGATCTGCCTCTTGGGTGTCTGTATCTGCCCCTTTGTGGTCTGTCTGACACTGGAAAGGACCAATTCTTTGTAGGCCAGTGTCTGCTAAATCTAGGAGGCTGTACCTGTAAGAAATCCTTAACCGTTTGCATTTTCTTTAACACCAAACAAGGTATCATGCTGTAATGGAGCATCTAACAATTTTGCTTTGACATGATCGGGCAGATTTTGTTCCTTTAACCAAGCATGCCTCCTGATGACAGAACCCATAACAGCTGCCCTGCAGGAGGCCTCCAAATAATCATAACCACATTGCAAAGTATGCTTTCCAACGTGTTCAGCTGCATACAATAAATCCTGCATTTCTTTCTTTTCTGCAGATTCATAATTTATCAACATTTTCTGTTTAAGCAGTGACATAATATATTGCTGATATCTGAGCATATGAAACTGACAATTTAAAGCTATTATAGCCAAGGTAGCAGAAGTGTAAATCTTTTTTCCCCATCTGTCCAATGCCCTAGAATCCCGGTCTGAAGGGGTAGGGTTTTTTGCAGCGGAAGCCTTGACCCCTTTGGGACCCTGAGAGATTGTTTCTGGGTCAGCAGCAGGGTTTTTGAAAAGGAATTTATGAGAGTCAGGAACCCTGTAGTACCCGTCCGGCTTAACAGGGGCTGGAGGTAAGGAGTCAGGGGTCAGACTGGACTCTGAAAATACATCATCTACAATGTCCCACACAGGTGGAATAGCTAGGGGCCTGTGTTGTGGTAGTAAAAGGAAGTCTCTGAGCCTTTTCTTAGATTCTGAAAAATCTTGGCTCTCCCAGTGAAAATGCTCCCTCATGGTATGCAAGGTTTCCCCAGAAGAGTAATCCTCAGGAGGAGATGCTGAAGGGATAGATTCTTCAGCATCAGAATCCTCATAGGGAGGAAGAGAGTATTCCTGATCCTAAGAGGAATCAGATGAAATAGAAACCTGATCTGAAGATTCATATTCTGTCTCTTGCCTAGGCCTTTTATCAGGTGGGGGATGGGAACCCCTGATCAAAGTAATTAAGTCTTCGTTCATTTTGGGCATCTGTTTTTTGGGCATGGAGGCCTGTCCATGAGGCTGTTGTACTTGTTTCTTTGTCTTTAAAGGTGCCTTAGTCTTTGAAGTTGTGCTAATGTATAATTGAGTAGGTCTGAAAACACCCTCAGAAGCCGATGCCTGCTCAGTGGCTCTGGACCCATCTGAGGGAATAGTCTCCGAAGGTCCAATACCTTGAGCTTCCAGCGGCTTAGTCGACTCCACGTGGGAGTCAGTAGCGGCCTGCGGGTCTAAAGTAGTGGGCATCAGGGGCTTAGAAGGCACCTCACTGAGAACCGGCGACTGGCTTAGAAGAAGCCTCGTTGTCGGTTTTGGACCTCGGATGCCTGTCCTTTTCTATTTCTTTGCGTTTCTTGGGAATTCCGGTAGTTGAATGGTTATCCGATGACATCGTATAATTAAATCTTCTGCCAAAATAGTGTAATGCAAAATCATACAGACACTTAATAGTGCGTTGGTTAAATCTAGCACAAAATACACAACTAGCAACATCGTGGTCAGGGCCTAGGCAAGGAATACAGTAAGAATGAAAGTCCTTATGATTTATTTGCTTCCCACAATTAATGCAATTATTAACTTTTTCTGACATTGGTTTGGAGCAAGAAAAAAGTTTCCCCAACGGGGTACTTAGCTTTTGATGACTTCGGATCTGAAATTCGAACACGAAAATCTCAGGAGTCGGCCGACCGGCACTTGCGAACTGCTTATGCTTCGGGCACCGCGTGGCAAGAAAGACTGAAGAAAATGGCATCGGCTGCATCTTTTATACTCCTTGCACTCTGACATCAGGGAAGAGGCGACGACAACCGACGCCAGACCTAGACTTTGGAATTCAGGCCGACTGAGGGTAGCCTGCCAGCAGGATAACCCAAGTGTAATGACTGCAAAAGTGAAACACGAAGAACATCTGACTGTGCATGTAGCCTGCTCTGAAATATAGGTATCTTCTGCAAGATTCCCTTATTGGGATGTGCAGGTAGGTTTCCTTTAAACCCAGTGTTGCCAACCAGGCATTTTTGCCTAGCATGGGAAGCAGCTGATGAAGTCAGCATTTTGAATTTTGGGATTACCAAAAAGATGTTTAGGATAGACAGTTCCAGGATAGGACTCCAGGAAATGTCTTATCTGGATACCAGTAAGAGTACCTTGAGACGGAAGCCTGGATGGTCTGCTGGTTCTGGGTTTGGACTGAGAAGGCCTGGAAGAGGCAGGAAAGGACCAATTCTTAGAAGGCCAGTGCCTACTAAATCTGGGAGGCTGTACTTGCAGGAAATACAGTTTGCATAGATTTAGCTTTTTCCTCCATCTTTTTAAGTACTTCTGCTTGGTTGCCAAACAGGTAGTCTTGGTTTAAGGGAGCATCCAGCAATTTAGCTTTAACATGATCTGGCAAAGTTTGCTGCTTAAGCTAAGCATGCCTTCTAAGCACAGACAGAGTGACAGCGGCCCACAAGATGCCTCTAATGAATCAAAACCACATTGCAAAGTATGTTTTCCAACTTATTCAGCAGAATGCATTAGACCCTGCAATTCTTTATTTTCAGCACACTCAGGAATCATCATCATTTTCTGTTTAAGCAATCCAATAATATGCTGCTTATACTTTTAACATATGAAGCTGGCAGTTTAAGGCTCTAATGGTCAAAGTTGCAGAAGTGTATACCTTCTTACCACATCTTCCAAGACCCTGGAATCTCTATCAGAGGGGGGTAGGGATTTTGGCAGTAGTAGCCTTAATGCCTTTGGGTCCCTGTGGAATGGTTTTAGGATCCACAGTAGGATTCTTAAAGGGGAACTTGTGAGAGTCAGGTACTCTATAATACCGGTCAGGTTTTCTAGGAGCCAGAGGTAAAGTGTCAGGGGCCAGGCTAGATTCCAAGAAGGCATCATCTACAATGTCCAGTACAGGAGGGATAGCTAAAGGCCTGTGTTGAGGTAGGAGTAAGAATTCCCCAAGCCTCTTTTTGGAGTCAAAAGTAATCCTGGCTTTCCCATCAGAAATGCTCCCTAAGGGTGTGCAAAGTTTCACCAAAAAAGAAATCCTCTAGAGGGGAAGCAGAGGGAATGGAGTCCTCTGCATCAAAATCCTCATAAGTAGATAAGGGCAACTCTCTGCATCAGAATCCTCATAAGTAGATAAGGGCAACTCTTGTTCATCAGAAAAAACAAATTTCAGAATTCTGATCAGAAGGAAAATCATTTCTAGGTCTCTTAGAGGGAGAAAGGATGCTTCCCCTGATTAGAGCAATAAGGTCTTCAGCCATTCTTGTCACTTGCTTTTTAGGCATGGGGGCCTGACCATGCCGTCTGGGCATTGGTTTTTCTAGTCGTGGATCGAGATTTAGGCCTTGAAGATGGCGTCAGTTTAATATGCAAGTCAGTAGGCCTGAATACACCCTCAAAAGCCAGTGCTTGCACAGCACCTCCAGACCCATCCAAGGTAGAGACATCCGTAGGTTCCACACTCAAAGAAGCATCTCACAGCATACCGAACTCTGAATGGGTCTCAGTAGAGGCCTGCAAATCTGAAGTAGTGGGCATTAGGGGCTGCAAAAGCGCTTCGCCGAGTACTGGCAACTAGCTTAATGGAAGTGTCATCGGCAGCTTTGGACATATGCGGCCTGCATCTGTCTTTATCTTTGCGTTTTTTCAGAATATTGGTAGTTGGGTGGCTTACCAAAGCCATTTCTGTTTAATTGAACCGAGTACCAAAATATTTAGATGCAAAAATGAAACAACGAATAGTCTGAGGTTTGAATAAGGCACAAAACCAACAGCGAAGGATGTCATGGTCTGGGCCTAAACAAGGAATGCAGTACAAATGAAAATCTTTATGAGGTATTTGCTTTCCAAAAGAAATACGATTGGTTTAGAGCAAGAAAAAGTTTCCCCAATGGGGTACTTAGTTTTGTTGAAAACTTCGGACCTGAAACTCGAAAACGAAAATTTCAGGAGTTGGACGACTGACACTTGCGAACTTCTGTTTTGGGCACTGCACAGCAAGAAAGACTGATGTAATGGCATTAGCTGCATGCTTTATACCCCTGACATCATGGAAGACGAGACAGCAACTGACGCAGGACCCAAGACTTTGATAATCAGTCTAAGGGCTACCTGCAAGCAGATAACCCAAATATGACTGCAACAGTGAAACATGAAGAACATCGGGCTATCTGCAATATGGGTGACCTTAATGTAGGGGAGACCGGTAAAGGATCCATAGACTGGCTCCGTTGAATACTCTCAGTGGTCGGCTCCGACTACTTGGCACCGACCCTGTAACCACAGTAGTAGAACTCTCGATCACTCCAAACACAGTGGGGCCAATGAGACAGTAATTTTGTCGGACTTAGTAATTTTAAGAGGCAGCTCCAAGACAGCAGCCGGGAGGGCCTCTTAGAGGATTTGGATTTTTCCTTTTTAGATCCCTGAAATCTAGCAGAGGAGAAAGAGCTAGCCAGATCTTCCTCAAAGGAAGGCTTTAGGAGGCCTTTTAGTATGAGCTTATTTTTTCTCTCTTGCAACACCCTAGCACTAAAAGAGTTGCAAAAGAAGCAAGTTTCCTATAAGTGGATGGCCCCAAGACAGTAAACGCAGTTACTGCGGCCATCCATTTTCTGTGAGCATTTTACACATTTTTTTAAAGCCAGATGGCTTATGGTCCTTGACTTCCTTAGACATCTCACAGAAGATTGAATTCACACACACACACACACAGGAAGGAAAGTGGGAGGACTAGGCCCTTTGACATAAACAGGCCTAGTCCTAAGGGAACCGGTATGGAGACACCACACGGAGTAGGTCCTCTAACTTAATCGGGCCTAGCCCGGGTAGAGAAGAAAAAAGGAAACTAGGTCCTCTAAAATGGACCTAGGGGGTGCAGAAACAAGTAGGCAGCCGCGCGCACACACACTAGAACAGGAATAAAAGTCTAAACTGTGGAAAGAACAAAGGTTAAGAACCTCGTTCTGTCTGCACCACAAGTAACAGTAAAAATCAACAAGCGGAAGCTCTGCAAGTAAGTTATTACTTATAATATTTAAACAACCACACATAGCCTAAAATAAGCGCAAAAGGCGCCCACACCTACTAATATCAATAGTATGAAAACAGGAATATCGAAATATATATAAAAAAAACAACCAAGTGAAACAGCACACAGGATATCAAAAAGGCCAACTGTACTCAAAGAAATTGCACACAAAAGGTGCTCTAATAAACGCTATCTAACTGCAACACTACACTAACTATAGCTATATAACACTATCAAAATGTGAAAATAGAAGATTTATCCAAATTTTAGAACAAAATGTGTAAAACAGCCACAGCCAAGAAGGAGCACATCCAAACTCATCGACGCAGCAAACGAGATCTGGGGATTGTACTGGTGCACCATGGGATACCTACCTAGCCACGAGCCAACTAGAAGACTTCCAGCTTGAAAATAGGCAGAGACGGAGCCGATTCCATCAGTAAGAATGAAGGCGAGACAGGACTACAGAACATCCCAAGTTTATACTTTCTAGCAACATCACTGTGACTTAAAATCTCTGTACTTTAACACAAACTTTTACATTAATAATTTTGGAGTAATTTATAAACAGAGCTATAAACTTAATATAAAAATGTTAACTTTCCTTTTAGATTTCCTTCAATCTTCAGTGACGTTTCTAGACTTCACCACTTTAGTAACCCTTTTCCTCAATGTTGTCCAACTCCTTACGATTCCATTTCACAAACATGGACTATATTTAAAAATGAGTTTTGACAAATGAAACTGGTTTAAAACTGTTTTTCCCCCAGATATCCATTGTAAAAGGGGGGGGGGGTCACTGGGCTTTCCAACAACTCACATTACAGAAGTTTACAAGACCTCCCACAAAGAAACCAATATGTGTATGTCCCACATCAAAGAATGGGACAGCCAGCATTCACAAAAGAGTAAAGACATGCAGAATGGAAAACCATAAAACAAAAAAAAAAAAATACTGCCATTACAAATAGCTGGAAGGAGAAAGATCCAATCTTATTAAAACTACTTAAATACCCCAACATTTTTAAGAGAAGAGATGGTAGTTATGTTAGGTACTTCTATTTTACATGTTCAAGTATACAAACTGTTGCAGCACTAAGACCTTGCAGTTCCTGATTGCACACTCTACAGTCTTTCTCCTCTACAGCCATTTGATTTCCTCACACAGGCAGGCAAGGAATATGCTCCAGGCAGCTGGTGAACCAAGGAAAAAGAGAGTTTTGTCAGGTAACCCCAAGAGCAGTATCTGGTCAGGTGGTAAAGGCTAGTCTGGACACCCAGCACATGTACTCCAAAACCAGAAGATAGAGGGAAGTAAATGGTATTGCAATACTGAGTGCATGTAACCATCAGCAGCCATGATTAAATTCCTAACACAACTGCATCATAAAGAATAGTTGTGTTAGAACTTACCATAACCTTAGATGTCCTTCTCTTCCATGTTGTAGTATTCATAAAAGTAGGGAGCTGCTGCCTGCAGCGCCACCGTCCAGCCAGTATACCAAAGTCCTTGAAGCAGGAGGGTAGATGTGACGTTCCTTACCAGGGCCATAAACTAATGTTAGGTATAAAAGCGATGTCTGCATGTACACATCATTGTTTTGCCGCATACAGTAGTGCTCCTGTGGATTTATCAAGGAGAGTCCTAGTAGAAGACCTTTAGACTTGCACGTAGACCAAGCCCAGGGAGTAGGGAAGATGATAACTATCTGCCCAAGTGAGAAAAGTACAATTGTGTACACTTACCATAAATGTAGATGTTCGAATGTATTCACTGTTGTAGTCATTACATTTGGGTAATGTGCTGGCAGGCTGCCCTCAGTCAGCCTGAATTCCAAAGTCTTGGGTCCTGCGTCGGTTGCGGTCTCCTCTTTAGGGGTATAAAACATGCAGCCGACACCATTTTCTTTAGTTTTTCTTGCCCCCAATGTCAGGTGCCCCTAAAAAGGTAGCAATATTCTAAATATTTATTTATATATATATATACACACACACATGCATCAATATAAACTTTACCGTCATCTACAAGCAAATACACCACATAGGTTGCAGAAGACAGAGAAGGAAAGATAAACTGTAGAATGACAGGGGGATGGCGGGAGGGTAACCTGGACCTCAACAGTGAATACACTTGAACATCTACATTTATGATAAGTGTACACAACTGTACTATGTTCTTCGTGTTTCACTGTTGCAGTCATTCCATTTGGGTAGAATCCCAAAGCTATGGTTGGGAGGCTGTAGCTAGACAGCATTAGGTGAGGCTATAAGGCCTTTTAGCACTGCAGTGGCAAAGCCTGTCCTGGACTTAAGAGTAGAGAGGCAAATGGTAATGCTTTTGATGGTGTGAACAGAACTCCCAAGTAGCAGCCTCTAGAATGTCCTTGGTTGGTACTCCTCTGAGAAAGGCTGCTGAAGTAGCTGCAGCCCTGGTGGAGTGAGACCTAATTCCCTTGGGCACAGGTTTGCCATGGTGTAAGTAGCAGAAACGGATGCAATGACTTATCTACTTTGAAATTGTCTGCTTTGAAATAGCCTTTCCTTCTGATCCTGCAGCATATGACACTAGTAATTACTCAGTTTTTCTTAGAGCTTTAGTCCTGCTCAAGTAGAATCTTAGCGTCTGTGTACATCTAAGGAATGCAGAATGATCTCCCCTTTGTTCTGCGGATTTGGAGAAAAAGCTGGAAGATAAATTGTTTGGTTAAGAGCCACACTGGAAACGACCTTAGAAATAAAGGTAGGATTTGTCCTCAGAGACACCCTGTCTAGGTAAAATATGATAAAAGGCTCCACAGCCATGAGGGCCTGTAGCTCTGAGACTCTTCTTGCTGAAGTAATTGCTAGTAGCAAAGCGCTCTTCCATGACAAGAACTTTATATCAGCAGTAGCAGCTGGTTCAAATGGAGGCAGGGTGAGTTTTTCCAACACATAATTGAGGTCCCATTAAGGTAATGGTGATCTTCTAGGAGGCCTTAAATTTTTGGCTCCTCTAAGATACTGCTTTAGTAAAGGATGAGAAAAGATTGATGTCTCTGTATTGTAATGAGCCGAAATGGCAGAGGCATAGATTTTGATTGATGAAAAAGATAGACCTTTGTCAAGCATCTCAGTTAAGTATTGTAATATCTGTGGAATATGCAGTTCTGCTGTATCAGGTACCTTGTGCTTGATTCCAAGCACAGAATCTCTTCCATTTGTCAGCATAAGATTTTCTAGTACTAGGCCTTCTGGCTTCCAAAATGACATCCATCACAGCTTTTACTGAGAGGTGTTGTCTGTATGATTACAGGATTAACCATGTCACCAGGTTTAGAGTCTGTAGTTGATTGTGCATGATCTGATTGGTTTGCTGGGACAGTAGTTGTGGTTTCTGAGGCAAGGTCCAAGCTGGGTATTGAAACAAGTTCCTTAGGATTGGGTACCAGTATTGGCAGGGCCAGTCCGGGGCAATATCATCTTTGGCTTCTCTTGTCTGACTTTTAGGAGGACCTTGGGTAGAAAAGGCAGAGGAGAAAAGGCATAAACTGATAGGTTTTTCCAACTGAAGGATAGGGCGTCCACTTTCCATGCTTGTCTGTGGTAAGTCCTTGTGCAGAAACTTTTCAGTTGATAATTTTAAGGAGAGGCGAATAAGTCTATGTCTGGGCTCCCCCATTCCTTTGCTATCATGCTGAAGACTTGTGGATTTAGTTTCCACTTGTGAGGATCCATAAGATTTCTGCTTAAATCATCTGCCAGAGTGTTTTGTTTTCCTTGCAGGAATTGAGCTTGAAGATTTATTTGGTAGGTCAAAGCTGTGCCCCACAGTGCCATGGCTAATCTGCACAGGGGATATGAATGTGTGCTCCCTTGCTTGTTTATATACCACATGACTGTGGTGTTGTCAGTCTTGATCAGTAGTTGGCCTGGATGAAGCAAGTCCTTGAAGGCTGTTGGGGCATTTTGAACAGCTAGCATCTCTTTCTGGTTGATATGTAGATGCATTTGATTTGGTGCCCATATGCCCTGAATGCATCTTCCTGCCATGTGGGCCCCCCAGGCATAATCTGATGCATCTGTTGTTAAGGTTTGGCTGGCAGGGGGTAGAGTGAAGGGCCGTCCGATGTTTCGGTGACTAGCCTTTGCCCACAACAGAAACTCCTGTTGCAGGCAGGGGATGAGAGGAATCATCGTTTCCAGACTGTGTGAATGTTGACTCCATAAACTTTTTAGGTACCATTGGAGTTTAATATGCAGTCTTGCATATGGAATTAGTAGGATGCAGGATGCCATGAAGCCCAGAGCCTGCAGAATATGTCTTGCAGCAGACTGGGTTTTTGTTGCCATCAATTTGAAGTAAGTAGTCAGTTGCCTTTGTTTATCTGGTGTGAGGTAAGCCATCTGGGCAGTTGTATTCAAGCTTGCACCCAGGAATGTTACCTTTTGAGAGGGTACCAGTTGTGATTTCTTTTCATTTATTGTGTATGTTAGAAGCCTTTTCACAAACGCCAGGTGTCATAGAAGAGTGTCCTTGTTCTCTGCTTGAGACAGTCGTCCAAGTAAGGATATATTTTGAATAGTTTGTCTGCAAAATGCAATTACTGGTGCCAAGCACTTTGTAAAGACGCTGGGCGCAGTAGACAAGCCAAAGGGCAGTGCAGAGAATTGGTAATGCATTAAGCCAGCCTTGAATCTGAGGTATCTTCTGCACGACTGTCTTATTGGGCCATGTAGGTATGCCTCTTTTAGGTCTAAAGTCACCAGCCAAGTATTCTTACCCAGCATGGGCAGAAGCTGTTACAAAGTGAGCATTTTGAATTTTGGAATGTCCAGGTAATGTGTTCAAAATTGATAAATCCAGTATTGGCCACCAGGCATTTTCCTTTCTGGGTACCAAGAACAGTTGAGTAAAAACCTTGTCCTTTTTCTGTTCTGGCACTGTCTGAATGGCCCCCATATCCATGAGGGATGTTAACCTGTTTCTGTGCCTCTGCCCATTGATATTTTGGCAGATCAGACCAATCACTTGTCATTGGCATGGCAGAGTGCAGAAATGGAATCTGTATATACCTGTGATACGATGTTTAGTACCCAGTTGTCCTGGGTTATTAACTGCCAATTTTGAGCAAAAAGTGCTATTTTTCCCCCTATGGGTGCTGCCAAAAGATAAGTGCTTGGTGTAGGCTTTATTTAGGTCTGTGCTTTACTTCCTAGAGATTTGGAGGTGGATGCGCCCCATTTGACCTGTACTGTCTTGAGCCTGGTACCTGAGGGCATCTGGATTTGCCCCTTTGAGCTCTGTCCGACACAGGAAAGGACCAGTTTTTTGTAGGCCAGCATCTACTGAATCTAGGTGGCTGTACTTGCAAGAAATCTTTCACAGTTTGCATAGACTTAGCTTTGTCTTCCATTTTCTTTAAAACCTCTTCTGCCTCAATACCAAACAGAGAATCATGCTGCAAAGGTGCATCTAGCAATTTAGCTTTAACATGATCAGGCAAATTTTGTTCCTTTGACCAGGCATGCCTCCTAATCACAGATCCAGTAACTGCAGCCCTACAGGAGGCCTCTAAAGAATCAAAACCACATTGCAAAGTATGCTTTCCAACTTGTTCAGCTGCATGCAATAATTCCTGCAATTCCTTATTTTCTGCACGTTCTGAAATCAACATTTTCTGTTTCAGCAATTCCATAACATGCTGTTGGTACTTAAGCATATAAAATTGACAGTTTAAGGCCCTGATTGCCAAGGTTGCAGATGTATAAACCTTTTTTCCCCATCTGTCCAGTGCCCTTGAATCTCTGTCGGAGGGGGTAGGGTTTTTTGCTGTTGAGGCCTTAACCCCCTTTGGACCCTGTGAAATAGTTTCAGGATCAGCAGCAGGGTTTCTAAATAAATATTTATGAGAGTCAGGGACCTTGTAATACCGGTCAGGCTTACTGGGTGCCAGAGGTAAGGAGTCAGGGGTCAGGCTTGACTCTGAAAACACATCATCCACAATATCTAAAATAGGAGGAATGGCTAAAGGCTTGTGCTGAGGAAGAAGAAGGAAATCCCTGAGCCTTTTTTTATTCTGAGAAGTCTTTACTCTCCTAGTGGAAATGCTTCCTCAAAGTATGCAAGGTTTCTCCAAATGAATAATCCTCAGGAGGAGATGCTGATAGAATAGACTCCTCAGCATCAGCATCCTCATAGGGAGGTAAAGATAATTCCTGATCAAAAGATGAATCAGAAGTACTAGAAATCTGATCTGAAGACTCAGTCAGTGTCTTGCCTAAGCCTCTTACCTGGAGGGGGATGGGTACCCCTGATCAAGGTAATAAGGTCTTCAGCCATTTTGACCATCTGTTTTTAGGCACAAGAGGCCTGTGCACGTGGCTCAGGCATCGTTTTTTTTAGTTTTAGGTGTCTTTGCCTTTGGTTTTGCAGCTTTCGTCGGTTTGATGTAAAAAATGTTGAGGTCTGAAAACACCCTCAGAAGCCGGTCCCTGCTCAGCGGCTCTGGACCCACCCGAGGGAGATACATCTGTCCGTCCAATACCTTGAGTATCTTGCGGCATGCCGGCCCCCACATGGGTGTCGGTAGAGGCCTGCGACTCAAAGGTAGCAGGTATCAGGGGCTGCGAAAGCACCTCACTGAACACTGGCGAACCAGTGACTGGCTTAAGAGAAGCATCCTGCCTTTCTCTGTCCTTTTCTTTGCGTTATGTACTCCGGTAGTCGGATTGCTATCAGACAACATTTCTGGGTAGTTAAATCTGTTTCCAAAATACTTAAGATGCAAAAAATATACCGACACTTAATAGTGTGTTGGTTAAATCTAGCACAAAACCGACTGCCAGGCACCTTGTGATCAGGGCCTAGGCAAGGAATACAGTATACATGGAAACCCTTATGAGGTATTTGCTTCCCACAAGTAATACAATTAACTTTTTCTGACATCGGTAAAAAGTAAGAAAGAAGTTTCCCCAATGGGGTACTTAGCTTTAGTGAAGACTTCGGTTCTGAAAATCAAACTCAAATATTTCAGTAGTCGGCCGACCAGCACTTGCGAAATGCTTCGGGCACCATGTGGCAAGAAAGACTAAAGAAAATGCCGTTGGCTGCATGTTTTATACCCCTGATGACATGGAAGAGAAGACTGCAACCGATGCAGGACCCAAGACTTTGGAATTCAGGCCGACTGAGGGCAACCTGCCAAAACATTACCCAAATGTAATGACTGCAACAGTGAACCACAAACAACATCAGGGGAGATGGGTGGGATTGAATACTGCAACATGGAAGAGAACATTTAAGGTTATGGTAAATTCCTACACATTCTCATATTGCACTATTCGTAACAGTTGGGAAAGTACCACAGCTTTAAGTATGAACCTGGGTGGAGGAACGGTTTCTGTGGTCAACTAGGCCCTGGAGGATTGTCCTGGAAAGCCTGCTCTTGTTCGAGAGGCCATGTCCAGCTTGTAGTGCTTGGTGAAGGTGTGTATCGATGTCCAAGTGGCTACTTCGAGAATGGAGTCCATGCCTTTGAAAAAGGCAGTAGTGGAAGCAGCTGCCCTGGTAAAGTGAGGTTTAATATGACCTTGCAAGCATTTCCCATGATGGGAACAGCACAAGGAAATGGATTTGGAGATCCATGAGAAAATGGTCTGTTTTGAGACAGGCTTCCATAGGGCTCTGGGATGGAAGGAAATGCATAACTGGTCAGATTGCCTAACGGACTTAGTTTTGTCTAAGTAATACCCGAGTTGTCTGTGTACATCCAGGGAATGTAGGGTCCTTTCTGAACTGTTTTATGGATGACAGTAGAAAACTGGTAGGTTAATGGTTTGATTTAATGAAAATTCATAAACTACCTTGGCCATGAAGAAAGGGTTGGATAGCCACTCTGTCCTTATGGAAAATAAGCTTAGGAGAGGTGGCCATAAGGGCTTATATCTCTGAGACCCTGCTGGCGGAGGTAATGACTACTAGAACTGTTTTCAGGGTACACAGCTTCAGGGAAACTGAGTGAGCTGGTTCAAACAGAGATAAGGTTAGATTTTCTAAAATGTAATTTAGGTCCCAAGGAAGGTGAATGGGTTTCCGGGGGGGGGGGGGGGTTGATGTTAAGGACCCCTTTCAGAAAAAGCTCAACTTCCAGTCTGGATGCCAGAGGGGGTGAAATGGGCATACAGACAGAAATTGCAGACAAGTGGACATTGAAAAATAGGCTAGTCCTGAGTGATGTACCTCACACAAATAGGAAAGGACTGTTGGTATTGGAATAGTAAGAGGGTCCTGGTGATTCCTTTGACACCACTTCGAGAATCTGTGCCACTTTGCTATATAGTTTCTCCTAATACTAGGTTTTCTGGCTTCCTGCAGAACAATGAAAGTACCTCCTCCGAATACAGGCGTCTGTAAGGGATTAGAATCCTATCACCCATAAGGTCAATTTCAGGTTGTTCACCTGTGGGTGGAGTTGGGATCCCTTGTCCTGTGTGAATAGGTCTAATCGGTGGGGTAACCAGTGGTAATTGCCCTTGGCTAGTAAGTGCAAGAGGGGGAACCAATGCTGTCTTGGCCAAAAGGGGGTCACTAGTAGGATCGTGGGTCTGTCCTCCTGAATTTTCAGGAGGACATTCTGAATTAGTGTGAAAGGAGGGAAGGCATAAAGTTACATTCCCTCCCATGAAAAGGAGAATGCGTCCACTTTCCACGCTTGTGGGTGTGGATCCCTTGTGCAGAAGCTAGGCATCTGCTTGTTCTGTGGGGAGGCAAAGAGGTCCGCTTGTGGAATACCTCACCTGTGTATCAGGTCCAGGAAAACCTCTCTGTTGAGGTGATATACACTGCTATCAGGTGGACCTGGAAAGAAGCGGCTATAGTGAGTAGGACCTGGTCCCCCCTTGCCTGTTGATGTACCACAAGACAGTCATATTGTCTATGATTACTTTCAGGGTTTCTGGCAGGATAGTGGGTTTGAATGTTAAAAGGGCTAATAGCAGTGCCCTCATTTACTTGATGTGGTCCTTCTGCCTTTGAGTGGACCATTTGCCTTGAACTGCTGTTGGTTTGTTAATAGCACTGCACCCCAGCAGACATCTGAAACATCTGTGGAGACCTGTTGTGGGGCTGGAACTTGAAGGTGGGTTCCTAGGTTGAGTTGCAGTGCTGAGAGCCACCACTGGATTTGCTTTTTTTTAAGCAAAGGAACGGTGGAAGAGGTGAGTCCATGGGTTGGGAGTGTTGGCTCCATAGGTTTTTAGAACCCACAGGATTTTGCACATGTGGAGTCTTGCCAGAGGGAACATGGGTATTGGGGATACCATGTGACCTAGCATTCTCAGGTATTTTTGAGCTGTCAAGGAGGATTGGGTAAGGATCTGACTGAAGTGTATGCAGAGGTCCTGGAGCCTTTGGTCTGGGATGAAGGCTTTCATGTAGTCTGTTCTGATTCTGTATCCCAAGAAAACCAAGTCCTGTGAGGGGGTTAGGCGAGATTTTTCTACATTTAGGGTGAACTCCAATTGAATTAGGATGGAAGACACCTGTTGTAAGTGAGCTTACTTGGTAGTCTTGATGAAGGATGAGCAGATTGTCTAGGTATGGGTATACCTGAATATCCTGTGTCCTGCAGTAAACAATGAAGGGGCCAGGCAATTTGTAAACACTCGAGGGGCACTGGACAGACCAAAGGGCAAGACAGAGAAGCGATAATGACAGGAGCCTATTGCAAATCTAAGGAACTTCCTGTAACTCGGACAGACAGGGATGTGGAGATAAGCATTCTTCAGGGCTAGGGCTACCTAATGCCTGTGAGGGAATTAGAGGTAACAGAAGGGGTAAGGTGATCATTTTGAAGCTGGGAACATGGAGGAAGTAGGACCGTCTTTTCTTGGTACAAGAAACATCCTGGAGTAAAAACCTGTTTCTTTGTGGGGTGAGCACCAGTTCTATGGTGCCTTGGGTTAGGAGTTGGCGAATAATGGGTGGAAATAGGTGGATTTGGTTTCTTCGTGGCTGAGCGATACCTTGGAAAGGTGGGAGCGTCCACTAGGTCATGAAATATCCCCTCTGGATGACAGAGAGGACCCATTATTCTGCTGTTAGTCTCCACCAGGAGGGTAGGGATAGGGTGAGGTGAAGGGATAAGGGTGTTTCTGGATGCAAAGGGGGAGAGTCACACTGGAGGTGGTCTGAACTGGTCAGATTGACCCCGAAAGGATGTAGTGGAGGAGCTGGTGGGAAATCTGGGAGAACTTTTCCTGAGCTGTCTACGTCCCTTTGACTGAGGAGCTGAATGAAAAGATTGCCTTCTAACAAAGGAAAGCTTCTGTGGAATAGGGGATAAAGGATGTTTGAGGTTCTGTAATTCTTTTCCCTTTTCCTGAAGGGATTTAAAAAGCTCAGCAGAAGCCTGTCCAAAAAGGGCCTTATTGTCCAAAGGTGCATCCAGTAATTTTGTATGAACATCCATAGGGAGAGGCTGAAGCCTTACCAGGAATGCTTCCACAGCATCGTAACTGCACTTAATGGAGTGTCTGGTTGCATGGGATGTTGTGGAGAGAAGGGAATTCACTTGGGCTTTAATAGGGGAATCCTGTACTTCTGACAGAAGGGTAGAGGCTTTGGAAATGATATCTAAAACATACCTAGCCATGTGTGTTTGGTAGTTTAAGGCCCAAATGGCCACAGTTGTCTGCAGAAACAGCTGGATCTACAAGTGGGTTTCAAAACAGAAATGAGCATAACGGAGGCCCTTATAGAAACGGTCTGGTCATTTAGCTGCTGGGGGTTGTGAATAGGAGACTTGAGAAGCACCCAGAAAGGCATCCTGGAAGGCAGGTAGCAAGGGTGGGGATGGTTGCTCCACTTGCAAAAGGTCAAAATACCTTTACTTGGAGTCAGAGACTTGTGAAGCCTGCCACTTAAAATGTTCCCTCATGAGGGAAATAGTGCCCCAAAGGTAAATTCTTCTCCTGGGGATTCAGGAGAAATAAAGAGTCCTCCTCCTTTGGCATAATGAAATTCTTAGGGGATTCTACTTGTGTTTCATAAGAAAAGGAATCCTCAGAGGAGATGAGGAGTATCTTCCTTAGATACATGTAAGGGTGGTCGAGGTGAGAAAGTAGGGGGGAAGCTGTTGCATCTGTAGGGCCTGAAAAGCTTTAAGACTTTGAGAGAACACTTCCCCAAATAGGCACCAGCTGAGGTTCGGATTGCTTAGTTTTTTTTCTTTCCAAAGGGGTTGACGGTGGAGAACGCATAGCAGTGGATGTCTGTTTAGTAGGAATTGGAGGAGCAAGGGCTTCCGTCTGTGCGAGTCGTGGTTCCCCTCCACCATCAGACTCTTGATGGCTGAACTGCCTCAGTGGACGTACATGCGGTTTCCAGCATCAGCTTCCATTAAGGCTCCCGGGCCTACTTTGGTAACAGCTGTCTAAGTGGATTCCCGGCTTTCAAGCACCTCCAGAACAGTAGTTTTGTACCTACCATAAATGTAGATGTTCGAAGATCCACATTACTGCAGTCCTTACTTATGGGTAGTCCGCTGTCCTCGGTCGGCCCGAATACCAAAGTATTAGGCTGACGGTCATGGGCGCACAGACCTGACATCAGAGCGTCAGGGTATAAAAGCGCATGGCCGACGTCATATCCTCAGTCTTTTCTTGCCCCAGATGTCAGAAGGCCCTAAAAGAAAGGCCCCAGCCAAAAAACAGAGTACCTTCCCAAAAGATATGCCCAACTACAGCCATCACCCCAACCATATAACCATGCAAGCTACAGAGGGGAAGGAGGGAGGGAAAATTGGACTGCAGCAATGTGGCTCTTCGAACATCTACATTTATGGTAGGTACAAAACTGTACTATGTTCTTCATCTCACATTGCTGCAGTCCTTGCTTATGGGTAGAATCCCAAAGCAACGGGAAAGGGAGGTTGGAAAAATCATAAAGCATTAGGGGCTGCTAAAATGCCCTGTAATATTGCAGTGGCAAATCCAGCCCTAGACTTAGAATAAAGAGGAAGGTGGTAATGTTTAGAGAAAGTATGTACTGAACTCCAAGTGGCTGCTTCCAAAATATCCTTTGTAGCTACCCCCCTTAGAAAGGCAGTAGAAGTTGCAGTAGCTCTAGTGGAATGAGGTCTGATTCCAGGCGGAATCTCTTTACCATGATGGGAATAACAAAAAGAAATACAAAACCCAATCCATTTAGAAATAGTTTGTTTTGAAACAGGTCTACCCTGTGAACCCAAAGCAAAAGAAACAAACTGCTGAGACTGTCTGAACTCCTTGGTTCTGCTCAAATAATAACGCAACTGCCTGTGAATATCCAAAGTATGCAAAATCTTCTCCCCTTTATTTTGAGGATTTGCATAAAAAGTAGGCAAATGAATAGTTTGGTTTAAGGCCACACTAGAAACCACTTTAGGCATAAAGGAAGGATTAGTACGCAAAGATACCCTATCCTTATGAAAAATCAAGAAAGGCTCCACTGCCATAAGGGCCTGTAATTCAGAAACCCTTCTTGCAGAAGTAATGGCCAACAAAAAAGCAGTTTTCCATGACAAATACTTTAACTCAGCAGTAGCTGCAGGCTCAAAAGGTTGTAGAGTAAGCTTTTCCAACACAAAATTGAGATCCCAAGCAGGAGTAGGAGCTCTACGTGGGGGTCTTATGTTCTTTGCCCCCTCTGAGAAACTGCTTAAACAAAGGATGAGAGAATAAAGGAGGGTCACAGTCATAATTAGCCGAAACGGCTGCAGCATGAACCTTTATGGAGGAGAAGGACAAACCATTGTCTAATAACTCAGTAAGATATTGTAAGGAAGCACTCAAATTAGGCTTGGAAACATCAAAGTCCTTCCCTTTGCTCCAAATAAAAAATCTCCATTTATCTGCATAAACTTTCCTTGTGCTAGGCCTCCTGGCCTCCAAAATAACATTCAAAACTTGTTGTGGAAGCTGAGAACCTCCAGAATCTAAAACAGAATATGCCATGCTGTTAGATGCAGAGACTGAATTTTGACATTGAGAAAGTGATTGCCCTCCTGAGACAAAAGGTGTGGAATCAAAGGCAGAGGCCATGGAGGCTCCCGGACCAAACTCCTCAGTAGTGGGTACCAGTGTTGTCGAGGCCAATCTGGTGCTATCAGGATCATGGATGGCTTGTCTTGTCTGGCCTTCAAGAGAACCTTGGGCGGTAGAGGTGGAAAGGCATATACATGAAGATTGTTCCAACTGAATGACAGAGCGTCCACCTTCCAAGCTGTGGGATGAAACCTTTTTGTGCAAAACTTTGGCAACTGGTAATTTAGTGGAGAAGCGAACAGATCTATGTCTGGAGTTCCCCATGACACTGTCAGCTTTTGAAATACCTGAGGATCCAATTTCCACTCGTGAGGATCCACTATTTGTCTGCTCAATACATCTGCTAAGGAGTTCTGTGCTCCTGGTAGAAATCTTGCCTGAAGATTGAGGTTGTAACTGAGAGCTGTCTCCCACAAAATCGCTTGTCTGCAAAGAGGGTACGGATGAGTTCCCCCTTGCTTGTTGATGTACCACATGACAGTTGTGTGGTCTGTTAGAATCAACACCTGCCCTGGGTGAAGGAAATCCTTGAAAGCCATCAATGCAAATTGTACTGCTAACATCTCCTTCAAGTTGATATGCAAATGTTGAAGTCTGGCAGGCCACGTGTCTTGCACCCATTTTCCATTGAGGTGTGCTCCCCAAGCCTTGTCAGAGGCATCCGTCGTTAGAATCTGACTCGCCTCTGGTCGGGTCACAGAGAGTCCCTTGTTTAGGTGACATTCCTGAGCCCACCACAAAAAATCCTTCTGAATGCAAGGTATTATCTGAATGACAGTGTCTAGATCCTGGCAGTGTTGTGTCCATAGATTTTTGAGATACCATTGAAGCTTCCTCATATGCAATTTGGCATTGGGAAGCACCAGAATACAAGATGCCATGAACCCCAAGGCTTGAAGGACTGTCCTTGCAGTCAGCCTGGACTGTAGAGACATTTGACGGAAATAAAGTGAAAGACTTTTCTGTTTGTCCGGGGTCAAAAAGGCCATCTGGGAAGCTGTATTCAGTCTCACACCCAGAAAGCACATGTCCTGAGAGGGTACTACACTGGACTTTGTTTCGTTCACAGAATACCCTAGGCATCTTAACACTACCATCACATACTGTAGATGCTGAAGAAGCTCGTCCTTGTCTTGTGCAATAATCAGGCAATCGTCCAAATAAGGATAAATTTGTATTCCTTCCATCCTGAAAAAGGCTATCACTGGAGCCAGAACCTTTGTGAACACTCTGGGCGCAGTAGATAAGCCAAAGGGCAATGCAGAGAACTAATAATGTAAATTTCCAGCTCGAAAACGCAGGTACTTCCTGCAACTGGGCCTGATAGGAACATGAAGATAAGCCTCTTTTAAATCCAGAGTTACCATCCAGTGATCTTTTCCCAGCAGAGGCAAAAGCTGTTGTAATGTCAACATTTTGAACTTTGGAATGTCCAAATAAGTGTTGAGGAGAGATAAATCCAAAATCGGTCTCCACGTGTTCCCTTTCTTTGGTACTAGAAACAGGCGGGAATAAAACCCTAGACCCACTTCTGAAGGAGGTACTGGCTGTATGGCTCCCATCTGAAGAAGTAATGAAATCTGTTTGTGAGCCTCCATCCTTTGCCGGGTAGGAATGTCTGGCATACCCTTGAAAGGAGGCAATGTATGGAAATAAAACTTGTAACCTTTGTTTATAATGTCCAACACCCATTTGTCTTGGGTGATTAAAAACAATTTTGCTTGAAGAGAGCTAGCTTTCCTCCCAAAGGAGCTGCCAGGCAAGAAGAATCTGGCAGCTGAAAATGCAGGTCATTGGGCCTGTTTACGAAAGGACTGGCCCCTACCCTCACCAGCAGATTGAGCAGGCGAACTCCATGTTCTAGGCCTAAAGGTACTCTGAGCTCTGCCCCTACCACGCCTAGATCTACCCCTAGACTGGGAATCAGAAGAAGGTTACGTCCACCCCTTAGCAGGCCAATTTCTACTAAACTTAGGAGGCTGAACCTGCAAAAAATCTTTAACAGTCTGCATAGACTTAGCCTTGTCCTCCATTTTCTTCAAAACAGACTCCACAGGAGGACCAAACAAAACTTCGGACTGTAAAGGGGCATCCAGAATTCTAGACTTAACATGCTCAGATAAATTCTGATCCTTAAGCCAGGCATGCCTACGAAGAACTGAACCAGTGGCAGCCACTCTGGAAGAAGCCTGCAAAGCATCAAAGCCACACTGCAAAGAATGTTTCCCCACCTGTTCAGAAACATGCACCAAATCTTGCAATTCTTTACACTCTATGCCCTCTGCCAAAGCATCCACCTTAGATTTTAGCTGAGAAAGGAGGAAATTCTGATATATCAACATATGAAACTGGCAATTTAAAGCCCTCATTGCTAAAGTAGAAGAGGTGTACACCTTCTTACCCCATCTGTCCAAAGCTCTAGCTTCCTTATCTAGAGGAACCGGATTCTTTACAACAGAAGCCCCAACACCCTTAGGCCCCTGACTAATAGTTTCTGGGTCCGCCCTAGGACTCTTATATAGGTATTTATGAGCCTCAGGTACCCTATAATACCTGTCCGGTTTAACTGGTGCAGGAGGCATAGAATCTGGATTAAATGAAGCCTCTGAAAAAACATCCTGAACAACATCCAAAACAGGAGGAATAGCCAAGGGTCTGTGCTGTGGTAAAAACAAGAACTCTCTAAGCCTCTTTCTGGAATCTGAGTAATCCTGTCCTTCCCACTTAAAATGTTCCCTCATAGAGTGTAAGGTTTCTGAAAATGAAAAATCCTCTGGAGGGAAGCAGAAGGAGTAGAATCCTCTGCATCGGAATCCGAATAAGGAGGAAAATCTTGAATATCTTCAGCAGAAGACTCAGAATCATCTGAGGCCTGCTCCAAAATTTCCAACTCTGGCTCTAACCTGGGCCTCTTATCAGGAGGGGGCATGGAACCTCTAATTAAAGTAATCAAATCTTCTGCCATTTTAAGCATATGCTTCTTAGGTACAGACCCTGAAGAACCAGAACTAACTCCAGAAGAAGGCAAAACAGTCCTGCCCTTAGAAGGAGCCCTAGAAACAGTAGCAGAAGGCCTAACCCCCTTAGGCAAAGGGAGAATAGTAACCTGAGAGGCCCCTTCAGCCTGACCTGACTCCTGTGAGGCCACATCCTGTAAAATCAAGGTTTCCCCCTGAGACTCAACAGAAACTTCAGCCGGATCCACCTGTTCCACTGCAGTCTCTAAAGGACCGGCGTCCGAAATGGACGAATCATCCTGTCTAGGCTTTACAGATTTGTCTTTACGCTTCGTGGAAGCGGGCGTCGGAGGATCCGACGGCATATTATAATTACACCGCTTGCCAAAGACTAACCTAGCGCAATCTAGCCTTCTCTTAATAGTGCGCTTATTAAACCTAGCACAAAACCGACACCCAACTACGTCGTGCTCCGGTCCCAAGCAAGGGATACAAAGCGAGTGGTAATCCCTATGTGGTATCTGCTTCCCACAAGAAATACAATTATTCACTTTTTCTGACATCCGGTAAATAACTGAGGCAAGAAAAAACAAAAATGCTCCCCAACGGGGTACTTAGCCCAACTTGGTATGTCTGAAACTCCGAAAACGAAAAATTTCAGAAAGCCGAACGGCACTTGCAACGCTGCTTCTGCATCGGACCATGCGGCAAAAAAGACTGAGGATATGACGTCGGCCATGCGCTTTTATACCCTGACGCTCTGATGTCAGGTCTGTGCGCCCATGACTGACGTCAGCCTAATACTTTGGTATTCGGGCCGACCGAGGACAGCGGACGGGTAGTAAGTAAGGACTGCAGCAATGTGAGATGAAGAACATCTGCTCAGACGCCTGAGGCACAGCTTGGGATCCTGGCCTGAACTGGCCAGTTCATCAGATGGGCCTATTCCTCCTTCCATATCAAGCGAAGTAGCCTTTGATTATCTAACTAAACTTCAGTGCCACTAAGTGGCTTTGGAGAGTTTTGGGGACGAATGAGTTACAAATAGGGCAGGACGTATGGTTGTTGGCCTCGCCTAATCTCGTGCACGTCCTTGCAAGGAATTTGTCTCCCACAAGCACACTTCCCCTTTCTAGCTGACATGCAAGTTTGGACTGTAATCAAAGTAAGGAAAAACCCAATAGGGCATTTATCTGCATCGGAAAAAAACTTCGTCTGAAGAACACAATCTGCTAGTAGAACTGGGGAACGGAAGTCCAATGCTCACTGCAGCAGAAAAATTCTGATGAGGGTACATGCAGATGCCACTTTTATACTTAACGTCAATTTATGGCCCTGGTAAGGGCCGTCACACGTACCTTCCTGCTACAAAGAATTTAGTATACTGGCCAGACGGTGGCATTGCAGTAAGCAACTCCCTACTGTTATGAATACTGCAACACGAAAATAGGACATCTCACCGTTACAGTATTAACTCGAACAGCTTACACAGAGGCAGTGGGTGGAATGTGGAAAGCACAGTGATCAAAATGTTTTGCAGAAGGATCACAGTGAAGCCTAATCTTTAAGGAACTGAATACTGTAGTATTTAGAAAAAGAAATGCATCACAAAACCAACTAGACAGAATGTGCAGCAATCCTTCTCTGGAAGGCTGTGTTAGGCTACACTGACTCGGAAAGAATGGTATTTCATTTGAACCAGGACTATCTCGCCAATGGGAACAAAAAAAAAAACACATACACATTTGGACAATTTGCTTACTGACCATCTTACCCTCCCTGTCCTTGGCAAATTAAATAAACAGCTGGTCAAACCTCCTGCTGTCCTTTGTTCTATGTATGTATAACCATAACTGGCTGGTGGCAAAGAGGGATAAAGTCCTGACTATAAACCAGGCCACAAGAGTTTGACTAGTAGTTTGGGTGCTCAACATTACTGGCAGAGAAGATGGATGGATATAGCCACTTACAGGGGCATTACAGTGGGGTGGCAGAGGAGGTGCAGGCATTAGGCTCACCAAGCTATTCACAGGTGGTAACCTTCAAAGTAAAGTTACAGAAACATGCAACCACAAGGAGTGTACTATGGGCAACTGTTGTGACATGGCTCACTTTGTCAGCAACTTTTGTGACATGGCTCACTTTGTCTCCAAATTTAAATAGGTAGGTATACACCTTTCAAAAAAGTGCACTCTACCTGAATCCCCCCCCCCCCCAACAGCTCTTGCTCCAACTTCAGGTGAAGTCCCAGGAGTAGAGAAAAGTACAGTTGTGTACGCTTACCATAAATGTAGATGTTTGAGTGTATTCACTATTGCAGTCATTACATTTCGGTAATCTTTTGGCAGGTTGCCCTCAGTCTGCCTGATTAACAAAGTCTTGGGTCCTGCATCGGTTGCTGTCCCTTCTTCCATGACGTCAAGCGTATAAAACATGCAGCCAACGCCATTACATCAGGGGAGCAAAATATATAAATAATGTAAAACAAAAATATATAGACCTCCAAACAAAAGCAAATACACCAAAAAGGCTTTTAAGTGTAGTAAAAGAAAAGAGAGGCATAGTAAGAGAAAAAAAGTACAGTTGTGTACCTACCATAAATGTAGATGTTAGAGTGTATTCACTGTTGCAGTCATCATTCTTGGGTTATCCTGCTGGCAAGCTACCAGCAGTCGAACTGAATTCCAAAGTCTTGGTCCAGTGTCGGTTGCTGTCACCTCTTCCCTGACATCAGTGCACCAGGGGTATAAAAGAGGCAGCCGATGCCATTTTCTTCAGTTTTTCTTGCCCCAGATGTCAGATGCCCCCAAAAGGGTAGGCTAAATAAATTATGCCAATAAACATGCATGCACTAAAGTAAACATTTCCTTCATTTACAAGCAAATACACCACATAGGTTGTATAGAATAGAGAAGTACAGGTAAGACCCAGCAAATGAAAGAGGGATGGTGGGAGGGTAACCTGGACTGCAACAGTGAATACACTTGAACATCTACATTTATGGTAGGTACACAACTCATTACTCTTGGGTTGAATCCCAAAGCTGAGGATGGGTGGCTGAGGCTAAATAGGATTAGGAGAGGCTATGAGGCCCTTCAGAACTGCAGCGGCAAAGCCTGCTCTGGATTTAGAGTACAGAGATAAGTGGTAGTGCTTTGTAAAAGTGTGCATTGAACTCCAAGTTGCAGCCTCTAAGATGTCATTGGTCGGCACTCCTCTGAGGAAGGCTGCTGCTCTGGTTGAATGTGGTCTAATGCCCTTAGGCACTGATTTGCCATGCTGTGAGTAGCAGAAACAAATGCAGTGGCCTATCCATTTTGAAATAGTCTGTTTTGAGATAGCCTTTTGATCTTGCAGCATATGCCACTAAAAGTTGCTCAGTCTTTCTGAACGCTTTAGTTCTGTCCACGTAGAAGCGTACCTGTCTGTGTATGTCCAAAGAATGCTGAAGTCTCTCACCCTTGTTCTGTGGGTTTGGATAAAAGGTAGGCAAGTGAATGGTTTGGGTAAGGGCCACACTGGACACCACCTTAAGCATAAATGTATGGGTTCCTCCTCAGAGAAACCCTGTCTGGATGGAAAATGATAAAAGGTTCTACAGCCATGAGTGACTGTAACCCCGAGACTCGTCTTACAGAGGCTATTGCTAGGAGTAGAGCTGTTTCCCAGGATAAGAATTTTACATCAGCTGTTGAGGCTGGCTCAAAAGGACGCAGTGTGCGTTTTTCCAAGACATAATTGAGGTCCCATGCAGGTACTGGTGCTCTTCTTGGGGGTCTTATGTTTTTAGCCCCTCTGAGGTACTGCCTTAATAAAGGATGAGAAAAGATAGGTGGTTCCATATTGTAATGGGTTAAAATGGCAGAGGCATGAATCTTAACTGATGAAAAGGATAGGCCTTTGTCCAGCATCTCAGTTAGGTATTGTAAAATCTGATGGGTATTGTAAAATCTGATGAATATTTGGTACAGACGTGTCAATTCCTTGTTTCTGGTTTGAAGCAGAGAATCTCTTCCATTTTTCTGCATAAGATTTTCTGATACTGGGCCTCCTGGCCTCCAAAATAACATCCATTACAGCTCTGGAGAGAGGAGTGTTCTGAATGGCTACATTATCCGCCATGCTGCCAGATTTAGGGTCCTGAGTTGGCTGTGCAGGATCTGTTTTGTTGAGTCAGTGAGAAGTTTGAGGCAATGTCCAGGCCGGACCTTGAGACAAGTTCTTTAGGATTGGGTACCAATGCTGGCGTGGCCAGTCTGGGGCAATCAGTATCATTTTTGGCTTCTCTTGTCTGACCTTTAGGAATACCTTGGGGAGGAGAGGCAGTGGAGGAAAGGCATATTACTGTTAGGTTTTTCCAGCTGAAGGATGGGGTATTCACTTTCCATGCTTGCTGGGAAGCAAATAGATCTATGTCTGGGCATCCCCACTTCCTTGTTATCATGCTGAAGACTTGTGGATCCAGTTTCCACTCGTGGGGATCCATGAGGTTTCTGCTTAGTTCGTCTGCCAGAGTATTTATTTTTCCTGGCAGGAACTGTGCTTTCAGGTGAACTTGACAAGTCAATGCTGTGTCCCACAAAGTCATGGCTTGTCTGCAGAGGGGGTAGGAATGTGTGCCTCCCTGCTTTATGTACCACATGACTGTAGTACTGTCCGTCTTTATCGGTAGTTGTCCTGGATGAAGTAGATCCTTCAAAGCTGTCAGGGCATTCTGAACAGCTAGCATCTCTTTTTGATTGAAATGGAGATGCATCATTGATTGTGTGGCAGGTCTGGCATACCTTTTGCCCATGGCAGGGCGTGAAAGTGGAACCTGTAGCCCTGAGACACTATGTTCAAGACCCATTTGTCCTGAGTGATCATGTGCCAATTTTGTGAAATAAGTGCTAGTTTCCCCCCCAAGGGGGCTGACAAAGATAAGTGCTTGGTTCTGGCAGAGGAAAGTCATTGAGACGGTTTCCTGTATGTGATTTATCTTCTCCGCTTTTGGAGATAGAAGCACCCCATTGTTAAGGCCTGTATGAGCCTTGGGGCTGGGATCTGCCCCTGGGGCACCTGTATCTGCCTCTTTGTGGCCTGTCTGGGAAAGGACCAATTCTTAGTAGGCCAGTTCCTGCTAAATCTGGGTGGCTGCACCTGTAAGAAATCCTTAATGCATTTGTTTTTCTTTGCCCTCCATTTTCTTCAACACCTCTTCTGCTTTAACACCAAAGTATCATGCTGTAATGGAGCATCTAATAATTTTGCTTTAACATGATCATGCAGATTCTGTTCCTTTAACCAAGCATGTCGCCTAATGACAGAACCCATAACAGCGGCCCTGTAAGAGGCCTCCAGAGAATCAAAACCACATTGCAAAGTATGCTTTCCCACTTGTTCAGTTGCATGCAATAAATCCTGCATTTCTTTGTTTTCTGCACATTCAGAATGTTAACATTTTCTGTTTAAGCAGTGACAATAAGTATTGCTGATAATTTAATATGAAATTGACAATTTAAAGCCCTCACAGCCAAGGTAGCAGAAGTGTAAACCTTTTTCCCCCATCTATCCAGTGCCCTTGAATCCCTATCAGAGGGGATAGGGTTTTTTGCAGTGGAAGCCTTGACCCCTTTGGGACCCTGATAAATAGTTTGTGGGTCAGCAGCAGGGTTTTTATAAAGAAATTTATGTGAATCTGGAACCATATAGTATCTGGCTTAACAAGTGCAGGAGGTAGAGTCAGGGGACAGGCTGGACTCTGAAATACATCTACAATGTCTAAAACAGGAAGGATAGCAAGAGGCTTCTGATGAGGTAGTAAAAGAAAATTAGATTCTGAGTAGTCTTGGCTCACCCAGTGGAAGTGCTCCCTCATGGTATGCAGTGTTTCCCCAAAAGAAAAATCCTCAGGAGGGGAGGCTGAAGGGATAGATTCTTCAGCATCAGAATCCTCATAGGGAGGGAGAGAATATTCTTGGTCAGAAGAGGAACCAGAGGAAATGGAAACCTGATCTGAAGATTCATATTCTGTCTCTTGCCTAGGCCTCTTCTCAGTAGGGGGATGGGAACCCCTGATCAAAGTAATTAGGTCTTCAGCCATTTTGGGCATCTGATTTTTAGGCATGGAGGCCTGTCCATGGGCTTGCTGCACTTGTTTCTTTGTCTTTAGTGGTGCTTTAGTCGGTTTTATATGTAACTGTGTAGGCCTGAAAACACCCTCAGAAGCCAATGCCTGCTCAGCAGCTCCGGACCCATCTGAGGGAATTATTTTCCAAGTGTCCAACACCTTGAGTTTCCAGAAGCCTAGTCTGCTCCACGTGGGAGTTGGAAGCGGCTCTGAGGTAGCGGGTGTCAGGGGCTGCGAAAGCGCCTCAGTGAGAACTGGCAACTGGCTTAGAAGAAGCCTCGTCAGTTTTGGACCTCGGATGCCTGTCCTTTCCCTTGCATTTCTTTGCGGTAGTCGGATGGCTATCCAACGACATTGTGTAATTAAATCTACTGCCAAAGTAATGAAATGCAAAATCGTACCGACGCTTTACAGTGCGTTGGTTAAATCTAGCACAAAATCTGCAATTAGCTACGTCGTGATCAGGGCCTAGGCAAGGAATACAATAAGAATGGAAGTCCTTATGAGGTATTTGATTCCCACAAAAAATACAATTAACTTTTTCTGACATCGGTCTGAAGCAAGAAAAAAGTTTCCCCAACGGGGTACTTAGCTTTAAATGAAGACTACGGATCTGAAATTCAAACACTAAAATCTCAGGAGTTGGCCGACCGGCAGCAAACTGCTTCTGCTTCGGGCACTGTGCGGCAAGAAAGACTTAAGAAAATGGCGGCTGCATTTTTTTATACCCCTCGCGCACTGACGTCAGGGAAGAGGCGACAGCAACCAACGCCAGACCAAGACTTTGGAATTCAGGCCAACTGTGGGTAGCCTGCCAGCAGGATAACCCAAGAGTAATAAATGCAACAGTGAAACATGAACATCGGGGCTGGAGGGAGGGTAAAATAGTTTTGTACCTACCATAAATGTAGATGTTCGAGTGTTCACCCTGCTGCAGTCATCACACTAGGGTTATCCTGTTGTCAGGTGGTCCTGCAGTCGGCCGGATTTCCAAAGTCTTGGTCCGACGTCAGTTGCTGTCGCCTCATCCCTGACGTCAGTGCGCCAGGGGTACATATATTGCAACCAACACCATTTTCTTCAGTTTTTCTTGCCCCAGATGTCAGGTGCCCCCAAATAGGTGATCCAAATTAGTACCAAAGGGTGTGAACACTGTACAAACACAAAATCCCTTCAGCTATAAGCAAATACATCAGAAAGGCATAGCAAAGATTTAGCCAGTAGATCAGAGGGGTTGGAGGGAGGGTAACCTGGACTTCAGCAGGGTGAACACTAACATCTACATTTATGGTAGGTACAAAACTATGTTCATCGTGTTACCCTGCTGCAGTCATCACACTAGGGTTGAGTCCCAAAGCTAAGGTAGGGTGGAGGCATCATAGAGGGTTAGTGGAGGCAATGAGGCCCTGCAGAACTGCAGTGGCGAAGCCTGCCCTGGATTTAGAATAAAGAGGTAAGTGATAGTGTTTGGTGAAGGTGTGTACAGAACTCCAAGTTGCAGCTTCTAAAATTTCCTTGGTAGGAACCCCCCTGAGAAAGGCAGTAGAGGTAGCTGTTGCCCTGGTAGAGTGGGATCTAATGGTAGGAGGAACTGGTTTCCCATGAAGGGTATTAGCGGAAACGTATGCAATGGCCTATCCATTTAGAAATGGTTTGCTTGGATATGGCCCTCCATTGAGAAGCTGTAGCATAGGAAACGGAGCTGGTCAGTTTTTCTGAAAGCCTTAGTTTTATCCAAGTAGTAACAAAGTTGCCTGTGAATGTCAAAGGAATGCAGGAGTCTCTCACCTTTGTTCTGTGGATTGGGGAAGAAAGTGGGTAGGTGGATGGTTTGATTTAAAGCTACACTGGAAACCACCTTAGGCATGAAGGAAGGATTAGTTCGTAGAGAAACTGTCTTGATGGAAAATTAGGAAAGGTTGCACTGCCATAAGTGCCTGTAATTCTGAGACTCTCCTAGCAGAAGTTATTGCCAGGAGTAGGGCAGTCTTCCAGGATAAGAACTGAAGGTCTGCAGAAAAAGCTGGTTCAAAGGGAGGTAGCGTTAGTTTTTCCAGAACAAAGTTGAGGTCCCATGTTGGTGTAGGGGCTCTTCTCGGTGGTCTAATGTTTTTTGTCCAATAAAGGTGGATTAGTGTCGTAGTCAGCTGAAATAGCTGAAGCATGGATTTTAATACAGAAGGAAAGTCCTTTATGCAACATCTCAGCTAAATACTGCAGAATGTGAGGCATATGAGGCTGAGTTGTGTCTTGGCCTTTAGCTTGGTTCCAAGCACAAAACCTTTTCCATTTGTCCGAGTAAGCCTTCCTGGTGCTTGGCCTCCTGGCCTCTAGAATAACATCCAGTACTACTTGTGAAAGGGGCTGGTGGGATGCTTAACTGATTTGCCATGCAGCCAGGTTTAAGGTTTTGATCTGGCTGTGTAGAATCTGCTTGTCTTGCTGCGTGAGTAAATGAGGAATTTGAGGCAATATCCATGGTGGGCTGTGAGCCATATTCTTCAATAGCGGGTACCAATGCTGGCGTGGCCAGTCTGGGGCTATGATAATCAGTCGAGGTTTCTCCTTTTTGACCTTCAAAAGAACCTTTGTGAAAAGAGGTAATGGAGGAAAGGCATATGCTGTCAGGTTTTTCCAACTGAAGGAGAGAGCGTCCACTTTCCAAGCTTGATGGTGGAATGTCCTTGTACAAAATTTTGGTAGTTTTGAGGACTGGCAAACCGGTCTATATTTGGTAGACCCCATCTTTGAGTTATCATTGTAAATATTTGTGGGTCTAGCAGATCTTTGATGTTTCTGCTTAGGTCGTCTGCCAATGATTTCTGTCCTGGCAGGAATTGAGCCTGTAACTGGACTTGGTAGGCCAGAGCTGTGTTCCATAAGATTATTGCTTGCCTGCAAAAAGGGTAGGAATGTGTGCCCCCTTGTTTATGTACCACATTACTGTGGTGTTGTCCATCTTTATTGCAAGTTGTCCTGGCTGTAGTAGATTCTTGAAGACTGTCAGAGCTTTCTGTACGGCTAGCATCTCTTTTTGGTTTATGTGCAGTTTTCTTTGTTCTGCAGTCCATAAGCCTTGAATGCATTGCCCTGTCATGTGTGCCCCCCAGGCATAGTCTGAAGCATCTGTTGTGATAGTTTGCCTGGATGGGGGCAAGATAAAAGGCTGACCCTTGTTGAGGTGACATGCCTGTGCCCACCATAGAAATTCCTGTTGAAGGCAGGGAATGAGAGACATCACTGTGTCCAAGCTGTGGCTGTGTTGAGACCATACGCTTTTTAGGTACCACTGTAATTTCCTCATATGCAGTTTTGCAAATTGCATTATCAGAATGCAAGATGACAAGTGGCCCAAAGCCTGCAGAAGTTTTCTTGCAGTTAATTGGGTCTTTGTTGCCATTGTCTTGGAAATATTGAGTCAGTTGTAATTGCTTGTCTGGTGTAAGATAAGCCTTCTGGGCCGTTGTGTCCAAGCTGGCACCAAGGAATGTAATTTTTTGTGAGGGTACTAGTTTTGACTTCTTTTCGTTTACTGTGTACCCCAGACAATTTAGATGTTTCACAAAAGTCAGATGTTGTAAGAGAATATCTTTTCTTTCTGCTTGGATGAGGCGTATGGATATATTTTAATTCCTCTGTCTGCAGTATGCAATTACTAGTGCCAGGCATTTTGTGAATACTCTGGGCACTGTAGAGGCAAAGGGCAGTGCAGAGAATTGATAATGGGTTAAATCTGCAATGAAATGGAGGTATCTTCTGCAACTTTGTCTGATAGAAATATGCAGGTATGCCTCCTTGAGGTCCAACATTACCAGCCATGCTTCCTTGCCCAACATGGGAAGTAGCTGCTGTAGTGTTAGCATCTTGAATTTGGGAACTTGTGTTTAGAATTGAAAGGTCCAGAATTGATCTCCAAGCATTTTCTTTCCTAGGAACTAGGAAGAGTCTTGAGTAAAATCCTTGGCATTGCTCTTGAGTTGGTACCCTTTGAATGGCTCTCATGGCCACGAGAGCTGTAATTTGTTTTTGAGCCTCTGCCCTTTGACTTTGTGGCAGGCTTGGCATTCCTCTTTTTATTGGCAAGGTGTGAAAGTGGAACCTGTAGTCCCCCCCCCCCCAGGGGGGCTGACAAAAAAGCTTTGTTTGGCCAGCTGAGGTGCAAGTCATTGAGTTTGCCTTCTGGTGGATTGAGACCTGTCTTCTCCTCCCTTCTGGGTTGGAGTGCCCCATTGGCGAGGTTTATACTGAGCTTGTGGTTTTCCTCTGCCCCTTGGGTGCCTGTATTTACCCCTCTGAGGTCTGTCAGTGGCTGGAAAGGACCAATTTTTTGCTGGCCAGTTTCTGCTGAAGCGAGGGGGTTGTACCTGTAGGAAATCTTTGACTGCCTACATTGATTTTGCCTTATCTTCCATTTTCTTTAAAACTTCTGCTTTAACACCAAAAAGAACATCCTGCTGTAAGGGAGCATCTAGTAATTTTGCTTTAACATGATCAGGCAGACTTTGTTCCTTTAACCAGGCATGCCTACGTATAACTGATCCAGTGACAGCTGCTCTGCAGAAGGCCTCTAAAGAATCAAACCCATATTGTAAGGTATGTTTGTCCAACTGCTCGGTGGCATGCAACAAATCCTGTACTTCTTTCATTTCAGATTGTGGAGGTAAGGTGGTTATCTTTTGTTTTAACTGAGAGATCAGCAATTGCTGATACTTAAGCATATGAAATTGACAGTTTAGTGCTCTCATAGCTAAAGTGGCTGAGGTGTAAACCTTTTTCCCCATCTGTCTAGTGCTCTTGAATCCCTTCCAGAAGGTACTGGATTTTTAGCCATGGAAGCCTTCGCCCCCTTGGGACCCTGGGAGATAGTTTCTGGGTCAGCTACTGGGCTTTTGTAAAGGAATTTGTGGGAATCAGGTACTCTGTAATATCTGTCAGGCGTGGCTGGGGCAGGAGGTAGAAAGTCAGGGTTGAAACTGGATTCTAAGTAAACATCACCCACAATGTCCAAAACAGGAGGGATGGCTAGGTCTGTGTTGGGGGAGTAAAAGAAACTCTCTCAGCCTTTTCTTGGAATCAGAGTAATCCTGACCTTCCCAGTGAAAATGTTCCCTCATAGTGTGTAAAATTTCCCCAAAAGAGTAATCTTCTGGAGGGGAAGCTGACTCAGCATCAGAATCTTCATAAGGAGAGAAGGAATAGTCTTGGTCCCCAGAGGAATCCGAAGAAATAGACAGTTGTTCAGAGGAAGCAGAATCTTCCTCTTGTCTAGTCCTTTTGTCAGGAGGAGGCTGTGAACCCCTGATAAGAGAAATCAAATCTTCTGCCATTTTGAGCATCTGTTCCTTAGACATAGGGCCTTGAACAGGAGACTGAAGTGAAGCCTTTTTCGATTTAGGAGTCTTCGACTTGGAAAACGTTTTGACTGCAAGAGCCGGTCTGAAAACGCCTTCAGAAACCGATGAGTACCGACGTCCTTGGAAGGTAAATCGTCGGTAGGGCCTGAAGTAAAAGGCTGCGTCGGCCTAGTCTGACAAAATATCTGTAGCGGTCTCGGGTTCCAGAACTGCGGTAGTCAGAGGCTGCGTCGGAGCTCACTGATAACCGGAGACCGGATCAACCGAGGCCTCAGAATCGGGCTTAGGCCTGGGCTGTTGGTCCTTGTCCCTGCGCTTTTTGTGCACGCCGGTAGTCAGTAACTCCGACGGCATGTTATAGTTAAATTTTCTACCAAAAAAAGTGTTGTGCGAAATCAAATCGTCTTTTAATAGTACGTTTATTAAATCTAGCACAAAAACAACAAGAAGTGATGTCGTGATCAAGGCCTAGGCAAGGTATGCAATAAGAATGAAAATCCTTACGAGGTATTTGCTTCCCACAAGAAATACAATTGTTAACTTTTTCTGACATCGGTCTGAGGCAAGAAAAGTTTCCCCAATGGGGTACTTAGCTTTATAGAAGACTTCGGTCTGAAATTCGAAAATCTCAGGAGTCGGCCGACCGGCACTTGCGAACTGCTTCTGCTTCGGGCACCGCGCGGCAAGAAAGACTGAAGAAAATGGCGTCTGTTGCAATATATGTACCCCTGGCGCACTGACGTCAGGGATGAGGAGACAGCAACCGACGTCGGACCAAGACTTTGGAAATCCGGCCGACTACGGGATCGCCTGACGACATGGGTTGGTCCTGCGTGACACCCTGTCCGCGTGAAAGATGATAAAAGGCTCCACTGCCATAAGGGCCTGTAATTCAGAAATGCTTCTAGCCGAAGTGATTGCTAAAAGGAAGGCTGTTTTCCAGGAAAGAAATTTTAAGTCTGCAGTAGCAGCTGGCTCGAAAGCAGCTGAAATGGCAGGCATGGATGTTTATGGAAGAAAAAGACAGAGGCCCTTGTGAAGCATCTCAGTTAAGTACTGCAAAATCTGAGGTAAATTGGGCACTGCTGTTCTCATCCCTTGAGAGTGATTCCAGGCAGAGTCTTTCCCATTTGTCAGCATAAGATTTTCTAGTACTAGGTCTTCTCGCTTCCAACATGACATCCATTACAGGTTTACTGAGGAATGCTAAGGGGGAATTTAAGTGATTAGCCAAGCTGCAAGATTCACTGTTTGAAACTGAGGGTGCAGAATTTGGTTGTTCTGCTGAGCCAGTAAGGAAGGTGTCTGAAGCAGGTGCCATGGAAACATTTGTGACAGACTGTGTAGCAGTGGGTACCAGTGTTGGCAAGGCCAGTCTTCAGCAATCAGAATAATTTTTGGTTTGTCCTGTTTGACTTTTAATAGAACTTTGGAGAGCAGAGGCAGAGAGGGAAAGGCATAGACTGATGAGATTTCTGCTTAGGTCGTCTGCCAAAATATTCATCTTTCCTGGCAGGAATTGAACCTGTAGTTGTACTTGATAACTCAAGGCCGTGTTCCACAATGCCATGGCTAGTCTGCAGAGGGGGGTAGGAATGTGTACCCCCCTGCTTGTTTATGTACCACATAACTGCGGTGTTGTCGGTCTTTACCATAAGTTGTCCTGGATGAAGATAGTCCTTGAAGGCTGTCAGTGCATTCTGTACAGCTAGCATTTCTTTTTGGTTGATATGAAGGTGCATTTGATATGGGCTCCATTTGCCATGAATGCACTTCCCTGCCAGTTGAACCCCCAGCATAGTCTGACATGTCTGTAGTTAGGGTTTGGGTGGCAGGGGGTGGTGTGAATGGCAGTCCCTTGATAGGAACTCTAGTTGCAGGCAAGGTATGAAAGGAATCATTGTTTCCAGGCTGTGACAATGTTGACTCCATAAACTTTTAAGTATCACTGAAGTTTCCTCATATGTAGTCTTGCATATGGAATTAGAAGATTGCAGGAGGCCATGAACCCCCAAGGCTTGCAGATAGCAGGGTTTTTGTGGCCACCTGTTTGAAGTAACTCACCAAATGAATTTGCTTGTCTGGCATAAGGAAAGCCATCTGGGCAGTTGTATTCAAGCTTGCACCCAGGAATGTAATTTTTTGAGAGGGTACCAGTTGTGATTTCTTTTTGTTTATAGTGTACCCTAGACAAGTTAGAACCCTTTTTACAAACACCAGATGTTTTAGAAGAATGGCCTTGTTTTCTGCCTGAATTAGACAATCGTCCAGGTATGGATATATTTGAATATTTCTTTGCCTGCAAAATGCAATTACTGGAGCCAGGCACTGTAAATACCCTGGGTGCAGTAGATAAGCCAAAGGGCAGTGCAGTGAACTGATAATGCAAGTAACCTGCTTTGAAGTGGAGGTATCTTATGCAAGATTCCCTGATCGGGATATGCAGGTAAGCCTCTTTCAAATCTAGAGTTGCCAACCAGGCATCTTTGCCTAGCACAGGAAGTAACTGGTGAAGAGTCAGCATCTTGAATTTTGGAATGTCCAGAAAGGTGTTTAGACAGGTCCAGAATTGGGACGCCATGACTTGTCTTTTCTGGGTACCAGGAAAAGTCTGGAATAGAAACCTTGCCCCTTTTCCTCTTCTGGTACTAGTTGAATTGCTCCCATGTTTAGGAGGAAAAGAACTTGTTTCTGAGCCTCTGCCCACTGATTTGGGGCAGGTCTGGCCATCCGTTTGGAGTTGGCAAATGAAATCTCTATCCCTGGGACACTATTTAAAACCCATTTGTCCTGGGTTATAAGTTGCCAGTTTTTTGCATGAAGAGCCAGTTTTCCTCCCAAAGGGGCGGCTAAGAGGCAAGTGCTTGGTAATTTTAAAAGAAAGTCATTCAGACTGTTTAACATAGGGAGGTGTCTTTGTTTCCTGATTTGGAAGCGGGAGGCACCCCATTACTTAGTTCTGAAAGTCCCTTGGGACTGAAACCTGGTGCTTTTGGAATGTCTGGGTTTGGCTTGAGTGGCTCTGGAAAAAACCTGAAAGGACCAATTCTTAGTAGGCCAGTGCCTACTAAATCTTGGAGGTTGTACTTATCAAAACCACACTGCAAAGTATGTTTTCCAACTTGTTCAGCTGAATGCAATAAATCCTGTAAATCCTTATTTTCCACACAGTCAGAAATCATCATTTTCTGTTTAAGCAGTCCCATAACATGCTGTTGATATTTTAGCATATGGAATTGACAGTTTAAAGCCCTGATTGCCAATGTTGCAAAAGTATAAACCTTTTTACCCAATCTATCCAGCGCCCTAGAGTCTCTATCAGAAAGGGTTGGATTTTTAGCAACAGAAGCCTTAATGCCCTTGGGCCCCTGAAAAATTGTTTCAGGGTCCGAAACAGGATTTTTGAAAAGGAATTTGTGGGAGTCAGGAACCCTGTAGTATCTGTCTGGCTTACAAGGGGCCAGAGGCAGGGAATCAGAGGCCATACTGGATTCTGAAAACACATCAACCATGTCTAAAGGAGGTATAGCCAAAGACCTCTGCTGAGGAAGAAGGAAATCCCTAAGCCTCTTTTTGGATTAAAAAAAATCCTGACTTTCCCAGTGGAAATGCTCCCTTAAGGTAATGTAAAGTTTCCCCAAAAGAAAAATCCTCAAAGGGAGAAGGAATGGAATCCTCTGCATCAGAGTCCTCACAAGTAGGTATGGACAAATCCTGTTCATTAGAAGAGTCAGTAGAAACAAGAGTCCTGTTCAGAAGATTCATAGTCAAGTTCAGCCCTAGGCCTCTTAGAAGGGAGGTGGAGTTTACTACCCTTGATTAGAGTAATTAAATCTTCAGCCATTGTGATAATTTGTTTTTTAGGCATAGGGGCCTGAACATGTGGCCCGGGCGTCATTTTATTTAGACATAGATCGAGATTTTGGCCTTAAAATTGAAGGGGGTGTTAGTTTAATATACAAATCTGTAGGCCTCAATACACCCTCAGAAGCCGGTGCCTGCACAGAGGCTCCAGACTCATCCAAGGTAGAGCCATCAGCGGGTTCCATAGGTGAAGCATCTCATGGCATGCTGGACTCCGAATGGGTCTCAGTAGAGGCCTGCGAATCAGAAGTAGCGGGTATCAGGGGCTGCGAAAGCACCTCACTGAGTATCGGCGAACTGGCTTAGTTAGGAGAAGCGTCGTCGGCAGTTTTGGACCTCAATGGCCTGTCTCTGTTGTCTTCTTTGCGGTTTTTTGGTATTCCGGTAGTCGGACGGCTAACCAACGTCATTTCTGGATAATTACATCAAGAACCGAAATATTTAGAAGCAAATATGTACCAACGACAGATAACGCGCAGATTAAATAAAGCACAAAACCGACAGCAAGGTACATCATGGTCAGGGCCTAGGCAAGGAATACAGTACAAATGGAAATCCTTATGAGGTATTCGCTTCCCACAAGTAATACAATTATTAACTTTTACTGACATTGGTAAGGAGCAAGAAAAAGTTTCCCCAACGGCGTACTTAGCTTTTTAGTTGAAGACTTTGGTTCTGAAACTCAAAAATGAAAATTTCAGAAGTCGGCCGACCAGCACTTGCGAACTGCTTCTGCTTCAGGCACCGCGCAGCAATACAGACTGATGTAATGGCATCAGCTGCATGTTTTATACCCCTGACGTCATGGAAGAAGGGACAGCAACCAATGCAGGACCCAAGACTTTGTTAATCAGGCCGACTGAGGGCAACCTGCCAGCAGATTACCCAAACGTAATGACTGCAACAGTGAAACACGAAGAACATCAAATAGACTGCTGTCTCACGGGGGGGGGGGGGGGGTAAAAAAAAAACTCTGGGGGGGGGGGGTTCAACAACCTGTGAACACATCCAGTATATGAAGGCTTGCGGTTCTGAAGTGAGTCTACAGCAGAAGTCAAAGTCAAGCAACAATGCAGTCTTCCAAGACAAAAAATGAATAGAGGAGTAAGGATTTCCAGTACAAAAATGATGTCCATCGTGAAGGAATCTTATTTTTTGGTAGTCTTAAATTTAGGGACTCCCTCTCCTTACAGAATAGTTTAACTAGCAACTGGGAAACAAAAGGTATACAGAGACAGATATGCAGAAATACCCAAGATATATTACAGAGCATACGATAGGCCTGTTTTATACATAGACCTAACAGGAAAGTTTGAAGTGTATTGGTCATACTAACTACCTTACCTTCTGACCACTGTCATAGTAGTGAAAGTACTACATTTATTTGGGCCACGGTTTTATAAAAAGTTTACAAAGCATTTTATATATATATATTAAAAAAAAAAGTCTCAAACAAACAAGGTGAGAGAACTATAAAAGTGCACTGTGGCATTTAACCCATTAGTTAACACGATGCACACATATATATGACCAATACATTTTAGAGACAGACCATTGCTGCATTTAGGTCCTGTTCCCTGTTAGAGAAAAGAAAGAACATTTTCCCATTTGCTAAATATAATTTCTTTGTATTGAACTTTATGTCCCTCATCAAATTCTTAAGCACACCCACTGAATACATGGGTAACAGGGATGACTGCTAAATCATCAATACTCTCGGGGTCAATGTCTTCAAGTTGGGGTGATTTACACATCCCTTGCTATGTGTCAAAAGGTCCACATGCTAAGACAATAGGACTACTACTTCCCTTGCCAAGCTCAGCAGGACAGACAACTAATATGGCCAGGCAAAAATGGTGCTAGTTTTTGCATTTTTGGCCTGCCTACCCTTATCTTCAAAACAACAACAAAAAAAGCATCAAGGGTGTTGGAGGGAACTGTATAGAAATTGACAGCTGCCGCCCAGGTCTCAGTTATTGGTACCCTATTACAGTATTTACATAACTATATTTTCAAGAACAAAAAAAGGAGTCTACTTTCTGGTACACAGGGCTGCTGCGTGGGTCTCTCAGAGAAGGGTTCTCTGGACCCAAAGTTGCCAGGAGCCCCCCTGCCTCTGGCACGACGACCTCCCCGTCCTCCTCTGCCACGGAAGGACTGGTTATCCGGAGCAGGTTGGGACTGCTGCGACTTCCGGAACCACATCTTCTTCTGTCCCTTTTGGTTCTTAGAGAAGGACCTCTGGGGAGCTGAGAAGCGGACTCCGACGGCAGACAGCGTCTTCCCGTCCTTTTCGCTCTGGACAAATGACTCGGGAACAGTCTTGACAAACAAGGCAGAACCATGGAAAGGGGCATTCGAAGGTCGCCTTGAAGGGCTCTGCAAAATCACAATGGCGGAGCCAGGCCTGTCGCCTCATGACTAGGCCTGCTCGCTGGCTCTAGCGGCTCCCTCAGTAGCATGAGACAGTAGCCGCATAGATGTATTGGAAACTGATCTGAGAGTGGCCATTCGGGTGGAGTAAACCTGTTTATCCTCACTCGAGATGGACTCGGGGAGATGCAGCGTATTCTTTAATCAGATCCCGCTGCATCCTAATGACATGTGCCATGTAGTTCAGCTCTCAAGGAGAAGGTCGCTGAACTAAAACTCGCTTCCCAATGCGATCCATCGAACGGGACTCCTTGCCTGGAGGATGCACGGAGGGACTCTCCTGGGCCAATTCCCTCTTCGTGGCTGCAGCCATCATCATGGCATCTACTGGGGACCCTTACTCCAGTGGGTGCGGTCTGATGGAGGAGAAAAATGCGGTCCGGGCGCTTAGGGATAGGCTCAATGGTGTCCGGATCCTTCCACGCCCTGATGGAGATAAGATCCACCAGGGGTCAGCAGGAGGGACACCCAAGAGGTAGAAGGCCTCGAATGCCTCCAAGAACACAGACTTGTCCGAAGAAGCCTTGGGGGCAGACCACCCCCCCTGATCCTTAACATCTCCATGATGTCTCCAAATGAGACGTCCTCAGGGGTGACCTAGGGAGCCTTCCCTTCATCCAAGTCCGTGTCTTCAGTGACGGACTCAGGGGAGTCCATGTGCCTCCTCTTGCACTTACGCTGAGGTACTTCATCGGGGCTGTCCGAGGAGTACTCTTCAGCAGTTGGATGTTCCAAGGGAACCACTTGGGACATCGAGGCGGGCTGTCCCTGGGACCGCTGGTGGGGGCCTGGCCCAACTGCAATGGAGTGCGGGATGGAGCGGTGGCAGGGACCGGGGTCCGGATGTCCTCGACAGTGCCCTTTCCATAACGTTGAAAGCCGAGGGGAGCCAGCTTCTCTAAGCCCGAGCCGACCCCACTGGATCCGACGACGGATCGAGTCGGAGCGAAACCGTTGGATCCGAGAGACCAGTGTGCTCCGACCTGGACGGAGCAAGACACACCAGCTCTCGGATCCGAGGCTCGCCCTCGGCTCCGAGGTCGGGTCCGGCACCAAGCACTCAAGGGATGGGACGGATCCGAGGTGCGCCACCCATCGGATCCGACCCACCCCGGATCCAAATCTGCACGGCGCATAGCTCGAACCCGTGGTATGGGTCGGAGAAGGAGCTAAGCGAAAAAGGGTCAAGCCCTCCCGGATTGGGGGCTAGGAGCACTCCCATTTGCATTTGGGCCTGGATGAATTTCCTCATCATCCGTCCATATCAGCTTCTCATAGAAAAGGTTGATCTAGAGGAGGCCACCAAGCGGACCTAGAGAGCCTCGGTGACCTCCTGGAAGGGCTAGCCTCCTCCTCCTCGGGTCCAGGAGAGAACCGAGGGGAGTGGAGCCGAGGAGGAGGAAAGCTAGAAGGCACAGGGAGGCCCGCTTAGACGGAGGAGCCGAACTGGAAGTTTCGCCTCCTCTTGTGGTGCTTCTCCCTGTGCCTCCTTCTGTCTTTCCTTAGAGGAATCCTTCCCCTCCGCAACTTTGAGGGAGGTTGAGTCCCAGCCGGAGGGGAGAACTCACAGCAACAGGTTGCTGAGTGGAAGGGCAGAGGCCGGCGGTATCTGGGGTAAAAGACCCGCCAGCACCAACTTCACCTCCGTTCTCAAAGCCGGGGTTGAACCCTGCACAAATGGTACAACCAGATGACAGGTGTTCAACCCCAAGATGACCAAGACCGAGTGTGGCCATCTGCTGGGGATAGCTTATGGCCACACTCGGTACAATTTGAAAACACAGCCTTATGGGCTTCAGACATAGTAACCCTAAGGCCTAACACACAACACACACAAACACTACGCAAAACCCGATAAAATTAAACAAAAAGAGAGAGGAAAGCCTAAACACACTCAACACTAACTGAAACAAGAAAGAAATTAAAGATTTTGAAAACTTTTTTAGTCAAAAACTATCTCTTATCTTTCACCAATGCCAGGAGCTCTGGAATTCCGTAGCTACTTGAAAAGCGGCAAACGAAATCTGAGGTCAGTCAGGGTTTGGCAAGGGATTATGGGTAAGAGGGAGGAGCTAGGAGCTCGGAGCCTAAGCTTTTGAATTGCCGGATCAGATCCGATACCCACAGGTTGCAGACGAATGAAGTCTGCCTACTTCAGATCTATATTTTCAAGAACAAAAAAAGGAGTCTACTTTCTGGTACACCTTACCTGTGAACTATGTCCAGAAACACACCTGTTTGACAGCCATTCATCGAGACCAACTTAATTTCTGCTCAGCTGGTCTGCAAGAACACTCTTCCAGGGAGGGAATATACAGTAGCTACCCCCCCCCCCCCCGGGGTCAGGCCGGTCTCTTGAAACACCTCTATGCTTGCATTTCTACTCTATATAAAACATACGCCAGTGCACCGTGTGTGTCAATACACATTACAGTAGTACTATCAGACATTTTGCAGATACAAAAATCAAGAAACCTACAGTGATGCCCCCCAGCTTCTAGCACAATGTTTTTTAAGCCATTTTCAGACTGTGGCTTTATGCCTCAACTTTAACCATTCAACTCATAAAACAACAAACCTGCTTATATCCAGGTAATTTTTTTCTATTCTGTTTAGCCAGCCTTTCATGACATAAGGCTGGCTGACACATTGCATTGTAGTCAGAAAATGTATCAATTTTTGCTTTGTTGGAAACCTTGCTCCTATGTAAAAAGACTTCAGGGTTCATAGACAATGGCATGTCTTCCAAAAATCCTGCATGGCAAGTTATGCAAAGTTTACTACGCCAGACAGACATTCAACCCAACATAATGAACTCATTCCAAGAGCATTTTCCTCCACTAAAATACAAAATCTTACGGAACAGAACGGGAACAAATCATTATGAAAGGTCCTGGGGAGAGAATGGGGAAGGGGAAGCAAATCTTATTAGTTGTGCAGAAAACAAAACCACGCCATAGCATGACAACGACATACATACAACAGCAAAATCGTCAGTATGAAAGAACCCGTTTGCATAGTACAAAAACAAAATTACCACCATACAATGTCATCTTAGACAATGAAATGTGTTTCTTAACTTCTAGATGGCCCTGTCCATTGAGCCATCTTGAGAAATATCTACATGGTTTAACTAGCTTTATTAGTTTTTTTAAGCCATAACCATCAAGAATGCTTATCTGTTTTACAGTGTCATCGCCAGAAAGTTTGTTATCCAGATCATTTTCTCTAAGCTGCTCACTCTTTCAAGACAGAAGGCTGGTGAACAAGTACAGCAAACATCAGTCTCAGCCTACTTGAGTTTGCACTGATTCAAACCCTAGCCTTTTGAACGAAGATTTGACTTTCTATGCACAAATATCTTCAAAATTCTGCATGGCAAGTTACTGCTACTACACAGTGCAGACACCTAATTCTTCAGCGAATTCAATGGTGTTTTTCTCCATTCGGATGAAAGACCTACCCACAGGAATGATTCTTTCAAGAGTACCCTGGAGAAGGAAAAAAAAACAAGCAAACACTAGTTATGTTTGTGGAAACCAACACTCCTCTACCTTATAAGAAATACAGATAGCACAAGCATGGCATGGACAGTCATAGTAATACAGGTAGAAAACAGCAGCACTAAGAAGCAGCCGATGTTACCTGTTGTCCCAATACCCAAGAATTCTCCCTTCACAGAAACGGGCTCTGAAGTGGAGGACTTCTTCTGCAGTTTCCAGGATTACTGCTACCTGAAGAGAAAAGACCAAAACATCAACTGCTATTGAAAATGTATACACCATACACAATCTTCACAACTAAGAGTGAAGAAATGTAAATGTCAGGTAAGATTGCCCGTGGTATAACTCCACCTGTTAACTGCACAGGGAAGACACCAATCTTCAAATGCTTTTACACTAAGAGCAGGCAGAAACCTTGTAAATCCACAAAGTAAACTACCTGCCACTCATCACGATCATGGACAGTGTAACTGTGCAAGAACTTACCATAATAACAGACGCAGTAGTTCTGACTAATTGGACTTCAACTGCAGAAGGCTCAGATGCCAGGCTCGACTTCAGGCCTCAGCACAGTTTCTCCTCCAGGTGTTGCACTGCCCACCATTTTAGGACACCAGAATGTATCCTGTATAAAACAGACTCCAACTGATGCCATATTAGAGCATTCTTCCTTGGGAAGCAAGGCCCAAGAAAGGGTATGAGGGGGACAAAACTGAACAGATCCTCATGTGCTATACCAAGGAGGAAAATGGAGGAATAAAGCTTTGCTTTAATCCTACTCAGTCCTCAGCAGATCCAAGGTCCTGTGAGTAGTATGAAAATGGCTACAGTACCTATTCCCAGCCCAGGATGCCGCCACAATGAGGTATGGGATGGTGAGAGGAAAGTACATTTGTTTAACTTACCACAGTTGTTGATGTTCGAGTAGATCAATGTTGCAGAACTGTCTTGGAAGTTTCTGCTATGCAGAAGCCCCCAAGCCGTTAGCTGCCCTTGCAGTCTGATGACAGGATGTCAGTGGCATAAAGTAAAGTTGGCTGGCACCATCCTCAGGTCTTTCTTATTTAAGTAAAATTCTAATGTCTCTCAAGCAAAGTATGACCAGCCCCAACAGACCCTACTGATATAGCAAGTGACAATTTGTTAGAACAGGGATGTGTGAAGCAGAAGGGGTATGGTAATAGGCTGGGTACAGATTCTTACACCAGGTGCAGCAGAGAAGAGGATCAGGAGGGAGGTAAAGTGTGCTACAATGATCTCCGTTTACAATTATGGCAGGTTATCTACATGACTATTAACCCAGCCACTGGGGATGCACAAGCCAGTGCATTTCTTTGTGCCGGTCCCAAGCCCGGATAAATGGGGAGGGTTGCGACAGGAAGGGCATCCGGCGTAAACCCTCTGCCAAAAATTACTGATGCGGAGAACTTTTCATAATTACATACCAGATCGGTCGAGGCCCGGGTTAACAACGACCTCCACCAGTACTGTTAGCCAACAGGGTACTGGCGGAAATTGGGCTACTGTTGGCCAAAGAAGAAGAAGAGGGGGAAGGCATGCCCAAAGGCAGGAAGAGAGGAGGAAGGTTAGGAATGTAGTACTGAGGGTAGGAACTTTGAATGTTGGCAGTATGACTGGTATAGGGAGAGAGCTAGTTAGGTTGATATATTGTGATTGTGCAAGAGACCAGATGGAAGGGAAATAAGGCCAAGTGTATAGGAGGCGGGTTCAAATTGTTCCATCATGGTGTGGATGGCAGAAGAAATGGGGTAGGTGTTTTCCTAATGGAACAGTATGCCAAGAGTGTTTTGAGGGAGGAGCATAGGGTGACGTACAAGAGTGGAGGAAGATGCACACAGATGGACTATATCCCATGTAGGGGCCAGTCTGAAGGAGATTGGAGACTGTAAAGTGGTGAATGGGGAAAGTGTAGTTAAGCAGCATAGAATGGTGGTCTGCAGAATGATGTTGGTGATCAAGAAGCAGAGGAGGAGTGTGAAAGCAGTGCCAAGGATTAAATGGTGGAAGTTAAAAAAGGGTGATTGTGAGGTGAGGCTCAGGGAAGAGTTAAGACAGGCACTGGGAGGCAATGAAGAGTTACCGAATAGCTGGGTAACTACAGCAGAGCTAGTAAGGGAGACTGCTAGGAAGGTGCTTGGTGTGACATCTGGACAGAGGGAGGACAAGGAGACATGGTGGTGGAATGAGGAAGTACAGGAGAGTATACAGAGGAAAAGGCTGGCAAAGAAGTGGGATTGTCAAAGAGATGAAGAAAGTAGACACGAGTATAAGGAGATGAGGCGCATGGCAGAGAGAGAGGTGGCGAAGGCTAAGGATAAGGCATATACAGAGAGTTGTATGAGAGATTGGACACTAGAGGGAGAAAAGGACATGTACCGATTGGCTAGACAGAGGGACAGAGCTGGGAAAGGCGTGCAGCAGGTAAGGGTGATAAAGGACAGTGAGGGAAACATACTCACAAGTGAGGAGAGTGTGTTGAGTAGATGGAAAGTGTACTTTGAAGGGCTGATGAAGAGAATGAGACAGAGAGAAGGTTGGATGATGTGGGGATAGTGAATCAGGAAGTGAAGCAGATTAGCAAGGAGGAAGTAATGACAGCTATGAAGAGGATGAAGAATGGAAAGGCTGTTGGCCCAGATGACATACCAGTGGAAGCATGGAGGTGCTTAGGAGAAATGGCAGTGGAATTTTTAACCAGATTGTTTAATGAAATTTTGGAAAGTCAGAGGATGCCTGAGGAGTGGAGAAAAAGTGTTTTGGTACCGATCTTTAAGAATAAGGGTGATGTGCAGAGCTGCAGAAAAGTACAGTTTTGTACCTACCATAAATGTAGATGTCCGATAGGCATGCATCTGCAGTCCTTACAAATGGGTTGTCCTGTCGTCAGGCAGCCCTTCGGTCGGCCGGATTCCAAAGTCTGGGTCTGGCCTCGGCTGATGTCGCACTTCACCCGACGTCATAGCTGCAGTTATTCGGGTATAAAGGTATCAGCCGACGCCATCTTCCTCAGTGTTTCTTACTCCAGATGCCAGGTGCCCTCTAGGAAGGCAAATTTGGATAATTGCAAAAGTTTCCAAGTAAGAGAGAGCAAAATAAAAATAAACATGTATATACATATATACAAACAAATACACCATAATAGATTACCCCAGCTAGCTAAAAGAGGGGTAAATACCCTAGGAGTACCTTAGAGGGGAAGGAGGGAGGGTAATCCTGACTGCAGATGCATGCCTATCGGACATCTACATTTATGGTAGGTACAAAACTGTACTATGTCCTTCAAGGATGCATCTGCAGTCCTTACAAATGGGTAGAATACCATAGCCAAACTGGGGGAGGAAGAGTAAGAAGATTATGGTGTAGTTAAGATCCCTTGCAAAACAGCAGTGACAAAACCTGCTCGGGATCTGGAGTATAAGGGTAAATTATAATGCTTGGCAAATGTATGCACGGAGCTCCAAGTAGCAGCCTCTAAAATGTCTTTGGTAGCCACTCCTCGTAAAAAGGCTGTGGTAGTGGCTGTAGCCCTTGTAGAGTGAGGTCTGATGTCTTCTGGAGTTTTCTTTCCATGGTAAGAGTAACAAAATCTAATGCAATTTCCTATCCACTTAGAGATTGTCTGTTTCGAAATTACTTTTCCTTCCATTCCTGTTGCATATGCTACCAGTAGCTGGTCAGTTTTTCTATTATTCTTGGTCCTGTCCAGGTAGTAGCGTAATTGTCTATGTACATCCAAGGTATGCAACAGTCTTTCTCCCCTGTTCTGTGGGTTGGGGAAGAATGTAGGCAGGTGGATAGCTTGGTTCAAAGATACCCTGGAGACCACCTTTGGCATAAAAGTAGGATTAGTTCTCATGGACACTCTATCTTGATGGAAAATCAGGAAGGGCTGTACTGCCATTAATGCCTGTAGTTCAGAAACCCTTCGTGCTGAAGTGATTGCAAGCAGGAAAGCAGTTTTCCATGATAAGTACTGTAATTTTGCTGTTGCTGCTGGCTCGAAAGGAGGTAGTGCCAACTTTTCTAGCACAAAGTTCAAGTCCCATGCTGGCAATGGTGGCTTTCTTGGTGGTTTTACATTTTTAATTCCTCTCAGAAACTGCCTGAGCAGAGGATGAGAGAAGACTGGAGGATCCAAGTTGTATTCTGCTGAAATAGCTGATGCATGAATCTTAATGGAAGAATAGGACAGGCCATTGTGGAAGAGCTCTGCCAAGTATTCCAGGATGTTAGCTATGTTTACCAGTGACACATTTTCTCCTTTTGCAGTACTCCAAATGAGATATCTTTTCCATTTTGCTGAATAATTTTTTCTTGTTGAGGGTCTGAGAGCCTCCAAGATAATGTCTTTAACCCTTTGAGATAATTCTGGGTTATTTGATCTTAAGCAATGTTCCAGGCAGCCAGCTGCAGTGTTTTCAGGTTTGGATGCAGGTATTTGAAGTTGTTCTGTGTCAGCAGCAAGGGAACTAGGGGCAGAGGCCATATTTGTTCCCGAGACATACTCCTCAGTAATGGGTACCAATGTTGCCTTGGCCAGTCTGGAGCTATCAGGATGATCCTTGGACGGTCTTCTTTGATCTTCAGTAGCACCTTGTGCATCAAAGGAAGAGGTGGGAATGCATATGCTGTTAGGTTTTTCCAAATGAAAGATAGGGAGTCCACTTTCCAAGCAAGTGGGTGGTACGTCCTCGTGCAGAATTTTTTCAGTTGGTGATTGTGTGGGGATGCAAATAAGTCTATTTCTGGTAGTCCCCATTTTCCTGTAATGGTTTTGAAGATGTCCGGATGCAGCATCCATTCGTGGGCATCCGTGGTAGTTCTGCTTAGGATGTCTGCTAGAATATTTTCTTTTCCTGGCACAAAAATTGCTTGTAACTGAATGTTGAAGCTCAGGGCCACGTTCCATAGGTCCATTGCCATCCGGCATAGAGGGTATGAATGTGTGCCTCCCTGTTTGTTGATGTACCACATGACTGTGGTGTTGTCCGTCCTTATCAACAGTTGACCCTGTTGAAGGAATGGTCTGAATGTCTGGATTGCCATTTTTACTGCCAGCATTTCATTTGATTTATGTGTAGGTGCAGCTGGTCTTGAGTCCATAAGCATTGTATGCACTTGTCCAGCATGTGCGCCCCCCAACCGAGGTCTGAGGCATCCGTTGTGATGGTCTGGCTTGGTTGAGTGCTGTGGAAGGGCAGCCCTTTGTTTGATTGACAGGCCTGAGCCCACCATTGGAATTCTTGCTTCAGGCATGGAAGTATTGGAATTTGGGTTTCTAGGCTGTGCTTGTGTTGAGACCATAAATTCCTCAGGTACCACTGTAGTTTTCTCATGTGTAGTCTGGCATGTGGAATCAATATTATGCAGGATGCCATGTAACCCAGGGCTTGCAGGACTTTTCTTGCTGTTAGCTGGTTCTGCTTTGTTAATGCCATGAAGTAGAGAGGGAGTTGCTCCTGTTTTTCTACGGTTAGGAATGCCATCTGCTTTGATGTGTCCAGCTCTGCACCCAAAAAGGTTATCCTTTGGGATGGTATCAGCCTTGACTTTTTTATACTGACTGTGTATCCCAGGGCTTGCAGTAGATGAATGACCTTTTCCATGTCTTTTGTTAATTTGTTTTTGTTGTCCGCTTGTAACAGGCAGTCGTCCAGGTAAGGGTAAATTTGAATTCCCTGAAACCTGCAATGAGCAATTACTGATGCCAGGCATTTCGTGAATACTCTGGGCGCAGTAGATAAGCCAAAGGGCAATGCTGAGAATTGATAATGCTCTGATCCTGCAAGAAATCTGAGGTATCTTCTGCAATTTGGTCGTATGGGGACGTGCAGGTATGCCTCCTTGAGATCTAGAGTTACCAGCCAAGACTCCTTGCCCAGCATGGGAAGAAGTTGCTGTAGGGTCAGCATTTTGAATTGTGGTACAATGATGTATGTGTTTAAAGCGGACAGGTCGAGAATAGGTCTCCATTGGTTTTCTTTTCTTGGTACCAGGAAGAGTCTGGAGTAAAATCCTTGTCCTTGTTCCATAGATGGTACCCTTTCTACAGCTCTCATCCTTAGTAAGTGAGTCATTTGTTCTAGAGCTTCTGTCTTTTGATTTGGAGGTAGGTTTGGCATTCCTCTCTTCCTTGGTAGAGTATGGAAGTGAAACCTGTAACCTTGGTCTATTGTCTGTAAAATCCATTTGTCTCCTGTGATGTAATGCCAGTTTACTGAAAATAAGGCTAGCTTCCCGCCTAAGGGTGCTTCTAGTTGTTCCCTGGTAGGCGGTGCCAGAGCCAAGTCACTGTGATTGTCCTGTGGAAGTGGTGGTGGCTGGATCTGTGGCTGTACCTCGCTGGTTGTTAGCCTGCCACTGACGTCCCCTGTAGGCACCTCTGGATTGACCCCTACCTCTTGAGCGCCTATTCCTGCCTCTCTGAGCTCTGTAGGTGTCTGGAAAGGACCCATTCTTGGAAGGCCAGTTCCTGCTAAACCTTGGAGGCTGGACCTGCAAGAAATCCTTGACTGTCTGGACAGATTTCGCTTTCTTCCACCTTCTTGAGCACCTGTTGTGCAGGGGAGCCAAACAAATTGAGCTTATCCATGGGAGCATCTAGGAGCTTTGATTTGACATGGTCTGGTAAGGACTGCTCTTTTAACTATGCATGTCTTCTGATCACTGTACCAGTCATGGCTGATCTAAAGGAAGCCTCCAGTGCATCATAGCCGCATTTTAAAGAATGATTACTGACCTGCTGAATGTTATGCACCATTTCCTGAACAGATTTTTTGTCTAATGGTTCATCCGAGGACAGATTTTTAGTTAACTGGTCTAACATAAATTCCTGATACTGAATCATGTGGAATTGACAGTTCAAGGCTCTAGCTGAAAGAGTAGCAGAAGTGTAAACTTTTACCCCATCTCTAAGGCCCTAGATTCCCTTTCAGAGGGGGTTTTTGGCAGAGGTAGCTGCTACAGCCTTGGGTCCCTGGGAGATAGTTTCGGGATCTGCAAGAGGAGCCTTATACAAATGATAATGTGTGTCCGGAACCCTGTAGTACCTATCGGGCTTAGCAGGGGCCGGAGGAAGAGAATCAGGAGCAGTACAAGCATCATTAAATGCATCATCCACAACAGTAAGTACTGGAGGAATGGCTAAAGGCCTATGCTGTGGTAAATGCAGAAAGGTTCTAAGCCTTTTCCTAGAGTCTGTAAAATCCTGGCCCTGCCATTGAAATTGTTCCCTCATAGCATGCAAGGTTTCCCCAAAGGAAAATTCCTCAGGCGGAGAGGCAGAAGGAATGGACTCTTCTGCATCAGAGTCCTCATAAGGAGAAAAAGGGCCGTCTGGAGGGTTGGAATTATCTGATTCATCAGAGGAGTCATCTGAAGAAACTGGCTCAGGGGGCTCTGCTCTAGGCCTCTTCTCTGGAGGTGGGTGAGAGGCCCTGTCTGGGTGAGGTTGGGATCCCCGGATCAAAGAAATGAGATCCTCTGCAAGACTAAGCATTTGTGAACTAGAGCTAGGCCTGTGAGAGGGGGTCCTAGCAGGCATAGTTTTGGTAGATTTTGCTGCTTTAGCCCTGGCAAAGGCCTTAATCGACATGGATGCAGGTGGCCTAGCAGCTCCACGTGCAGGGGTACAAATATCCAAAGGGATAGTATCAGATAAATCCTGTGAACCTGCAAGAGCGGGTGGGATCTCAGAAGCAGATTCCACCATGCTGGATGAGGCCTCGGTAGGAGGTACGCTTTCGGCCGAAGGAAGAACCGTGGACTCTGTTTCAGCCAAAACCGAGACACTCGCGGTTGGCTTAACCGCGGTTTCGGCCGAAACCGCGGACCGCGAGTGTCGGTCCTTTTCCTTGCGCTTTTTAGATATTTGCGTAGTCGGAGTATCTGACGGCATAATGTAAGCAAAATCGGAGCCGAAAAACTCCTCAGCAAATTCCGACCGACGTCTAAGCGTCCGCCGGTTGAAAGAAGCACAGGCTAGACAAGCTGCTACGTCGTGGTCTGGGCCTAGACAAGGTAAGCAGTAAGAGTGGAAATCTTTATGAGGTATTTGTTTCCCACAAGTTAAACAGTTATTCACTTTTTCTGACATCGGCTGAGGCAAGAAAGGGTCCCCAACGGGGTACTTAGCTTTTTAGAAGTCTTCGGTAGTAGTAATCTCTGGTTCTGACCGACCGGCACTTGCGAACAGCTTCTGCTTCGGGCGCCACGCGGCAAGAAAGACTGAGGAAGATGGCGTCGGCTGATACCTTTATACCCGAATAACTGCAGCTATGACGTCGGGTGAAGTGCGACATCAGCCGAGGCCAGACCCAGACTTTGGAATCTGGCCGACCGAAGGGCTGCCTGACGACAGGACAACCCATTTGTAAGGACTGCAGATGCATCCTTGAAGGACATCTACAGAGGGATAAAACTGATCAGTCACAGCTTGAAGTTATGGGAAAGAGTAGAGGAAGCTAGGTTAAGAAGGGAGGTGATGATTAGTGATCAGCAGTATGGTTTCATGCCAGAAAAGAGCACTACAGATGAAATATTTGCTCTGAGAGTGTTGTTTGAGAAATGCAGAGAAGGTCAGAAGGAGTTGCATTGTGTCTTTGTGGACTTAGGAGAAAGCATATGACAGGGTGCCTAGAGAGGAGTTGTGGTATTGTATGAGGAAGTCGGAAGTGGCAGAGAAGTATGTAAGAGTGGTACATGATATGTACAAGGGTAGTGTGATATTGGTGAGGACTGCGGTGGGAGTGACAGATACGTTTAAGGTGGAGGTGGGTTTACATCAAGGATCAGCTTTGAGCCCTTTCTTATTTGCAGTGGTGATGGACAGGTTGACAGATGAGATTAGACAGGAGGCCCCGTGGACTATGATGTTTGCAGATGACATTGTGATATGGAGTGAGAGTAGGGACCAGGTTGAGGAGACGGTGGAGATATGCTTTAGAGAGGAGAGGAATGAAGTTTAGCGGGGCTAAAACAGAATATGTGTGTGTAAATGAGAGGGAGGGTAGAGGAATGGTGAGGATGCAGAGAGTAGACTTGGTAAAGGTGGATGAGTTTAAGTACTTGGGATCAACAGTTCAGAGTAATGGTGAGTGTGGAAGAGAGGTGAAGAAGAGTGTCAGGAGTGACTTGTGACAGACGGGTACCAATAAGGAAAAGGAAGGTCTACAAGAGGGTAGTGAGACCAGCTATGTTATATGGGTTGGAGACTGTAGCATTGTCGAAAAGGCAGGAGTCAGAGCTGGATGTGGCAGAGTTAAAGATGTTAAGATTTGCACTGGGTGTGACTAGGATGGACAGGATTAGGAATCGGTATATTAAAGGGTCAGCTCAGGTTGGACAGTTTGGAGACAAAGCAAGAGAGGCGAGATTGCGTTGGTTTGGACATGTGCTGAAGAGGTATGCTGTGTATATTGGGAAAAGGATGCTAAGGATGGAGCTGCCAGGTAAGAGGAAAAGAGGAAGGCCTAAGATGAGGTTTATGGATGTGGTGAGAGAGGACATGCAGGAGGCTGGTGTGAAAGAGCATGATGCAAAGGACAGGAAGAAATGGAAACAGATGATCCTCTGTGACGACCCCTAACGGGAACAGCCGAAAGAAGATGATGATGATGATGATCTACATTACTATATTATGTTCATCGTAGTTAAATGTTACAGAACCAAAACTTGGGAGGACTCCCAAAGCTTTCTCATTAGGGAGGTTGGAGAGCATTCACTACTGGGGACACCAGGTTAAGCTGTATGACAAAAGACAAACCCGTCTCTAGATAAGGCTCAGAGGTGGTAATGTCTTAATGTGGGCACAGAAAAATCTAATAGCTGCTTCTAGTACGGTCTGTGTTGGGTTTTCCTTTTAGAAATGCTGTGGTAGTTACCTTTTCCCTTGTAGAACAAGCCCTGACTATGCCAGGAATTTGCTTACCATGAGAAGAGTAACAAAAAGAAATACAGCTGGCTATTTGAAGACAGCCTATTTTTCCCACTGTTTCTTTGTTTACCTTCTGCAAATACCACCAAAAGCTGGTCAGACCTGTTTGGAAATTTTGTTCTGTGAATCATTATCTTTACACATGTGCGTTGGGAAATACAGGAAGATGAACAGCTTGACGAAAGGAGACTTCTGATCCCAACTAGGACAAAAAGGAAGGGTTATGTCCCTGTGAAAAATGAGTGATGATTCTGCACATTAGGCATGCAGCTCAGATATATGTCTGACCAAGGTGAGTGCCAGCAAGCAGGGCAGTTTTCCAAGTAATACTTTAGTTTACATTTGTTTACCGGGAAGGTCCTACTGGGTTTTAGCCCATTTTCAGCAGACACCCATGGAGAAAAACTCCAAGACCATCTTAGCAAGCAAGTTACATTACAGTTTAGTTAGCATAACAGATTTCTCAGTAAATACTGTAATACACAGACTACAAGAACAATTAGGAAATGAACTATTTACATCCAATCGGAGAAATAACATTGTACATAATGAACTAACAGTAACTAGTATATAGATCTAAATGAGTTAGACAGGTAGTGTAGAACAGAGAAATTGGTGATGAAGAGGAGGAAAGGTGGAGCAAGGGAAGAAATGAGAGGAGGAGAGGTATTAGAAAAATTAGGTCAAGGGGAAAGTGGTTCTAGTAAGTATGTGACTACATATGATGTGGGGAAGAGAGGGAGAAGGGGTGGAGGATGGAAAAAGTAATTAATAGTTGGTGTATTTAATTATATTGTACACAGATAAAAAGTAATTGGTTGAAGGATATTGGCACAGAACTGAGAGGGATAGAAATGAGAACACAGAAGACTTAACCAGGCCCTGAGCAAGGGCAGAGCCAGTGATTTGTTAGGTGGTTCTTTAAGAGTTTTTTTTTTTTTTTTTAAGTGTGACTAGATGTACAGATAACAAACTTGTTCTCGGTTTTGGACATGCAACTGGAATATAGGGAGTCACCAGCATTATTGTTAGACCTGGAGATCTGTAGTAGGGATTTGTTTGAGTACTGGAGAACATGAGAATTGTTGTAAGGTTGGACCAGCTGATGGAGAGCGGGAGATTTTTCTGGATGATGTAACAGTCTGTGGACAATGATGAGCTGAGAGTAAATTAGACCGGCGGATAATTCTAGCCAGTTTTAAAAAGGAAGATAGGAGTGTGTGTGCCGGCACTGGTCTACTCAGGCATCTGCTGTTGTGGTGAGTGGGACGCAGCTGTGCTGCATTCTTCTGGTCAGCTGTGCGGTGCTGATCCTTGGGAGGATGCCGGGGGCTGCCCTGTGGGTGGAGGTGAGTGCTGTGTATTTAGGAAGTACTATGAAATTAATAAGCCACGGTGGTGCAGCAGTAGCGCTGTTGCCTCACAGCAAGAGGTTCTCCAGTTCGATTCTCGGCAGGAGCGCCTTCTGTGTGGAGTCTGCATGTCCTCCCCTTGGTCGAGTGGCATTCGAAAGACATGCGTAGAATGGGCATGCCTTCGTTGAAGGTTGGGCGTCGAGCTGGCACCTCGGCACCCGTAAAAAATCTACTGCCAATCATTAGCGGACCGGAGTTCCGCTGTGTCGACCCCTAACCGGGAAAAGCCGAAAGAAGTGGTGGATCCTATGGGGGAGGTGGATGCGAATTTTGCTATTTTACTGTAGAATGTTTCAAGTTTTGCTAGCTCACTTTTAAGCTGGTGAAAACTGGGGAAGCACACAGAAGGGTAGAGAGTGTGTAATTTGATATGGGTTCTTGCATTACTTCTAAGCTGATGGTATTTGACTAGGTTGTCTTGGGTTTTGTTATAATGCCATTGTGTCCATGCTTTATCTGTTGATGTATTTCTCCAATAGAGCTCAAGAAATTTGCACTTTAATGTCCAATGGGCGGAGCCTAAGCCTTTTCACAGAATCAAATTATGTCCTCAAATTTTAAACAAATGTTTAAATCTATGGAACTATAGAGGTTCTAAATAGCAAACTCTTCAGAATAAGCTATTTTTACAGTGGCAATATTCTTCAGGTTCCAAGTCTGAAACATAATTTTATAAGTCACAGCTACTATTACATTTGCAATATTTTGTAAACAACTTATAATAGCTCAGCAACCACTCAAATTACACACATTGTCAGCAGCAGTTTATTCAGCTAGCCGAGACCTTTTGTATGAGACTAGAGTTCTGTCTGTTGAGATATTTAGAAAAATGTGAAAATTGTATCTATACAAATTAACAATATCTATTTACCTGCACTAGACAGAGGTCAAATATTAATGCAGTTGAGTTTGCCACTGATTTATTTTTTTGAAACCTTGTACATAGCATGGTTTTGGAATTATTAATGCAAATATGAACAAGCAATATTGGATGCCTAGAGGTGTCAGTAGGAGTTAACTTTAGATGCACTTGGAGGTGTCACTCACAGGTAATGAGCTAAGTAGGTGTCTTGTGTTTTTAGTCAGCCACGGAGCATAGTTGGATTTCACTCTTAAGGGGGCTAGTTTATTGACAATGTCTAGGAAAGTAGAATTAAAGTAGTCCATGACTCTTGCCTAAGGGTAATGTTTTGAGTGGGATCCAGTTGCAGTTACATACCATGGTGAGAAAGGACAGAGTGTTAAAAAAGTTTTTTTGTTGACAATTTGCCAGTAGATTGTGTGTGGGGGGTGAAGGTGTTGTCTAAGAAGATATGCGGAGAGGTGGTCACTAAGGCTATCAGGGAGACAACCTGACTGGATGGTGGGGTTATCTTTTATTAAGATCCAATCAAGAATTGACTGCTTTTTGGTGGGTTTATCAATTCTGGTAACTGATTGTATGACCTGGGTAAAGCCATTCAGGTTAATGAAACTAGTGGGATTATCAGAGTTGCATGTAAACTAGTCAGTACTGAGGTTGCTCGTTACTATAGTTTCCTGTGGAAAATTTAGGGACAAGCAGTGGAGAATATCTTTAATTAAAGTCAAGTTATTTCTGTGAGGAATGTATATATTTGTTAAGGAGTTTTTTAAGGGTTTAGTTCATGGTTTTATGGATATCTTAGATATTTGGCTCTATATATTCTAGTTTTTAATTTTTTGAAGATTATAGCTACTCCACCTCCAAGTCTATTTTTTCTACCAAGCCTGTGGCTATTATATCCAGGTGGTTCATAGGTAGGTACTAGGCTATCGGCCCAAGGGTCTAAGTAAGCCTATCCAACAAGGTTCCCTGGCTTACGCCACCCAAGAAAGTTAATTTCCTGTGCCTCTGTCGAGCAGAGCCACAGAAGTGATCCCCAGGATGTATTTCCTATTTCCCATCCACTTATCAAGATTTTTCTTGAGTGCTAATGAGAAAATTTGCTCGACACAGATGGGTAGCTTGTTCCAGAGAATAGGAAATCTCTGGGACAGGAATCTATCCCTCCAGCATGTCCTGTTTATTGTGGTGACAAGGTTTAGGTCCCTAGAGCATGTAGCTCGGAGGGATTGGGATTTCATTAGGTGTAGCCTGTCCAACAGCTCTGGGTTTAACATAGCTTTATATGTTAGGCAGGGATCTCCTCAGAGTAGGCGATACGCTACAGAGTAAAGCTAGTTTTTTTTTTGAGATGGTCAGTATAGGGCATCTGTTTGAGGCTAGTAATGCTCTTTGTGAGGTACTTCTGTGGCCTTTCCAGCTGCTGCAGATGTCTTGCGAGTTACATTCCAAAAAGGGCATTGTACTCTGTAATGGGTCTAAAGAGTGCCGAGCAGAGGGGAACAATTACCTCTTTTTTCCTGGATGAGAACCCTTTTGTGATGAGGTATGCCAAACAGAAGGATTTTCTGACTACTGTGGCAATGTGATTATCAAAGGAGACTACTGTCCACCTGGGTCCCAAGGTCTCTTATCACACATTCCATTCAGCGTTAAGTAGACTGCAGTTTATGTGGTAGTTCATGGGTACAGACTTCCACAGGAGATGACAATGCACTTTTTGGGACTTGAGCTTGAGGCCATGCCTCTAACACCAGGCATCTGAGAGAAGGGGATGGCTATTTACTATGCTTACCTGATGGCAGGCATAGTCAAAATGCAAGAGATGTGCTCACAAGAAGTTGGAGAGGTGGGTCCGCCTCCTTAAATGGGAGAGGGCAGGACTAGTAAGGGAGACCATAGGTAATGTGAGGGAACATGGCTCTCTGTCAGTATTCCCACAGAGCTGGGAACTCTAAGGGGAGCTACTGTGACTTGGGAATCAGACCCACCTTACCAGACTCGAAGGTACTCTAAACAATGTATTTAGAAATGGTGACAAGGGTTCTAATTTTGGCAAAACAGTTAGTTACTCCCAGTGCTGCAGCTCCATAATAATATTCAGAAAATGATTCCGCAAGTGCTCCCAGAGTAGCCCACCGTGCACACATCTCCTTGATAGAATTTACAACAAACACATTCCTGTAGCCATATAAACCTAGTATGGTGCTGGCATCTTTAGTATACATTGTGGTTTACTCAGGAAATGTGAGTGATCCGATTTGGTGTTCTCAACAGGCATATTTAATAAAGTTAGTTTCAAGGGCATCGTGCTCCAAAGCTGAGCAATTAACAACAGTTAGGTCAGCGCAGTGCTACTCCCAATCTCAAACAAACCCTTCCGATAACGCAACTGCACTGTATGAAGGGCAGTGCCACACTTTTACTAAAGATTAAACAAGCTGTATGGGAAAGAAAGAATGTGAAGTACTGATGCTAAGTGGATGGCAGTCAACAACATCTTCATGGGGCTGGGGTGTGGTGTTAACTGTTACCATCTCTCTTGATTCAATGCCAGACTCTTGCCTTCAACACTCATGCCCGAGTGCCACAGATCTTCTCTCATACCACGCCATCACATCCATTTTTCAATAATATGACTGTACTCCATATAGTACTTCATTGCTGTTTATTTCTGGCTTGAGCCAGGTTTCTGTCAGACTTACAATGTCAGGGGAGTACTGTAGAAGGCTAGCATGGAATTTGTGTGTCTTATTTACTATACTTCTTGCATTCATGTTAAGGATCACTAAGATGGTTTTTGTAGGGGATGTGTTGTAGTGCTCTGACAGGTTGAGGAATTGGAGAGTTAGTGGTTTGTTGCTGGTTTGTATTCGGGCCAGGCTGGATGTTGGCACTGTTACAGTAGAGAATAGTAGAGAGGTGTGGCTAGCAGTAGCAAGTTAATTGCAAATGGTGAGGAGTGAGGTGAGTTAAGAAAATTGAGAAAGGGTAAGTATAGGTGGGACTGAGGCCACTGGTTCATGGTAGTGTTGTGTTAAATTTTTTTTAGGATATCAAAAATATGCCAGTTTTCTTGCCTGGGTGGCCTAAGATTGTAAGACTCCTTTTACGAACTGAATCATGTCAGGGGGAGCAAGCATATAAAACAGAAACCTGCACTTTATACTATACACTAAAGTAAGACAGCCCTTTGTACAAGAGGGAGCAATATTCTAGTACATATTCTAATCTTGCTTTGTGGGTAGAATACCTTTTTTCTTGCACAAGACAAAACAACTTTACCATTTTGCTACATATGACTTTTTGTTCCTCAGTTTTAGCATTTAGTATTGATAGCGGCATGTTCTCCGAAATGGACTGTCCGGATGGAATTTATAACTAATCAATTAAGCTGTCATTTTGAAGGTTCTCAGGTTGGGACTGATGACAGACCCCTTGTTTTGAAGCAAGAGGTCCATGGTTTGAGGTAATGTTCAGACTCTCCTTTTGCTCAGGGTATGGAGAAGGGAGAACCAATGTTGCCTGGACCAATAAGGGCAGACTAATATCTTCCTTGGTTTGTCCGCTCTCACCTTCTGTAACATGCTAGGGATAAAGGGTATTGGGAGGGAAAGCATAAAGAAAGGTAAGCCCAGTCGATAGACAAATTTGTTCTCCACATCCCTTTCTGGAGATTCCTTGAACTAAATTTAATGACCTGCCTGTTTTTTTGTGCATCAGGACCAGACAGCCTTCCCTTTTTAGCATCCATTCACTGGGGTCTAGGAGGGATCTGCACAGACTATCTGCAGCAGGTTGTCTTGACCTGGGATATAAAGCACCTTTCATCTCAGTTCCATTGCCAATCTGCATAAGTGGCAGGCACGAGTCCACCCATTAGATACTACACCACTGAAGTACTGTTAGTATCTTTATTGCTCCTGGTACTAATACAGCTTGGAATGCTCTTCAAACCCAGTATAACTGCCATCATTTCTTTTAACTGAAGTGCAGAGCTGCCAGATACCTGTCCCATGTCCCTTGAGGAATGTTCATATGTTAAGGGGGAAACTAGGCCCCACAACGGAAAACTGAAAGCATTCGTTGTGTCTGATGCTTCTTATTTGAAGTGGTCTTTCATGCGTCTCTAAAAATGAATGTCCTCAGTAGGAGGAGCAGAGGAAAACAGTGTATTCACCACAGATAATGGGGAAGACCTAAACAAAGATTAATCCAGCTCTTTCCACTTGTGATCAAAATAAGTGCATTCTCTTCCATTTACTGGAGGGAATCCCAAACACAAATGAATCTACACTTGGCTGCAGGCTTTGCAAGGCTTGCTGGAACTCATAAGCCAAGGTAAAGTTAGGAAGGAGAGGGGAAAGGACCCATTTGGTATCTGGGTCTCAACTTTTTAGTTCCTTTCCAGTAGATACCCTGCTTTGTAAATGCTGGCCTTCAGTCAGAATTTCCTTATAGTCAGTGATGTCTTCTTTAAAAACAGTAAGTGACTTGTTCACACTTTCAGAAAAATTAAGCATGCTTTAGCAACAGAAAACTAGGACTAAGGGATACCATTATCCTGGTGTAAAACTAAGACAGGTTCCTTGTACAACAACTTTTACAGCTCATAAAATCTCCTAGCAGAAGTAATAGCTACCAGAAACAGTACCTTCAAGGATAGAAAGTTTAAGGTACTAGAAGTAGCTGATTCAAAGGGCACTGAAGTTGTTTTTTCTAGTATAAAGTTGCTATCCCAAAAAGGGGCTATTTCCTTTCTAGGTGGTCCAATGTGGAGGAACCCGTTTCACGAACTGCTTAACAAAAGGCCTAGAATATAAGGAAAGATAAACACAGACTGAAATAGCAACAGCTCACACTATACAAACATGTACGAGGTTAGCTCACCTTTGAAAAGGACCGACAGGCACTTCAGAACCGTAAGCCACAATTTTAGCTTAGCACCACAGGGAGAATCTTTTCCATTAAGCATGGTACAACTTTCTAGTATCTGGTTTCCTAGTTTCCCTCATAATTTTAAGCATAAACACTGAATATATGTGCGTTCAAGGGATCAACAGCTGTCAACCTTTGAGTAGTCAGTTTGCAGTGTAAGAGGAACACTTAGTTGTGTTGCTACTTTTCCTGCTGCTATACTGCACAGCTGAGGGAAATGTACAGTTGTGTACACTTACCACATATGTAGATGTTCGAGTGTATTCACTGTTGCAGTCATCACATTTGGGTTATCCCTGAGAGGGTAGCCCTTGGCCAGCCCGAATACCACAGACTTAGCATTTTTGCATCGACTGCTGTCATTTGAGGACTGACGTCAGGTTCTCAGTAGTATGAAGTAAGACAGCCGACGCCATTACATCAGTTTTTCTTGCCCTAACCTGTCAGGAGCCCCAAGTAGGAGGCCAGGTTCTGGTGGAAGAACCCCACCAGTGGAAAATAAATACCAATATGTCCCTTGTAAGGAAAGGAGAACAACAAGGAAGAATGGTAATAAAAGGAGAAAGAGAAGAAAGGGGGATGGAAACTAGGACTGTAACAGTGAATACACTCGAACATCTACAGTTATGGTAAGTGTACACAACTGTACTATGTTCTTCGTGTTTCACTGCTGCAGTCATCACATTTGGGTTGATTCCGAAAGCTGAGGAAAAGGGTGGAGGCAGTCAAGGAAAAGTACAGTTTTGTACCTACCATAAATGTAGATGTCCGAGAGGCATGCATCTGCAGTCCTTACAAATGGGTTGTCCTGTCGTCAGGCAGCCCTTCGGTCGGCCGGATTCCAAAGTCTGGGTCTGGCCTCGGCTGATGTCGCACTTCACCCGACGTCATAGCTGCAGTTCTTCGGGTATAAAGGTATCAGCCGACGCCATTTTCCTCAGTGTTTCTTGCCCCAGATGCCAGGTGCCCTCTAGGAAGGCTAAATTTGGATAAATGCAAATGGTTCCAAATAGTAGAGAGCAAACAAAAAATAAGCATGTATGTACATATATACAAACAAATACACCATAATAGATTCCCCCAGCTAGCTACAAGATGGGCAAATACCCTAGGAGTACCACAGAGGGTAAGGAGGGTGGGTAATCCTGACTGCAGATGCATGCCTCTCGGACATCTACATTTATGGTAGGTACAAAACTGTACTATGTCCTTCAAGGATGCATCTGCAGTCCTTACAAATGGGTAGAATACCATAGCCAAACTGGGGGAGGAGGAGTAATAAGATTATGGTGTAGTTAAGATCCCTTGCAAAACAGCAGTGGCAAAACCTGCTCGGGATCTGGAGTATAAGGGTAGATTATAATGCTTGGCAAATGTATGCACGGAGCTCCAAGTAGCAGCCTCTAAAATGGCTTTGGTAGCCACTCCTCGTAAAAAAGCTGTGGTAGTGGCTGCAGCTCTTGTAGAGTGAGGTCTGATGTTTTCTGGAGTTTTCTTCCCATGGTGAGAGTAACAAAATCTAATGCAATTTCCTATCCACTTAGAGATTGTCTGTTTTGAAATTGCTTTTCCTTCCACTCCTGTTGCATATGCTACCAGTAGCTGGTCAGTTTTTCTATTGCTCTTGGTCCTGTCCAGGTAGTAACGCAATTGTCTATGTACATCCAAGGTATGCAACAGTCTTTCTCCCTTGTTCTGTGGGTTGGGAAAGAATGTAGGCAGGTGGATAGCTTGGTTTAAAGATACCCTGGAGACCACCTTTGGCATAAAAGTAGGATTAGTTCTCATGGACACTCTATCTTGATGGAAGATAAGGAAGGGTTGTACTGCCATTAATGCCTGTAGTTCAGAAACCCTTCTTGCTGAAGTGACTGCAAGCAGGAAAGCAGTTTTCCATGATAAGTACTGTAATTCTGCTGTTGCTGCTGGCTCGAAAGGAGGGAGTGTCAACTTTTCTAACATAAAGTTCAAGTCCCATGCGGGCAATGGTGGCTTCCTAGGTGGCTTTACATTTTTAATTCCTCTCAGAAACTGCCTGAGCAGAGGATGTGAGAAGACTGGAGGGTCCATGTTGTATTCTGCTGAAATAGCTGATGCATGAATCTTAATGGAAGAATAGGACAGGCCATTGTGGAAGAGCTCTGCCAAGTATTCCAGGATGTTAGCTATGTTTACCAGTGACACATTTTCTCCTTTTGCTGCACTCCACATGAGGTATCTTTTCCATTTTGCTGAATAATTTTTTCTTGTTGAGGGTCTGCGAGCCTCCAAGATAATGTCTTTAACCCTTTGAGATAAATCTGGGTTATTTTGTCTTATGCAATGTTCCAGGCAGCCAGCTGCAGTGTTTTTAGGTTTGGATGCAGGGTTTTGAAGTTGTTCTGTGTTAACAGTAAGGGAACTAGGGCTAGAGGCCATATTTGTTCCCGAGACATACTCCTCAGTAATGGGTACCAATGCTGCCTCGCCGAGTCTGGAGCTATCAGGATGATCCTTGGACGGTCTTCTTTGATCTTCAATAGCACCTTGTGCATCAAAGGAAGAGGTGGGAATGCATATGCTGTCAGGTTTTGCCAACTGAAGGATAGGGAGTCCACCTTCCAAGCAAGTGGGTGGTATGCCCTCGTGCAGATTTTTTTCAATTGGTGGTTGTGTGGGGATGCAAATAAGTCTATTTCTGGTAGTCCCCATTTCCCTGTAATGGTTTTGAAGATGTCTGGATGCAGCATCCATTCATGGGCATCCGTGGTAGTTCTGCTTAGGATGTCTGCCAGTATATTTTCTTTTCCTGGTACAAATATTGCTTGTAACTGAATGTTGAAGCTCAGGGCCACATTCCAGAGGTCCATTGCCATCCGGCATAGCGGGTATGAATGCGTGCCTCCTTGTTTGTTGATGTACCACATAACTGTGGTGTTGTCCGTCCTTATCAGCAATTGACCCTGTCGAAGAAATGGTCTGAATGTCTGAATTGCCAGTTTTACTGCCAGCATCTCCTTTTGATTTATGTGCAGGTGCAGCTGGTCTTGAGTCCATAAACCTTGTATGCAGTTGTCCAACATGTGTGCCCCCCAACCGAGGTCTGAGGCGTCCGTTGTGATGGTTTGGCTTGGTTGAGGTCTGTGGAAGGGCAGTCCTTTGTTCGATTGACAGGCCTGAGCCCACCATTGGAATTCTTGCTTCAGGCATGGGATTATTGGAATTCAGGTTTCTAGGCTGTGCTTGTGCTGAGACCATAAATTCCTTCGGTACCACTGTAACTTTCTCAAATGTAGTCTGGCATGTGGAATCAATATTATGCAGGATGCCATGTAACCCAGGGCTTGCAGGACTTTTCTTGCTGTTAGCTGGTTCTGCTTTGTTAATGCCATGAAGTAGAGAGGGAGGTGCTTCTGTTTTTCTGCTGTTAGGAATGCCATTTGGTTTGATGTGTCCAGCTCTGCACCCAAGAAGGTTATCCTTTGGGATGGTATCAGCCTTGACTTTTTTATATTGACTGTGTATCCCAGGGCTTGCAGCAGATAAATGACCTTTTTCAAATCTTTTGTTAATTTGTTTTTGTTGTCCGCTTGTAACAGGCAGTCGTCCAGGTAAGGGTAAATTTGAATTCCCTGAAGCCTGCAATGAGCCATTACTGATGCCAGGCATTTCGTGAATACTCTGGGCAGTAGATAAGCCAAAGGGCAATGCTGAGAATTGATAATGCTCTGATCCTGCAAGAAATCTGAGGTATCTTCTGCAATTTGGTCGTATGGGGACGTGCAGGTATGCCTCCTTGAGATCTAGAGTTACCAGCCAAGACTCCTTGCCCAGCATGGGAAGAAGCTGCTGTAGGGTCAGCATTTTGAATTTTGGAACAATGAGGTATGTGTTTAGAGCGGACAGGTCTAGAATAGGTCTCCATTGGTTTTCTTTTCTTGGTACCAGGAAGAGTCTGGAGTAAAATTCTTGCCCCTGTTCCATAGACGGTACCCTTTCTATAGCTCTCATGCTTAGTAAGTGATTTATTTACTGTAGAGCTTCCGTTTTCTGATTTGGAGGTAGGTTTGGCATTCCTCTCTTCCTTGGTAGAGTATGGAAGTGAAACCTGTAACCTTGGTCTATTGTCTGTAAAATCCATTTGTCTCCTGTGATGTAGTGCCAGTTTACTGAAAATAAGGCTAGCTTTCCGCCTAAGGATGCTTCTAGTTGTTCCCTGGTAGACTGTGCCAGAGCCAAGTCACTGTGATTGTCCTGTGGAAGTGGTGGTGGCTGGATCTGTGGCAGTGCCTCGCTGGTTGTCAGTCTGCCATTGACGTCCCCTGTAGGCACCTCTGGATTGACCCCTGCCTCTTGAGCGCCTATTCCTGCCTCTCTGGGCTCTGGAGATGTCTGGAAAGGACCAATTCTTGGACGGCCAGTTCCTACTAAACCTTGGAGGCTGGACCTGCAAGAAATCCTTGACTGTCTGGACAGATTTTGCTTTCTCTTCCACCTTCTTCAACACCTGCTGTGCCGGGGAGCCAAACAAATTGAGCTTATCCATAGGAGCATCTAGGAGCTTTGATTTAACATGGTCTGGTAAGGACTGCTCTTTTAACCATGCATGTCTTCTGATCACTGTACCAGTCATAGCTGATCTAAAAGAAGCCTCCAGTGCACCATAGCCGCATTTTAAGGAATGATTACTGACCTGCTGAATGTTATGCACCATTTCCTGAACAGATTTTTTGTCTAATGGTTCATCCGAGGACAGTTTTTTAGTTAACTGATCTAACATAAATTCCTGATACTGAATCATGTGGAATTGACAGTTTAAGGCCCTAGCTGAAAGAGTAGCAGAAGTGTAAACTTTTTTACCCCATCTCTCTAAGGCCCTAGATTCCCTTTCAGAGGGGAGGGGGTTTTTGGCAGAGGTAGCTGCCACAGCCTTGGGTCCCTGGGAGATAGTTTCAGGATCTGCAAAAGGAACCTTATACAAATGATAATGTGTGTCCGGAACCCTGTAGTACCTATCGGGCTTAGCAGGGGCCGGAGGAAGAGAATCAGGAGCAGTACAAGCATCATTAAATGCATCATCCACAACAGTAAGTACTGGAGGAATGGCTAAAGGCCTATGCTGTGGCAAATGCAAAAAGGTTCTAAGCCTTTTCCTAGAGTCTGAAAAATCCTGGCCCTGCCTTTGAAATTGTTCCCTCGAACAGTCACAGCCCTTAAGGCTAAACAACACACCTGATACACTTGTAATAGGTGACTATTGTCAGGCACACTGACGTCCCGCTCACCAGGTTGAACAAGGAGGTCACGGTGAGCTACCTGTCGGGCACTAGGATCCGCCACATAACACAAGCACTCAGGTCACTCCAAGGCAAGTACAAATATGACTCAGTCATCGTCCATGCTGGTGTGAATGACCCGAGACGTACCTCCCTGAACTACATGAAGAGAGACGTACAGGAGCTCTCTGAGCATGTAGCCCAGGCCGGTATGACCCTGACCTTGAGTAGCATCTTACCCTCACCAAGAATGATGCCACAATATGAAGACAAGATGATCAATTTCAATAATTGGCTTAAGTATGTGTGTCATTCAAAGGGGATCCAATGCCTGTCTGCCTGGGATGACATGCTCGACAAGCCACGATGCTTCGCTAGGGACAGCTTGCACCTGTCACCCTTGAGCTTTTGGATATTGGCAAAGGCTCTTGCCACCCCCCATAGTGCCTTTTTTAGGCAAGGCTCAAAAGACAAACCCACCTCCATAGGTATCACAAGGGGTAAGAAACTAAGAGTAATGCTACTCAACGCCAGAAGTCTAAACCTCAAGATGCACGCACTCGAAACTCTCCTTAGCATGGAGAACATCGATATCTGTGCAGTAACAGAAACCTGGTTCAAGGCTCCCAAGAGCACCCCAGCACTACCAGGTTATACCTCATACCATGTTTTTCGGCCCCAAAACTTGGACCGAACCACAAAAGGAGGGGGAGTATCAATATTAGTATACCCACACCTCCAGGTTGGTGGCACAGCACGAAGCATCAGAGGCTATCCATGTGCAACTAACAGTGGGTAAAACTGCCTTCCAGTTTATAGCCTGCTACAGACCACCCTCCAAAACCCGGGAACCCCACTCGGCCTTCCTGAGAACACTGGAAAATATGAAGGTCTCTCCAAACACCATTATATTGGGCGACTTCAACTACCCTAACATAGACTGGGAGCAATACTCTAGCTCCAACACCCTAGCCCGAAGGTTCCTAGAATTTATAAACTTAAATGCTATGGAACAACTTGTTGCCACTCCCACAAGAGGGGAAAACATACGGGACCTGATCATCACCAACATGGGGACTCTATGCTCCAGACCAGAAGTGTCTCCCTCACTTGTAAGATCAGACCATAAACTAATCTCACTAGATATTTACATCCTGACCCAGCCCCTGCCCAGAAAAACCACAGTGAAAAACTTCTCTAAATCAAATTTCACACTCCTCAAAACAGAGGTGGAATCCTTCAAAGCCCCCGGGGCCTGTAGAAAATATGGCCCGGACAGCAAAATCCTTTATAAATGCAGGAATGCATGGATCATGCAATCCCAAATAAAACCAAGACCCAATCCTCCAAAGTTAGGCGTCCTATCTGGTGGACCCCAGCTATAAACAAACTATACAACAGAAGGAGGAAGCTACTACATGATAGAGCAAAATCCCAAAAAGGGAAGGCATCTCTCATCCGTATTAGCAAAAAACTACAGGCACTCATAAAATCGTCTAAGGCCAGCTTCGAGAGAAAAATTGCACAGGACACTAAGGATGATCACAAGGCTTTCTTTAGTTATGTTAGGAACCTGGGTGGGAATTCCCAGATATTCTCCGAATTAGTCCAAAATGACAAAAAAATACACAGAACCCACAGACATTGCCAACATCCTAGCTGACAGGTTCAGCGCAACCTTCTCCCCCCCCTTCCCCACCAAAAGGGCAAATATCTATCCCAGCAGAGTGCTGCCCCCCTGACATCTCAGATGCTCAGGTAAGAGCCGCCCTCTCCAAAGCAAAAAACACAGCATCAATGGGACCAGACGGTGTCCAGGGCTGCGTCCTACATGAATTCCAAGAAGAACTAAACCCAAACATAAAACTACTGCTCAATCTCAGCCTTACTACAGGATATGTACCCAAAGAGTGGCGTGCAGCAACAGTGGTCCCTCTCAACAAAGGTGGTGCCTCAACGGATCCTGGAAACTATCGCCCCATAAGCCTGACTAGCTTGGTCTGCAAAGCTATGGAAAGGATCATCATAGACCTCATAAATAAAGATATTGGGGACCTACAGACACTGGATCCTACCCAGTTCGGCTTTGTTAAGGGCAGATCCTGCCTCTTAAACCTGGTTGATTTCTTTGAAACAGTCACCAAGGCCATTGACGAGGGGAAGGTGGTCCACACAGCCTACCTGAACCTTGCAAAAGCCTTCGATACAATACCCCACTGGCATTATAGATAAGCTCACCAGCTTAAATATAAACCCCTATGTCACTAGATGGGTTGCAAACTGGCTCAAGGACAGAACCCACATGGTTAGAATTGCTGGAGCCATGTCAGACTCCAAACCAGTTACAAGTGGCGTCCCACAAGGCTCAGTCCTGGGACCTCTCTTGTTCGGTATATATTTCTCGGAGGTACAGGCTAACACGGAAGGACTGTGGCTGACCAAGTTCGCAGATGACTGCAAACTGGGCGCCATAATCGACTCTCCAGCTGACACAAGCATCCTACAAAAGGGCCTCATAGAAACAGACAACTGGTGCCAGAGCCATGGCTTCAAGCTAAACGCCAAAAAGTGCATAGTCATCCCCTTCGGCAAAAACAAAGTGCCCACAAATTACCACATAGGTGGTAATCCATTAACTCCGGAAGAAGTAATTAGGGACCTGGGGACCCAAGTTGATAGCAATTTCTCATTTGACAACCACGTGGCCAAAGTGGTTAGAAAAACATTTTATATAGCCCACCTAATCATGAAGGGATTCACATCTAGATCAGGGGAGGTCATCGTGCCTCTTTACTCATCCCTCATCAGGCCCTTAATTGAGTACAATGCCCCTTTTGGGATGCACCTTACCAGACACCTGCAGCAACTAAGACCCCAAAAGTACCTCACCAAGAGGATCAAGGGGCTCAAACAGATGCCATATACTGCCCGGTTAAAGAAACTCCAGCTCTACTGAGTGGCATACCGCCTGCTCAGAGGCGATCTGTGCCTGACGTATAAAGCCATGTCCGACCCGGAATTAGTGGACATGCTGCACCTCAGAAAATACAAATCCCATCGAGCTACGCGCGCGAGAGACTTGAACCTCAGCACTGAAATAAATAGGACATGCTGGAGGGACAGATTCATAACCCAGAGGCTCCCTTCACTCTGGAATAAAATCCCAGTCCAGGTTAGGCAGAGTCCCTCATTGACTCTCTTCAAGAGGAATCTTGATGAGTGGATGGGAGATGATAGGTTTACCCCGGGTATCACTTCTGTGTCACTGTTAGACAGAGGCACAGTATACTAACCTCAAAAAAGGGCATAGCAAAATTCATTTAAAATGGGTGGCAAAAGCCAAACACACTCTGGCTAGGCTTATAAATGCCCTAGGGAAGATAATCTAGTATGAACCTATAAGTGTCACGGCCAGCCTGCATAGGGGGTCAGAGTGAGTCCCTCCCTGCTTGTTGATGTATCACATCACAGTGGTGTTGTCTGTTTTGATCAGGAGAGCCCCTGGAGAGAGAAGGGGTTTGAAAGCTATCAAGGCGTGCTGCACAGCCATCATTGCTTTTTGACTGATGTGCAGAGGGATTTGCTGAGGGCTCCACTAGCCCTGTATGCACCTGCTGCCTAGGTGTACACATTAAGCACGGTCTGCAGTGAGGGTCTGGGTGGCAGGGTGGGGTGAGAAAAGCATTCCCTTGTTGTGGGAGCATGCTGTAGCCCACCAAAGAAAATCTTTTCTGAGGCAAGGAATTATAGGTAGAACAGTTTCCAGGTCTTGGAGAGTGTTGACAAAGGCTCTTTAGGTACCACTGAAGTTTCCTCATATGCAGTCTGGCATATGGAATGATTAGTATGCAAGATGCCATGAACCCCAGAGCTTGCGGATAGCTGGGGTCTGATGGCTAGTTGAGAGAAGTAGGCTGTCAGGAAAATTTGCTTCCCTGGAGTAAGGTATGCCATCTGGGATGCTGTGTCCAAACTCGCTCCCAGGAAGGTTATCCTTTGGGTGGGCACCTGCTTGGATTTCCTTTCATTGATAGTGTACCCTAGAATGGTCTTTACAAAGGCCAGGTGATTGAAGAGCTTTTCCTGGCTGTCTGCCTGAATAAGGCAATCATCTTAAGTATGGGTAAATCTGAATATTTCTTTGTCTGCAAAAGGCAATGGCTGGAGCCAGACATTTTGTGAAAACTCTGAGAGCAGTAGATAAGCCAAAGGGAAGCGCAGAGAACTCAAAAGTGTTGAGACCCTGCCCTGAAGTGGAGATATTTCCTGCATGATTCCCAGTAGGAATGTGGAGGTAAGCCTCCAAAATCCAGGGTGGCTAGCCAAACGTCCTTGGAGAGCATGGGTAGCAGCTGTTGGGAGGGTGACCATTTTGAATTTTGGGATCACCAGGAAGGTGTTTAGAATGGATAGATTAAGGATGGGGCACCAGGTGCCCTCTTGTCTGGGCACCAGGGAAAGTCTGGAGTAAAAACCGTGGTCTGTTCTGCAGGAATGTGCTCTACTGCCCTCAGAGAGCAGGGAAATGATTTGCTTTTAAGTCTCTGCTTGCTGATTTGGTGGTAGATCTGGGAACCCTTTTGTGGTTGGAAGGGTGTGGAAGGAAAATTTGTATCCCTGAGACACAATGTTCAGAACCCAGTGGGGTTCTTGGTAATGGTAGCCCAGGTGCTTGAGTGAAAGGACAGTTTTCTTCCTAAGGGTAAGTGACGGTGGGCAGAGGGAGGGGATGGAGGAGGTGAGTCATTGTGAGTTCTTACCATAAGGGGGTGGCTTAGAACTCCCTGGTTTTGAAGTAGAGGTAGTCCACTACTTAGATCTCTGCATTCCCTAAGGCTGCTGTCTGGGGGGGTCTGGTTCTATGGGGTCTAGGCTGGGCCAGTTTACTGGGAGTAGGAAAGGATCAGTGTTTGGAGGGACAATGCCTGCTGAACCTAGGGAGCTGGACCTGCAAGAAATCCTTAACTGTTTGCATAGATTTTGCTTTTTCTTCCATCTTTTTTAATACCTCTTCTGCCTTGGTGCCAAAAGTTATCTTTGTGCAAGGGGGCATCCAACAAATTAGATTTGACATGGTCTGGAAGGGGCTGTTCCTTAAGCCATGCATGCCTTCTAATGAGAGATCCAGTGACTGCTGCCCTGTAAGAAGATTCTAGGGAGTCAAAACCACAGTGCAAGGTGTGTTTAGTTACTTGACTTGCAGAATGCATTAACTCTTGTAAATCCTTAGATTCTGCGCAAGCAGGAAAAGAAGACATTTTTTGTTTAAGGAGTTCCAGGGGGTGGGATTCTTAGAGGTTGCATTAATCCCTTTTGGCCCTTGAGAAATGACCTTAGGGTCAGCTGTAGGATTTTTGAAAAGATATTTGTGAGAGTCAGGCATTCTATAGTATCTGTCTGGTTTTCTGGGAGCAAGAGGAAGGACGTCAGGAGTTAAGCTGGATTCGAGAAAAACATCCTCCACAACATCCATGGCCAAGGGTCTTGTGTTGGGGCAGATCTAGGAATTCCCAGAGTCTCTTTTTAGACTGAAGGTAGTCCTGACTTTCCCATTGGAAATGCTCCCTTAAAGTATGCAGGGTTTCCCCAAAGGAAAAATCCTCTGGAGGAGAGGCTGAAGGAATAGAATCCTCTGCATCAGAATCCTCATAAGTGGACAGGGGTTGCAGGTCTTCGTATTCAGATGCATCAGATTCATCTGACTCTTGTTCAGACAAAACTGCAGGGGACAGATCTCTTTCTTTTGGAGGGGGTAGCTTGGCTTCCCCTGATAAGCATGATAAGGTATTCCTCCAAATTAAGCATTTGAGACTGTGGCAAGGTAGCAGGTGCCTGAGAGTGGGTCGTCAGTTTCTTGGGTGTGGTTCGTACCCTGCGCCAAGAAACTCAGTAGTTTTAGAAAGAACGGTAGTCGCGAAAGAAGACTGCTTGTGTCGAGATTCGGTAATGTGAGGGACTTCCTCGGAAGCTGGTGCCTGCTAGGCGGCTCCGGACCCATCCAAGGTAGTGACGACCGCAGGATCCTTAGTCGAAGAAGAGTTTTGTGGCAGGGTCTCGGTAGCGGCCTGCGACTTAACAGAAGTGGGCATCAGGGGCTGCGAAAGCGCCCGAGTACCGGAGAAAGTACAGTTGTGTACACTTGCCATAAATGTAGATGTTGAAGTGTATTCACTATTGCAGTCATTACATTTGGGTAATCTGCTGGCAGGTTGCCCAGAGTCGGCCTGAATTCCAAAGTCTTGGGTCCTGTGTTGGTTGCTGACTCCTCCTCCATGATGTCAGGTCATCAGGGGTATAAAACATGCAGCCGACGCCATTTTCTTTAGTTTTTCTTGCCCCAGATGTCAACTGCCCCCAAAAAGGCAAAAAAAAAAAAAAAAAAAAAAAAAAAATACCTGGACTGCAACAGTGAATACACTCGAACATCTACATTTATGGTAAGTGTACACAACTGTACTATGTTCTTCGTGTTTCACTGTTGCAGTCATTACATTTGGGTAGAATCCCAAAGCTATGGTTCGGAGGCTGCAGCTAAACAGCATAAGGTGCGGCTATAAGGCCCTGCAGAACTGCAGTGGCAAAGCCTGCACTGGACTTAAGAGTAGAGAGGCAAATGATAATGCTTTGTAAAGGTGTGAACAGAACTCCAATAGCAGCCTCTATAATGTCTTTGGTTGGTACTCCTCTGAGAAAGGCTGCCGAAGTAGCTGCAGCTCTGGTGGAATGAGACCTAATGCCCTTGGGCACAGGTTTACCATGGTGTAGATAGCAGAAACGGATGCAGTGGCTTATCCACTTTGAAACGGTCTGCTTTGAAATAGCCTTCCCTTCTGATCCTGCAGCATATGTCACTAGTAATTGCTCAGTTTTTCTTAGAGCTTTAGTCCTGATCAGGTAGAATCTTAGCTGTCTGTGTATGTCCAACGAATGCAGAATTCTCTCCCCCTTGTTCTGCAGATTTGGATAAATGGTTGGCAGATGAATTGTTTGGTTAAGAGACGCACGGGAAACCACCTTAGGCATAAATGTAGGATTTGTCCTCAGTGACGCCCTGTCTGGGTAAAATATGATAAAAGGCTCTACAGCCATGAGGGCCTGTAACTCTTCTTGCTGAAGTAATTGCTAGTAGCAGAGCTGTTTTCCATGATAAGAACTTTATATCAGCGGTAGCAGCTGGTTCAAATGGAGGCAGGGTGAGCTTTTCCAATACATAACTGAGGTCCCATGCAGGAAATGGTGATCTTCTAGGAGGCCTTACATTTTTGGCTCCTCTAAGATACTGCTTTAGTAAAGGATGAGAAAAGATTGGTGGTTCTGTATTGTAATGAGCCGAAATGGCAGAGGCATGGATTTTAACTGATGAGAAAGCTAGGCCTTTGTCAAGCATCTCCGTTAAGTATTGTAATATCCGAGGAATATTTGGTTATGCTGTTGTCAGTTCCATGTGCTCGATTCCACTTATCAGCATAAGACTTTCTAGTACTAGACCTTCTCTCTTCCAAAATGACATCCATCACAGCTTTACTGAGAGGAGTTGTTTGTATAACTACATAAGCCATGCCGCCAGGTTCAGTATCTGGAGCTGATTGTGCAGGATCTGATTGTTTTGCTGGGACAGTAGTTGAGGTCTTTGAGGTAAGGTTAAAGCTGGGTATTGAGACAAGCTCCTTAGGACTGGGTACCAGTATTGGCTGGGCCAGTCCGGAGCAATTAGTATCATCTTTGGTTTCTCTTTGACTTTTAGGAGGACCTTGGGAAGAAGAGGCAGAGGAGGAAAGGCATACACCGATAGTTTTTTCCAACTGAAGGATAGGGCGTCCACTTTCCATGCTTGTTTGTGATAAGTCCTTGTGCAGAATTTTTTCAATTGATAATTTTGAGGAGAGGCAAATAGAGCCATGTCTGGGCTCCCCCATTTCTCTGTTATCAAGCTGAAGAATTGTGGATTTAGTTTCCACTCGTGATGGTCCATAAGGTTTCTGCTTAAATCGTCTGCCAGAGTATTTTGCTTTCCTGGCAGGAATTGAGCTTGAAGATGTATTTGGTTGGTCAAAGCTGTGTCCCACAGTGCCATGGTCAAACTGCAAAAGGGGTATGAGTGTGTGCCCCCTTGCTTGTTTATGTACCACATGACCGTGGTGCTGTGCGTCTTTATCAGTAGTTGTCCTGGATGAAATAAGTGCTTGAAGGCTGTTAGGACATTCTGAACAGCTAGCATCTCTTTCTGGTTGATATGTAGATGCTTTTGTTTTGGGGTCCATATGCCCTGAATGCATATTCCTGCCATGTGGGTCTCCCAGGCATAATCTGATGCGTCTGCTGTTAAAGTTTGGCTGGCAGGGGGTAGAGTGAAGGCCCGTCTCAGGTTTTGGTGACATGCCTTTGCCCACCAGAGAAACTCCTGTTGCAGGCAGGGTATGAGAGGAATCATTGTTTCCAGACTGTAAGAATGTTGACTCCATAAACTTTTTAGGTACCATTGAAGTTTCGGAATCAGTAGGATGCAGGATGCCATGAAGCCCAAAAGCCTGCAGTCTTTAGGTTTTTGTTGCCATCAGTTTGAAGTAAGTAGTCAATTGCCTTTGCTGGTCTGGCTTGAGGTAAGCCTTCTGGGCAGTTGTATTCAAGCTTGCACCCAGGAATGTTATCTTTTGAGAGGGTACCAGTTGTGATTTCTTTTCGTTTAGTGTATACCCTAGGCAAGTTAGAAGCCTTTTCACAAACGCCAGGTACTGAAGAAGAATGTCTTTGCTCTCTGCTTGAATGAGACAGTTGTCCAAGTAAGGGTATATTTGTATACTTTTTTGCCTGCAAAATGCAATTACTGGTGCCAGGCACTTTGTGAAGACCTTGGGCACAGTAGATAAGCCAAAGGGCAGTGCAGAGAATTGGTAATGCATCAAGCCAGCCTTGAATCTGAGGTATCTTCTGCATGATTGTCTTATTGGGACATGCAGGTACGCCTCTTTTAGGTCTAGTGTCACCTGCCAAGCATTCTTGCCCAGCATGGGCAGAAGCTGCTGCAAAGTCAGCATTTTGAATTTTGGAATGTCCAGGTATGTGTTCAAAATTGATAAATCCAGTACTGGCTGCCAGGCCTTGTCCTTTCTTGGTACCAAGAACAGTCCCGAGTAAAAACCTTGTCCTTTTTCCTGTTCTGGTACTGGTTGAATGGCCCCCATATCCATGAGGGACATAACCTGTTTTTGTGCCTCTGCCCATTGATTTTTGGGCAGGTATGGCAAACCGTTTGCCACTGGCAGAGTGTGGAAATGGAATCTGTATCCCTGTGATACTATGTTTAGTACCCACTTGTCCTGGGTTATTAACTGCCAATTTTGAGCAAAAAGTGCTAGTTTTCCCCCTAAGGGTGCTGCCAAAAGAGAAGTGCTTGGTGTAGGCAGAGGGAAGTCATTGGGACTGTTTTCTGTAGGTTTGCGCTTTATCTCCTCCAGATTTGGAGGTGGAAGCACCCCACTGCTCTGACCTGTATGAATCTTGTGCCTGGTATCTGGAACCCTTAGGGAGTCTGGATTTGCCCCTTTGAGCTCTGTCTGACACAGGAAAGGACCAATTCTTTGTAGGCCAGTGTCTACTGAATCTTGGTGGCTGCACTTGTAAGAAATCCTTGACCGTTTGCATAGATTTAGCTTTGTCCTCCATTTTCTTTAACACCTCTTCTGCCTTAATACCAAATAAGGTATCATGTTGTAAAGGAGCATCTAATAATTTTGCTTTAACATGGTCAGGCAGATTTTGTTCCTTTAACCAAGCATTCCTCCTAATGACAGAACCTGTAACAGCAGCCCTGCAGGAGGCCTCCAGAGAATCAAACCCACACTGCAAAGTATGCTTTCCAACTTGTTCAGCTGCATGCAATAAATCCTGAATCTCTGTTTTCTGCACATTCAAAATTTGCCATCATTTTCTGTTTAAGCAGTGTCATGATCTATTGCTGACATTTGAGCATATGAAACTGGCAAATTTAAGGCCCTTATAGCCAAAGTAGTAGATGTGTAAACCTTTTTCCCCATCTATCCAGAGCCCTGGAATCCCTGTCAGAGGGGGTAGGATTTTTTGCAGTAGAAGCCTTGACCCCCTTTGGACCCTGAGAAATAGTTTCTGGGTCTGCAGAAGGGTTTTTGAAAAGGAATTTATGAGAGTCAGGGACCCTGCAGTATCTGTCCGGCTTAACAGGAGCTGGAGGTAAAGAGTCAGGGGTCAGACTAGACTCCGGGAACACATCATCTACAATGTCCAACACAGGTGGGATAGCTCGAGGTCTGTGTTGAGGTAGTAAAAAGAAGTCTCTGAGACTTTTCTTAGATTCTGAAAAATCTTGGCTCTCCCACTGAAAGTGCTCCCTCATGGTATGTAAAGTTTCCCCAAAAGAGTAGCCCTCAGGAGGAGAAGCTGAAATAATTGATTCTTCAGAATCAGAATCCTCATAGGGGGGAAGAGAACATTCCTGATCAGAAGAGGAATCAGAAGAAAAGGAAACCTGATCTGAAGATTCATAGTTTATCTCTCGTCTAGGCCTCTTATCAGGAGGGAGATGGGAACCCCTGATCAAGGTAATTAAGCCTTCAGCCATTTTGAGCATCTGTTTTTTGGGCATGGAGGCCTGTCCTTGTGACTGGTAAACTTGTTTCTTTGCCTTTAAAGGTGTCTTAGTCTTTGAAGTCGGTTTAATATATAATTGTTTAGGTCTGAATACACCCTCAGAAGCCGATGCCTGCTCAGCGGCTCCTGACCCATCTGAGGGAATAGTCTCAGAGGCTCCAATACCTTGAGTTTCCTGTGGCCTGGCCGACTCCACATGGGAGTCGGTAGCGGCTTGCGACTCTAAAGTAGTGGGCGTCAGGAGCTGCGAAAGCACCTCATTGAGAACCGGCGAATCTGTGACTTGCTTAAGAGAAGCTTCATCATTGGTTCTGGACCTCGGCTGCCTGTCCCTTTCTTCTTTGCATTTTTTGTGAACTCCGGTAGTCGGATGGCTATCCAATGACATTGTATAATTAAATCTTCACCCAAAATAGCTTAATGCAAAATCGTACCGACGCTTAATAATGCGTTGGTTAAATCTAGCACAAAACCGACAACTAGCAACATTGTGGTCAGGGCCTAGGGCAAGGAATACAGTAAGAATGAAAGTCCTTATGAAGTATTTGCTTCCCACAAGATATACAATTATTAACTTTTTCTGACATCGGTCTGGAGCAAGAAAAAAGTTTCCCCAACGGGGTACTTAGCTTTTAATGAAGACTTTGGATCTGAAACTCGAACACGAAAATCACTGCTTCTGCTTCGGGCACCGCGCGTCAAGAAAGACTAAATAAAATGGCGTCGGCTGCATCATTTATACCCATGACGACCTGATGTCAGGGAAGAGGTGACAGCAACCGATGCAGAACCCAAGACTTTGGAATTCAGGCCGACTGAGGGCAACCTGCCAGCAGAATAACCCAAATGTAATGACTGCAACAGTGAAACACGAAGAACATCTGGGTAAATGGAAAGACTTGACTTAATGGACAGTTCATTGACCACTTTAGGCATGAAGGAGGGGGTGGTGCGAAGAGAGACCCTATCCTTATGAAATACTAAGTAAGGTGGGCTGGCCACAAGTGCTTGTAACTATGAGACCCTTCTGGCCGAAGTCAAGGCTACAAGAAGCCCGGTTTTCCAAGTGCACATCTTTAAGGTAGCTGAGGCTGCTGGTTTAAAGGGAGCAGTCGTGAGTTTTTCTAGTATAAAAGTAAGATCCCAAGGAGGAGGGATGGGTTTCCTTGGTGGTCTGATGTGTAGGCCCCCTTAAGAAAAAGCTTTACCTCTAATCCTGACAATAATGGTGGGTTGAGAGGTAAACAAGCAGAGATAGCTGATAAATGGACTTTCAGTGAGGAATATGAACGTTCAGACTCGAGTAGTTCACACAGATAAAACAAAACTAGAGTTACATCTGCCCGAAAGGGACCTAGTTGTCTGTGTAGACATCAAATGGAGAACCTTTTCCATTTGGGTAAGCAGGACCTCCTAGTAGTGGATTTCTTGGCTTCCTGCAGGACAGAAAGCATGTCCTTTGAATAAAGGTGTCTAAAAAGGGATTAAAAGTTCATCACCCACAGGTTAGTCTGAGAGTTTGCAAGTGTGGGTGGATGAGGGATCCCTTTTGTGTGATGAGATCCACCTTGAGAGGTAACATGTGGTGACTGCCCTTGGCTAGTGAAAAAAGTAGGGGGAACCAGTGCTGCCTGGCCTGAAGGGGGTCACCAACAAGATTTTCGGTTTGTCCTGTTGAATCTTCAGCAGGACTTTTTGCATGAGGGAAAGGGGGGGGGGGGGGTACATACAGGAACATCCACTTCCAGGAGATTGTGAAGGCATCCACCCTCCGCGCTTGTGGGGAGTGGTCTCCTGTGCAAAATACCTGTAGTTGTCTGTTCAAAAGGGAGGCAAACAGATCTATTTGTGGTGTACCCCACCAGTGAACAATGTTCAGGAAGACATCTTTGTGCAACATCCATTCGTGTATTCTGAGATACTGATCTGATGAAGGCATTCACCTGAACACTGGTCTGTGAGGGGATGTAAACTGCCTGCAGGGTAACTTTGGAGAGGGTAGCTATTTTTCAAGCTTGCCTGCAGAGCAAGTAGGATTTTGTCCTCCCTTGCTTGTTGATGTACCACAAGACTGTGTTGTTGTCTGTAAACATTTTTACAGGTCCTGGATGGATAAGGGGAAGTAATGTTTTCAGGGCTAGGATAAGAGTGCTCATCTCCCTGATACTGACGTGTTTTTTTCTGAAGGCAAATGCCCCATTGCCCTTGAAGCTTCAGGCCACTGATAGTTGCCCCCCACCAGAGATCTAATGCATCTGTGTACATCTGTTGAACTGTGGGGATAGGTTGTAATGGCAGTCCTGCATTCAGATAAATCTGCCGGATCCAGCACAGGATTTCCTTCGAGACCGGGATGGAATGGGACCTGAAATTCTAGTGGATGAGCATGTTGGGGACCAAGCAGTCTTCAGGTACCACTGAAACATATGTAGCCTGGCAAGGGGGAGATGGCTGCCACGAGACCCAGGAGGTGAAGAAACTCCCTGGCTGAGATGGAGCTGGAGTAGTTCTTGGAAGCAACTGGACAACGAGATCACCTTGTCTGGTGGAAGAAAAGCCTTCATCAAATCTGTCCTTACTCTGCAGCCCAGGAAAATCTGATCTTGAATAGGAGTAAGGGAGGATTTGAGTTGGTTGACTGTGAAACCTAGCCCTTCGAGGAAGGAAATGGTGAACTGTAGGTGTTTTAATAGGATATTTGGTTATCTGCCTGAGTAAGGAGGTCGTCCAAGTGTGAGAACATTAGAATGCCCCATGTCCTGCAAAAGGCCACTACAGGGGCTATGCATTTTGTAAATACCCTTGATGCTGTAGACAAGCCAAAGAGCAAGGCAGTAAACTGACAATGCAAGGCAGTAAACTGACAATGCAAGGACTGCCCAGCAAAACGCAGGAATTTTTGATAGGACAGACGTTTAGGAATGTGAAGATATGCAACCTTCAGGTCTAGAGTGGCCAAGAAAGATCTGGGAGTCAAGAATGGAAGTAGGGTTTGCAATGACAGCATGCAGGAGGTGGGTACATGCAAAAAAAAAGGGTTTAAAAGGGACAGGTCTAGGATGGGTCTCTCCATGTGCAATCCTTTCTTGGGACTAGGAAGATTCTGGAGTAGAAGCTTTGGCCTTCCTGTCCTGGAGGAACGCTTTGGATTGTGCCCTGATGAGACCGACCTCGTACGACTTGTGGGAGGAGATGTGTTTGGCCCTTTGGAGGTTGTGGGATACCTTTTTGGAGCTGGATTTCCCACCAAGTCATGGAGTAACCTTTTTCCACAACTGACAAGACCCAGTTGTCTGAGGTGATGTTGCCACACTGGAAGACAGTGAGAAAGAGGGGCAGAAAGGGGTAGGTGATTTAGAGGGGTCTGATAGTCACGCAGAGGTTGACCTGTCAAGAAAGGGGTGGGAAGAGGCTGGTCTGGATAAGGATGATTTCCTGGCACCTTTCCTAGATTTGGGAGTAGATGGTGCGGAAACCTTCCTGACTAATCTTAGTTTGGCAGGACAGTTTCTGTGAAACATAGGCACTGGTGAGACAAAGAGGTGCTTAAGATCCTGCAGCTCCTTGCTCTTTTCATGCAGGTTTTTAAACAATTCTGCTGTTTTCCAAAGAGAAACTTATTTGTCAAGGGGAGCATGCATAATCGTGTTTTTAAAATCATCTGGCAATGGCTGTGGTCTGAGCCAGGAGTATCAACAGAACATTGAGACTGAAGCAGCAGACCTGGCGGATGCTTCTACAGTATCAAAGCTGCATTTAATTGAATATCTAGTGACCTGAGTAGCTAAGTAGAAAGCAGAGGCAACTTGTGCCTTAATGGAAGAAACTGGTATGGAGGGTAGCTAATCCATGGCCTGTGAGAAAAGATCCAAAGCATACTTTACCATATGAGTTTGGTAATGGATGGCTCTGAAAGCCAGGTTAGATGAAGTGTAAATTTCCTTTCCCAATCTGTCCATCATTTTATTGTCTTTGTCTGATGGGAGTAAGGAGGAAGATAGAATCTGTCTGGATCGTTTGTCTGCCAAGGCAGCAATCACAGCTGGTCTGCCATAGGAGGCTTGATGAGGTATTTAAAGTCATCAGGAACATGTACAGTCTCTGTGGAGCTGAAAGTTGAGATTCTAATGTTTTTGAAGCTGAGGTAAAGGCTTCCAAGTAGGCTGGTATCACTGGGGGAATGGCTGAAGGGGATTCCATCTGCATAAGTTCATAATATCTTTTTTGTACTTCTGTCATTTGTGTGGAATCCCATTTTGAAATATTCCCTCATTTCTGAAATTGTTTTCACAAAGGTCATGTCTTCAGGTGGGGAATCACCCTAAGGAGTCCTCCTCTAGAGAACAGTATCCCAAGGGAGAGGCCAGTTGAGGGGCACATGAGACAGACTCATCAGAAGAAGAGGAGGAAGAGTCCTCCTCTATAGTCTCAGGTTGGGGTAAGGGGCCCAATGAAACAAGCCTGGGGCTCAAAGTTGGTAGAGTAGCAGGAGTTTGGGAGGAAGCAGGCCTAAGGGTCATAAAGGCATTAAACAGAGACTGAGAAAATGCCTGCCAATCTGGCAAGCCTTTAGATGTAGCAGACAGACGTCTGGTCTTCTGCTTTCTTTTCAGACAGGATGTCTTTTGCTATAGGGTGAGCAGTCGAAGGTCTAGGACCTGAGGCCAGCAAAGGGCTTGGAGTGGAGTCCTCTGGAATAGAAGGTAACAGTACCCGATCAGGCGAACCTGGCTGCCACCCCCCCAACATAGGAAGGTGACATCGCAGGTACCTCCGGGGATGTACAGGCTGGAGAAACTAGGGTGGCGTCTGAAGTGGCATCAGCCAAAGACGCCAATGCCATTGCCATCGTAAATACTTCAGCCCCTAAATCGGCAGCTGGTGGGACGTCTGAACTCGGGAGGTGCAGTCAGTTTTTCTGGTCTAGTAACTCTGGCCTTCTTTCACGGCGGTTCGCCTGAGATAGCTGCATCACTTCCATGCCTACGGTGAGTCATTTAAGGCATTGGTTTTCAACTAATAAGTTCAGGGCTGAAAAACGGCTGCGCGGTATTTTTGGAACAAACAACTGGCAGATGGGACAAGCTTTGTAGTCGTGGGTAGGCCCTAAACAGAACAGGCAGAGGCCGTGTCTATCTTTGTGCGGAATTTGAAGTCCGCACTTACATTTTCTCTTCCTAGATGACATGGACGGAATCAACTAATATGAAAAACAAATCAACAACCAAAGCTAGAAAAGAGAATCACCAACGAGGTACTTATCTTTCAGGAGTCACTGGGAACAGAGCAGAATGAGCAAGCTGACGTTCAACTGGCGGCAGAGACGTTTTGAGGTCAGTACGTGTAGATGTCAAATTTAAGACCCATGGCTTATGGTACCTATGTGTGACGTCCCATGCAGCATACAGCAGACAAGCTAAGCTTCTGTAGATGGGCTGGACATTTGGGTCTCCCCAGGAGGATCCCTCATGTCAGAATACTGCATCATGAGAAGAGAAGGACATCTTATGTGAATTAAGGACCCTATAAAACCTGATCAGCTTTTCAGGGGTTGAAGGCTGAGAATCTAGGGCCACAGAAGCAGCCAGGATGGCACCCTCCAAATCTCCTAAGACTGGAAGTATAGCTACAAGCTTGGGGTGTCCATACTCAGTAATTCATACAGTACCCACTTCAGGGATTCAGAAACCTCTTCACGCTCTCATTTGAGGGGGGGGGGGGGGCTTTCATGTTTTGTGCCAAAGGAGATTTCTTCATTAGGGGAAATCAGAAAATAAAAAAGTGTCCTGTGCCTTGGATTGATATCCAGTGGGAAAAGGAATATGGGAAGCATAAGAAAATCCCTGAATGTCAGTTTCTGGAAAATCCTCTTCAAAAATGAAACCCTCTAAACAGAAATAGAAGCAGAGGGCAAAGAAGATTAGATGAATTAAACAAGAAGGAAAGAAAAGTTGTGTAAGATGTCCTTCTCTTCCATGTTGCAGTATTCTACTAGTGGGTTTACCCTTCTTCCATTCAGCTTGTCCGGCCAGGTTTCCAAATCTTTTTCAGTCCCTCTTGGCGCATCGGATGTCTGATGTAAAGGCAGGTAGGTGGGCCATAAAGGTGAACCAATGAAAGCCCCAGACGGAGCCAGCACTGAAGGACATAGCCTGTCCTTGAGCCAGGTAGAGTAAGTGCATGGCTATAATGGGGGATAGTGGGAGGGAAGGAATACTGCAACATGGAAGAGAAGGACATATATGGTTATGGTAAGTTCTTACACAACGTTTCTATGCCCTTCTATTCCAATGTTGCAGTATTCTACTAGTGGGCAAGTACCAAAGCTCACTGAAGGCTGTGGGGTGGCTGGTAGAGGACTCCAGGAACCCATGCAGGACAGCTCTGGCAAATCTTGCCCTGGATCTGGAGATGTTGTCCAGTTTGTAATGCCTGGTGAAAGTGTGCACCGAGGACCAGGTGGCTTGCCTACGGAATGGAATCAGTGGCTAGGCCTTTAAAAAAAGGCCCCAGAAGAGGCCACCGCTATTGTGGAGTGGGCCCTGACATTGCCTGAAAACAGTCTTCCCATGGTGGATGTAGCAAAAGGAGATAGCCTTGGCTATCCAGGAAGAAATGGTCTGCTTTCCCCAGAGCCCTGAGGTGAAAGGAGATAAACAGTTGGTCTGATTTGTGGAAAGGTTTAGTTTTCTGCAGATAGAATCTGAGTTGTCTGTGGACATCCAGGGAATGCAGGACTCTCACTATGTCCCTGCGGGTTAGTGGAAAAAAGTTCGGTAGGTAGATAGCCTGATTTAAGAAAAGGTCGTTCACCACCTTGGGGGTGAAGGAGGAGTTTATTCTTAGAGTGACTATGTCCAAATGGAAAACCAGGAAAAGCAGAGTTAGCCATGAGGGCTTGAAGCTCTGAGACCCTCCTGGCTGAGGTCAAAGCTACTAGCTGGACTGTTTTCCACAGTTCAAAAGGTGGCAATGTGAGTTTTTCTAGCACATAATTAAGATATGGGGGGGGGGGGGTTACTGGGGGAGTTTGGCTGGTAATCTGGATGCCAGTGGAGGTTCCAAAGATAGGCAGGCAGAGATGGCAGACAGGTGTGCTTTTAAAGAAGAGTAAGACAACCCTGTCTTCAGGAGTACACACAGGTACGACAGAATCAGAGGCACATCGCTGTCCAGCAGCTCCATCTGTCTTTTGTGACACCAGAAGGAAAATCCTTTCCACTTGGAAAGATAAGATTTTCTTGTGCTTGGTTTCCTGGTCTCCTGCAGGACTCGAAGCACGTCCTTATTGTACAGGTGTCTGAACGGAATCAGAATCCTATCCGCCACAGAGAGAGGTGCAAAGACCACCACTGTTGGTGTATCTGTGTCCCCTTGTGCTGAGTTAGTAGGTCCACTTAGGGAGGTAACTTGTGGTGATTGCCCTTGGAAAGATGAAGTAGGGGGAAGCAGTGCTGCCTTGGCCAATAGGGAGTCACTAGCAAGATTTTTGGTTGAGTACTGCTGAATTTTCAGTAGGACCCTCTGTATCAGAGGGAAGGGGGGAAAGGCATAGAGGAATTTCCCCTTTCAGGACATTGAGAAGGCATCTGTTTGCACTGCCTTCAGGTCGTGCATTCTGGAGCAGTAGCTCTGGAGTTGCCTGTTTTTGGAGGAGGCGAACAGGTCTATCTGAGGGATACCCCACTTGTGGACCAGATCTAGAAACACCTCTTTTGACAGCATCCATTGAGGGAGATAGATTCTATGGTGCTCTGGAGAAACAGGCTGTTTAAGACCTGAAGCAGTTGGGACCGTTGGGATTTGGGAGGGGACGGGATAGGTAGCCTTGGAAGGGGACAAATCCAAGTCATAAAGTATCCTCCCTTCAGGATGGACAAGACCCATTTGTCTGTTGTAATAAGGGACCATGCTGGGAGACAGTGACAGACACGGATGGACAAGGGAATGTTGGTAGGAGGAGGTGGAGGAAGGGTGGCAGACAGACGCTGCCTGCCCTGTCTGGAAAGGGAGGCCTCTGGCCAGAGGTCTGAGAAGTCCTTGGCTGGAGACATTGTTTCCTGGGAGGCCTTCTGGACCTGGAGGGGGCTGAAGGCCATGATGCTTTCCTTATAAATTGTGTCTTCGCAGACAGAGAAGTTTCTCTGGAACTTAGGGACTGGAGACACAAGGAAGTGTTTGAGGTCTTGAAGTTCTTTCCCTTTTTGCTGGAGAGACTTGAAAAGATCAGACACCTTCGCACCAAAGAGGGACAAATGGTCCAAGGGGGGCATCCGGGAGCTTGGCTCTGAAGTCATCAGAGAGAGGCTGCAGCCGCAGCCAGGAATACCTTCTGAGCACGGATGCTGATGCAGCTGACCTGGCTGAGGCCTCAGCAGCATCGTATGCACACCTAAGGGAGTGCTTGTTCACTTGAGAGACAAGCACGAGGAAGGAAGACGAGGATAATTTTAGCAGCACATTCAGGCATGTCATTAAGCTCTTTGGAGGCTTTGTCCAGAAGGGCCAGAGAGTACCTGGCCATGTGGGACTGGTAATTTGTAGCCCTAAAGGCTAGGGTAGAAGTTGTATAAATCTTTTTTCCCCATCTCTCCACTGCCTTGATGTCCTTATCTGCAGGTAGGACAGTGGTAGTAGGGAGAAGTTTATATACCCTGTCCGAAGAGATGGAAATAGCGTCAGGGTCTGCTGGGGGGCACTTGATCAGAAATTTATCTGAGTCAGGGACCCTGTATAAATCGGTCTGCCCTTTGAAGGGCGGGAGGTTGGGAATGCATCCAGGAAGGCAGGCTTTACAGGTGGAATAGGAGAAGAATTAGGTTACTTCCATTTGAAATTAAGTCAGAATCTTTTCTGTGCTTCAGAAATGTCTGAACATTCCCACTCGAAGTGTTGTCTCATAAGATTAGCTGTGTCCCTGAAGGTAAGGACTTCCACAGGGGAGTCAGGCTCAGCAGAGGCCTCTTCAGGCAATCCATACCATAGAGGGGATGAGATTTGGGAAGAGGAGGATAGTGAGCCCTCAGAGGAAGACAGTTCTTCCTCTGCAGGCTGGGTGATCGTCCTTTCAGGTATAGAAGGCCTAGGACTGGGAAGAGGGGGAACCACAGGAGCAAACTCAGAGGAAGGGCTAAGGGCCAGGAAGGCATTGTAAAGACTCTGGCTGAAGGCCTGCCAGTCAGTTAAGGCCTCTGGAGGTGGAGAAATATGCCTAGTGTTCTGCTTTTCTTGGGACGGCCTTGCCAGCGACTTGCTGGCGGTAGGCCTGGGAGAGATCATTGGAGCGGCGGAGGTCGGGTCCGAAGCGCCCAACGAAAGTACTGGTCCCCCCCCCCCCTCGACATCTGTAAAGTACAGTTGTGTACACTTACCATAAATGTAGATGTTCGAGTGTATTCACTGTTGCAGTCATTACATTTGGGCAATCTGCTGGCTGGTTGCCCTCAGTCGGCCTGATTTTTTATTTTATTTTACATTTGTTGACCGGGCTAGTCTAACTGGATATATCTCCATTTTCAGTAGAGGCCCGGGGAGAAAAGCTCCAAACTAACCACAGTTATAACAAGGTTAAAGATTACCATAAATTAGCTTACAAATAGTACTTAACTAGATAGTAAATGATACTAAAATAGTAAATAGCAATTAAATCAAATATGTTATGTTGTACATAAAATGACAAAAACAGAAAATTGGACGCGACTTTTCAGATGAGAAAAATACTTAAGATGTTACAGTAGTTTTACTGTTAACTTTTCGTTTCAGCTAAACAATCATATCTTGATTAGTATATAAACAAGGAAGTGTTGGTATTGAGATTTTTATAGGGGATTATAGGGTTGGAGAGAATTGGAGTTTTGTTTGGATCATAGAGGATCTTATGGGCTATGGTAAGTTGGTTAAATTGAAGCTGATTCTGTAGTTCAAGCCATCCAAGTTGTTTTAGATTGTGACAGTGATGGGTTCTGAAGGGGTAGAGACAAATCGGGCGATGTTATTGTAAGGAGCTTGCTAGTTTGGGCAAACTGCTTTTAGTTAGGTTAGTGTAGATTGGTGAGGCATAGAACAGTATGGAGATTAGAAGAGACTGGGCAATAGTAGTTCTAGTTGTAGAGGTGAGGAAGGGTCTAATCCTATATAGGGAGCCCAGTCTTCTGTTAACTTTTTTTATAGTGTTGTTAATGTGAACGTCAAAGTTAAGGTTGTTATCTATTGTAATTCCAAGGAGTTTAGTGTAGGATTCTGGTGAAATGAGGATACCATTATTAAAGATGACTGAGAAGTCAAGTGGTGTAGACTTGCGGGTAGGAGAGAAGAGCAAGAGTTTGTTTTTTTTGGGATTCAAGAGGAGACAACGTTTTAAAAACCATGACTCTACTATGTTAAACACCTTCTGAGTTATGGATTGTAGTTCAGAAGAAGATTTAGCTGTACAGATGAGTGTAGAATCATCTGCATATTGTATGCAAGTAGCTTGTGGAATAGCTAAATACAGATAATTTATAAAAATGGAGAAAAGTAGCGGGCCTAGAATTGATCCCTGGGTGATACCCAAGGTGACAGGCAGGAGGGATGACAGATTATTTTCCCAGAGCACTGCTTGCTGCCTAATGCTGAGGTAGGAGGAGAACCATTGCATAGCTAGCGAGTCAAAAGAAAGTGACTTTAGTATATTTAAAAGCAAAGGGTGGTTCACCATGTCAAAAGCTTTTGAAAGATCTAAGAAGAGAGATGAGGAGAGTATTATTGTTGCGGTTTCTGTTGACAAGAGTCAGTGAAGGAATGAAGGGCAGTAGTGGTGCTGTGGAAAGAAGGGCAGCAGTGGTGCTGTGGAAAGAAGGGCAGTAGTGGTGCTGTGCAATGAAGGGCAGTAGTGGTGCTGTGGAACGAAGGGCAGTAGTGGTGCTGTGGAAAGAAGGGCAGTAGTGGTGCTGTGCAATGAAGGGCAGTAGTGGTGCTGTGCAATGAAGGGCAGTAGTGGTGCTGTGGAACGAAGGGCAGTAGTGGTGCTGTGGAAAGAAGGGCAGTAGTGGTGCTGTGGAATGGCCTAAAACCATGCTGGGTATTGGCTAGTAAGTTATGCTGAATTAAATGGTTCAGTAGCTGGTGATTTACAAAGTCTTGGGTCCTGCGTCGGTTGCTGTCCCTTCTTCCATGACGTCAGGTGTATAAAACATGCAGCCAACGCCATTACATCAGTTTTTCTTGCCCCAGATGTCAGGAGCCCCCCAAATGGAGAGCAAATAAAATTAAACACCAAAAATATACCTCCAACCAAAAGCAAATACACCAAAAGGGCTTTTAAGCTAAAAAAGAAAGTAGAAGTATAGTCAGAGAAAAATAGGGGACTGGAGGGAGGGTAACCAGGACTCCAACAGTGAATACACTCGAACATCTACATTTACGGTAAGTGTACACAACTGCACTATGTTCTTCGTGTTTCACTGTTGCAGTCATTACATTTGGGTAGATTCCCGAAGCTATGGTTGGGTGGCGGGAATTATACAGCATTAGGACCAGCTATAAGGCCCTGCAGGACAGCAGTAGCAAAGCCAGCTCTGGATTAAAAAAAAAAGTGGTAAATGGTAATGTTTGGTGAAAGTATGAACTGAGCTCCAGGTAGCAGCTTCTAGAAATGTCCCTGGTAGGAACACCTCTGAGAAAGGCTGTTGAAGTAGATGCAGCCCTGTTGGAATGGTCTGGTGGATTGGTCTGGGAGATAGTTTTTCCATGGTGCTTATAGCAGAAACGAATACAATGGCTTATCCATTTGGAAATAGCCTTTCCCTCTGCCACTGCAGCAAATGCTACCAGCAGTTGTTCAGATTTTCTTTGATATTTAGTCCTGTTTAAGTAAAATCTAAGTTGCCTGTGTACATCCAATGAATGCAGAATCAGCTCCCCCGTGTTCTGTGGATTGGGAAAGATAGTTGGCAAATGAATGGTCTGATCAAGAGCCACACTGGATACCAGCTTAGGCATGAAGGATGGGTTGGTCCTGAGAGATACCCTGTCCACATGAAAAATAATGAAAGGCTCCACTGTCATAAGAGCCTGTAATTCGGAAATCCTTCTAGGTGAAATGACTGCTAAAAGGAAAGCTGTTTTCCAGGAGAGAAATATTAAGTCTGTAGTAGCAGCTGGCTCGAAAGAAGGGAGAGTGAGTTTCTCCCAATACAAAATTAAGGTCCCAGGCAGGGGTTGGAGCTCTCCTGGGTGGTCTTAAGTGTTTGGCCCCTCTGAGATACTGCTTTAGCAGAGGATGAGAGAAGAGGGGAGGTTCCGTGTTGTAATGAACTGAAATGGCTGAGCCATGGATTTTTATGGAAGAAAAGGACAGGCCCTTGTGAAGCATCTCAGTTAAGTATTGCAAAATCTGAGGAATGTTGGGCACTGCTGTGCCTATCCCTTGAGATCCAGGCACAGAATCTTTTCCATTTGTCAGCATAACATTTTCTAGTACTAGGTCTTCTCGCCTACAAAATGACATCCATCACAGGTTTGCTGAGGGATACTAAGGGTGAATTTAGGTGATTAGCCACGCTGCAAGATTCAAAGTTTGGAGCTGAATGTGCACAGTTTGGTTGTTCTGCTGATACAGTAAGTAAGGTGTCTGAGGCAGGTGCCACAGTGGAAGGTGTGACACACTACACAGGAGTGGGTACCAGTGTTGGCGAGGCCAGTCTGGAGCAATCAAAATAATTTTTGCTTTGTCCTGTTTGACTTTTAGTAGAATTTTGGAGAGCAGAGGCAGAGGGGGAAAGGCATAGACTGATAGGTTTTTCCAGCTGAAGGACAGAGAATCCACTTTCCAGGCTTTTTTGTGATGAGTTCTTGTGCAAAATTTGTCCAACTGATAGTTCTGGGGTGAGGCAAAAAGATCTATGTCTGGGATCCCCCATTTGCGTGTCAACATGTTGAAAAAACTGGTTCCAGTTTCCATTCGTGTGGGTCCCATGAGATTTCTGCTTAGTTCGTCTGCCAGAGTATTCAGCTTTCCTGGCAGGAATTGAGCTTGTAGTTGTACTTGGTGGCTCAAGGCCGTGTTCCACAATGCCATGGTTAGTCTGCAGAGGGGATAGGAGTGTGTACCCCCCTACTTGTTTATGTACCACATAACCGTGGTGTTGTCCCGTCTTTATCAGTAATTGTCCTGGATGAAGGTAGTCCCTGAAGGCGGTCAGCGCATTCTGTATAGCTAGCATTTCTTTTTGATTGATATGAAGGTGCACTTGATTTGGGCTCCATTTTCCCTGAATGCACTTCCCTGCCAGATGAGCACCCCGTGCATAGTCTGATGCGTCTGTAGTTAGGGTTTGGGCGGCAGAGGGTAGTGTGAATGGCAGTACCTTGTTCAGGAGCCAGGCCTCTGCCCACCATAGGAACTCTAGGCGCAGGCAAGGTATGATAGGAATCATTGTTTCCAGGCTGTGACAATGCTGACTCCATAGATTTTTTAAATACCACTGAAGTTTCCTCATATGCAGTCTTGCATATGGAATTAGAAGAATGCAGGAGGCCACGAACCCGAAGGCTTGCAGTATTTGCCTTGCAGAAAGCAGGGTTTTTGTGGCCACCTGTTTTGAAGTAAGTCACCAAATGAATTTGCTTCTCTGGCGTAAGGAAAGCCATCTGGGCAGTTGTATTCAAGCTTTTACCCAGGAATGTAATTTTTTGAGAGGGTAACAGTTGTGATTTATTTTCGTTTATAGTGTACCCTAGACAAGTTAGAACCCTTTTTACAAACGCCAGATGTTTTAGAAGAATGGCCTTGTTTTCTGCCTGAATTAGACAATCGTCCAGGTATGGATAAAAATGAATATTTATTTGCCTACAAAATGCAATTACTGGAGCCAGGCACTTTGTAAAGACCATGGGTGCAGTAGATAAGCCAAAGGGCAGTGCAGAGAACTGGTAATGCAAGTAGCCTGCTTTGAAGCGGAGGTATCTTCTGTAAGATTCCCTGATCGGGATATGCAGGTAAGCCTCTTTTAAATCTAGAGTTGCCAACCAGGCATCTTTGCCTAGCATAAGAAGTAACTGGTGAAGAGTCAGCATCTTGAATTCTGGCAAGTCCAGAAAGGTGTTTAGAGTAGATAAGTCCAGAACTGGACGCCATGATTTGTCTTTTCTTGGTACCAGGCAAAGTCTTGAATAGAAACCTTGTCCCTTTTCCTCTTCTGGTACTAGATGAATAGCCCCCATGCTCATGAGGGAAAGTACTTGTTTCTGGGCCTCTGCCCACTGATTTGGGGGCAGGTTTGGCCATTCGTTTGGAGTTGGCAAAGTGTGGAAATGAAATATATATCCCTGGGATACTACATTTAAAACCCATTTGTCCTGGGTTATAAGTTGCCAGGTTTTTGCATGAAGAGACCGTCCCCCCCCCCCCCAAAGGAGGGACTAAAAGGTAAGTGCTTGGTAAGTGTAGAGGGAAGTCATTGAGACTGCGTACCATAGGGAGGTGTCTTCTTGTTTCCAGATTTGGAAGAGGAGGTACCCCATTGCTTTGTTCTGAAAGTCCCTTGGGACTGAAACCTGGTGTCTTTGGAATGTCTGGGTTTGACTTGAGTGGCTCTCAAAGGAACTGGAAAGTACCAGTTCTTAGTAGGCCAGTGCCTACTAAATCTTGGAGATTGCACTTGTAAGCAATATTTCACAGTTTGCATAGATTTAGCTTTATCTTCCATCTTTTTTAGAACTTCTTCAGCCTTATTACCAAAGAGATGGCCCTATTGTAAAGGAGCATCCCAACAATTTTGCTTTAACATGATCAGGCAGAGTTTTCTCGTTGAGCCAAGCATGGCTTCTTAGCATAGACCCAGTTACAGCAGCCCTGCAAGAGGCCTCCAAAGAATCAAAACCACATTGCAAAGTATGTTTTCCAACTTGTTCAGCTGAATGCAATAGATCCTGTAAATCTTTATTTTCCACACAGTCAGAAATCAACATCATTTTCTGTTTAAGCAGTCCCATTATATGCTGCTGATATTTTAGCATACAAAAATGACAGTTTAAAGTCCTGATTGCCAAGGTTGCAGAAGTGTAAACCTTCTTACCCCCATCTATCCAGCGCCCTGGAATATCTATCAGAAGGGGTAGGAATTTTTGCAGTAGAAGCCTTAATGTCCTTGGGGCCCTGAGAAATGGTTTCAGGATCCGCAACAGGATTTTTGAAAAGGAATTTGTGGGAGTCAGGAACCCTGTAGTATCTGGCTTACAAGGATCCGGAGGCAGAGAATCAGGAGCCATACTAGATTCTGAAAAAACACCATCAACAATGTCTGGAACAGGAGGTACAGCCAAAGGCCCAAGTCTCTTTTTAGATTCAGAAAAATCCTGACTTTTCCAGTGGAAATGTTCCTTTAAGGTATGTAAAGTTTCCCCCAAAAGAAAAATCCTCAGGGGGAGAAGCAAAAGGAATGGAATCTTCTGCATCAGAGTCCTCATAAGTAGGTATAGACAATTCCTGTTCATTAGAAGAGTCAGAAGAAATAGAATCCTGTTCAGAAGATTCACAATCAATATCTTGCCTAGGCCTCTTAGAAGGGGTGGGGTGGGGGGCTACCCCTGATTAGAGTAATTAAATCTTCAGCCATTTTGATCATTTGTTTTTTAGGCACAGGGGCCTGCACGTGTGGCCTAGGTGTCGGTTTTTTAGACATAGGTTGAGATTTTGGCCTTAGTTTTGAAGATGGCGGTCTAATATACAAATCTGTAAGCCTGAAAACACCCTCAGAAGCCGGTGCCTGCACAGCAGCTCTGGACCCATCCAAGGTAGAGACATCCGCAGGTTCCACAATTGAAGCATCTCGCGGCATACCGGACTCCGAATGGGTTTCAGTAGAAGCCTGCGAATCAGAAGTAGCGGGTATCAGGGGATGCAAAAGCGCCTCACTGAGTACCGGCGAACTGGCGACTGGCTTAGGAGAAGCGTCGTCTGCAGTTTTTGGATCTCAACGGCCTGTCTCTGTCTTTTTCTTTGCATTTTTTTTTTTCTGGTAGTCGGAATGCTAACCGATGACATTTCTGGATAATTAAAGCGAGAGCCAAAATATTTAGAATCAAAAATGTACCGACATTTGATAGTGTGTCGATTAAATAAAGCACAGAACTGACAGCAAGGTACGTCATGGTCAGGGCCTAGGCAAGGAATACAGTACAAATGGAAATCCTTATGAGGTATTTGCTTCCCACAAGTAATGCAATTATTAACTTTTACTGACATTGGTAAGGAGCAAGAAAAACTTTCCCCAACGGCTACTTAGCTTTTTAGTTGAAGACTTCGGATCTGAAACTCGAAAACTAAAATTTCAGGAGTCGGACGACCGGCACTTGCGAACTGCTTCTGCTTCGGGCACTACGCGGCAAGAAAGACTGATGTAATGGCGTCGGCTGCATGTTTTATACCCCTGACGACCTGATATCATGGAAGAAGGGACAGCAACCGACGCATGACCCAAGACATTGTTAATCAAGCCGACTAAGGCAACCTGCCAGCAGATTACCCAAATGTAATGACTGCAACAGTGAAACACGGAGAACATCAGGCACCAGTACGTCTTCCCCGGACATCTGCTCCAGATTGTGCGGCCTCCTGGCAGGTAACCGCTTTATCTACAGGGGCAGAAGCAGAGTCCTTATCCAAGCTGATGGCGGCTACAGGATGAGGAGCGGCAGAGGGAGGCGCAGTGGATGACGTATGCCGCTTGGATTTGGCCCTCTTCCTAGGCAGTTTGGTTGGGACTTCGGAGGCAGCTTCCACATCGAGAGCTCTCTATCTTAGACATTGATTTTCCAGATATAAGTTGAGAGCCTGTAAGCGACGGCGAAGGGTCTTGGGGACGAACGATTAACAGATGGTTCAGTTTTTGTAATTGTGCTCCCTACCCAAATAAGAGACACTGGTCGAGGGTGTCTGTGGGAGATTTGACGACCACAGTTGCACTAACTCTTACCGGTCATGAACAGACTATCAAAAACAAAGACTGAAGAAAAAACGCATTAACGGGGTACTTGTATTTTAAATGTGAAACAGATCCAACATCCGCGAGTAGCAGAACACCTGGCGTATGGCTGGCGGCTGAAAAGTTCTGAGGACTGGTGCGTGCAGACTTCACCTTTACGGGCCAAGAACCTGCCTCTACGTCAGACGTACCAAGAGGGACTGAAAGCCTTGGAAACCTGGCCGGACAAGCTGAACGGAAGAAGGGTAAACCCACTAGTAGAATACTGGAATACAAGGACATCAACATTAGACATCTCTTCTGTGAAATTGTACTAATCTTCCTTCATGAGGATGTCCGTTTTTTCTGTGTATGCTTATGAATGCCCAACTCCGGACTTAATGTCATAAGGTCTGATGTCCATGAGTGATCCTCCAACGTTTTTCCTCACAAAAATACTAGGTGGGTAACTCCCTTGCCCTCAGATAAAAAAAAAAAAAATTTGAGGTCATCCCTTCCCAGCTCACTCGGCGGGATACACTGTCTCATTAGATACAAAAGGGTCCTGGGTTACAGTGGCTCACAATAGAGGGCCCAGAAGAAGTAAATCAACAGTCTGGTGGCTGCAAATGCATCTCAGCACAGTCAGCCACATACTGTACAAGAAACGATGACGTATGGTTACCATCACAGAGTAAGCCAGCACCATAGTCCTGAAGGCATCTACTCTTAATGGAAATATGATGGGGAGTTTGATTTACTCCTAATGCTCTTAAACCATGGAAAGCATTATCATGGACCTTATAAACAAGGACACTGGCAACCTCAACTGCTTGACCCCACACAGTTTGGTTTTGTCAAAGGGAGCTCACGCCTGTCAAACACGGTCGACTTCTTTGAAAGCCATGGACAAGGAGAAGACGGTACACACCACCACCTTGACCTAGCCAAAGCCTTTAACACTATTAACCCACTCAGGCATAACAGATAAACTCTCCAGGCTAGGCATCAACCCCTAAGTTACCAGAAGGGTAGTAACTGGCTCACTCATAGAACCCACTCAAAGTAGGAGAAAAGTACAGTTTTGTACACTTACCATAAATGTAGCTGTTAGAGTGTATCCACTGTTGCAGTCATTACATTTGGGTAATCCTCCTGGCAGGCTGCCCTCAGCTGGCCTGAGTTCCAAAGTCTTGGAGCCTGCGTCGGCTGCTGTCGCCTCTTCCCTGATGTCAGGGGTATAAAGGAAGCAGCAGACGCCATTTTCTTCAGTTTTTCTTGCCCCAGATGTCAGGTGCCCCCTAAAAGGGTAGCCAAAATTTATATTTATATATATACACACATATATATATATATACACACACACACATATATATATTTATAAATATAAATAATAAGGTAATGTTTATATTGGTGTATGTATATATATTGGTATATGTGTGTGTGTATATATATATATATACATACATATATATATATATATATATATATATATATATATATACATACACACACATACACATACACACACACACACACCAATATAAAAGTTACCTTCGTCTGCAAGCAAATACACCACATAGGCTGTATAAATCAGAAAAGAAAAGTTCCAGCAGAAAAAGGGGGATGGCGGGTGGGTAACCTGGACTGCAACAGTGAATACACTCGAACATCTACATTTATGGTAAGTGTACACAACTGTACTATGTTCTTCGTGTTTCACTGTTGCAGTCATTACATTTGGGTAGAGTCCCAAAGCTATGGTTGGGAGTCTGGAGCTAAACAGCATTAGGAGCAGCTATAAGGCCCTGCAGAACTGCAGTGGTAAAGCCTGCCTGGATTTAGAGTAGAGTGGCAGATGATAGTGCTTTGTAAAGGTGTGCACTGAACTCCAAGTAGCAGCCTCTAAAATGTCTTTGGTTGGTACTCTCCAGAGAAAGGCTGCTTAAGTGTCTGCAACTCTGGTTGAATGTGGTCTAATGCCCTTAGGCACTGGCTTGCCATGGTGTAAGTAGCAGAAACAAATGCAGTGGTCTATCCACTTTGAAATAGTCTGCTTTGAGATAGCCTTTCCCTGTGATCCTGCAGCATATGCCACTAGTAATTGCTCCGTCTTCCTGAAAACTTTGGTTCTGTCCAAGTAGAATCTAAGCTGTCTGTGTACGTCCAAAGAATGCAGAATTCTCTCCCCCTTGTTCTGTGGATTTGGATAAAAAAGTTGGCAGATGAATAGTTTGGTTAAGAGCCACACTGGACACCACCTTAGGCATAAATGTTGGGTTTGTCCTCAGACAGACCCTGTCTGGATAAAAAAAGATAAAAAGGTTCCACAGCCATGAGTGTCTGTAGCTCTGAAACTCGTCTTGCAGAAGTTATTGCTAGGAGCATAGCTGTTTTCCAAGATAAAAACTTTATATCAGCAGTAGCAGCTGGCTCGAAAGGAGTAGGGTGAGTTTTTCCAAGACATAGTTGAGGTCCCGTGCAGGTATTGGGGATCTCCTTGGGAGGCCATAAATTGTTGGCTCCTCTGAGGTACTGTTTTAATAAAGGATGAGAAAAAATTGGTGGCTCTGTATTGTAATGAGCCGAAATGGCAGAGGCATGAATTTTAATTGATGAAAAAGATAGGCCTTTGTCCAGCATCTCAGTTAAGTATTGCAAAACCTGAGGAATATTTGGTACAGCTGTATCAGTTCCTTGTGCCTGATTCCAAGCACAGAATCTCTTCCATTTTCCAGCATAAGATTTTCTAGTACTAGGCCTTCTGGCTTCCAAAATGACACCCATCACAGTTTTACTGAGAGGTGTGCTTTGTATGACTACATTATCCGCCATGCTGCCAGATTTAAAGTACTGAGTTGGCTGTGCAGGATCTGATTGTTTTGCTGGTACAGTAGATGAGGTATTTGAGTTAAGGTCCAAGCTGGGCACTGAGACAAGTTTCTTAGGATTGGATACCAGTATTGGCGGGGCCAGTCTGAGGCAATCAGTATCATCTTTGGCTTCTCCTGTCTGACCTTTAGGAGTACCTTGGGGAGGAGAGGCAGTGGAGGAAAGGCATATATCGATAGGTTTGTCCAGTTGAAAGATAAGGTGTCCACTTTCCAAGCTTGTCTGTGATAAGTCCTTGTGCAGAATCTTTTTAGTCGATTGTTTTGAGGAGAGGCAAATAGATCTATGTCCGGGCGTCCCCATTTCATTATTATCATGCTGAAGATTTGTGGATCCAGCTGCCACTCGTGGGGATCCATGAGGTTTCCGCTTAGTTCGTCTGCCAGAGTGTTTTCCTTTACTGGCAGGAATTGTGCCTGCAGATGTACTTGGTAAGTCAATGCTGTGTCCCACAAAGTCATGGTTAAGTCTGCAAAGGGGGTAAGAATGTGTGCCCCCTTGCTTGTTTATATACCACATGACCATGGTGTTGTCTTTCTTTATCAGTAGTTGTCCCGGATGAAGTAGGTCCTTGAAGGCTGTCAGGGCATTCTGAACAGCTAGCATCTCTTTTTGACTGATATGTAGATGCATTTGGTTTGAGGACCATGTGCCCTGAATGCATCTTCCTGCCATGTGGGCCCCCCAGGCATAATCTGATGCATCCGTTGTTAGTGTCTGCCTGGCTGAGGGTAATGTGAATGGCTGTCCCTTGTTCTGGTGACAAGCCTTCGCCCACCATCGAAACTCCTGTTGCAGGTAGGGAATGAGAGTAATCATTGTTTCCAGGCTGTGGCAATGTTGAGCCCAAACGCTTTTTAGGTACCATTGAAGTTTCCTCATATGCAGTCTTGCATATGGAATTAGTAGGATGCAGGATGCCATGAAGCCCAAAGCCTGCAGAATTTTTCTTGCAGATAACTGGGCTTTTGTTGCTAACACTTTGAAATAGGTAGTCAGTTGTCTTAGTTTGTCTGCCGTGAGATAAGCCATCTGGGCAGTTATATTTAAGCTTGCACCCAGGAATATTATCTCTTGAGAGGGTACTAGTTTTGATTTATTTTCGTTGACTGCATACCCTAGGCATGTTAGAAGTCTTTTCACAAACGCCAGATGCTGTAGAAGAATGTCCTTGTTCTCTGCTTGAATTAGACAGTCGTCCAAGTAAGGATATATTTGTATTCCTTTTTGTCTGCAGAATGCAATTACTGGAGCCAGGCACTTTGTAAAGACCCTGGGTGCAGTAGATAAGCCAAAGGGCAGTGCAGAGAATTGGTAATGCATTGAACCAGCCTTGAATCTGAGGTATCTTTATTTTATTATTTATTTAACATTTGTTGACCGGGAATGTCCGACTAGGTTCCACAGAGCCTGTTTTCAGCGGAGGCCCGGGGAGAAATGCTCCAGATGCATGTCTTTGGAATGTGGGAGGAAACCGGAGTACCCGGAGGAAACCCACGCGAACACAGGGAGAACATGCATCTTCTGCATGACTGTCTGATGGAGACATGCAGGTATGCCTCTTTTAGGTCTAAAGTCACAAGCCAAGCATTCTTGCCCAGCATGGGCAGAATCTGCTGCAAAGTCAACATTTTGAATTTTGGTATATCCATGAATGTGTTCAGAATAGACAGGTCCAGTATTGGTCTCCAGGCCTTGTTCTTTCTGGGTACCAAGAACAGTGTTGAGTAAAATCCTTGACCCTGCTCTTGCTCTGGTACTTGTTGAATGACTCCCATGTCCATGAGGGATGTGACTTGTTTTTGTGCCTCTGCCCATTGATTTTTTGGCAGATTTGGCCAGCCGTTTGCCTTTGGCAGGGTATGGAAATGGAAATTGTAGCCTTGTGACACTATACTTAGAACCCACTTGGGTTATAATGTGCCAATTTTGAGAAGAAAGTGCTAATTTCCCCCCTAAGGGTGCTGCCAGGAGATAAGTGCTTGGCACAGGCAGGGGGAAGTCATTGGGACTGTTTCTTGTATGGTTGCGATTTGTCTTCTCCAACTTTGGAGGTAGAAGCCCCCCACTGTTTTGACCTGTATGAACCTTGCGCCTGGGATCTGCCTCTAGGGCGTCTATATCTGCCCCTTTGAGGTCTGTCTGACCAATTCTTTGTAGGCCAGTGTCTACTAAACCTAGGTGGCTGTACTTGTAAAAAATCTTTGACAGTTTGCATAGATTTAGCTTTGTCCTCCATTTTCTTTAACACCTCTTCTGCCTTAACACCAAGCAAAGTATCATGCTGTAAAGGTACATCTAATAATTTAACTTTGACATGATCAAGCAGATTTTGTTCTTTTAACCAAGCATGCCTCCTAATTACAGAATCCGTAACTGCGGCCCTGCAGGAGGCCTCCAAAAAATCAAAACCACACTGCAAAGTATGCTTTCCAACTTGTTCAGCTGCGTGCAATAAATCCTGCATTTCCTTGTTTTCTGCACAATCAGAGTTAACATTTTCTGTTTAAGCAATACCATGACATGTTGCTGACATTTGAGCATATGAAACTGACAGTTTAAGGCCCTTACAGCCAAGGTAGCAAATGTGTAAACCTTTTTCCCCCATCTATCCAGAGCCCTAGAATCCATGTCAGAGGGTGTAGGTTTTTTTTGCAGCGGAAGCCTCAACTCCTTTGGGACCCTGTGAAATAGTTTCTGGGTCTGCGGCGGGGTTTTTAAAAAGGAATTTATGAGAGTCAGGAACCCTGTAATATCTGTCAAGCTTAACAGGAGCTGGAGGTAAGGAGTCAAGGGTCAGACTAGACTCCGAAAACACATAGTCTACAATGTCTAACACAGGTGGAATGGCTAGAGGCCTGTGTTGAGGTAGTAAAAGGAAATCCCCGAGCCTCTTTTTAGATTCTGAAAAATCTTGGCTCTCCTAGTGGAAATGCTCCTTCATGGTATGTAAGGTTTCCCCAAAAGAATAGTCCTCTGGAGGAGAAGCTGAAGGTATAGATTCTTTAGCATCAGAATCCTCAAAGGGGGGAGAGAATATTCCTGATCAGAGTAGGAATCAGAAGAAATAGAAACCTGACCTGAAGATTCATAGTCAGTCTCTTGCCTAGGCCTTTTATTAGGAGGGGGATGGGAACCCCTGATCAAGGTAATCAAGTCTTCGGCCATTTTGAGCATCTGTTTTTTGGGCATAGAGGCCTGTCCACGTGGCTCTTGGGATTGTTTCTTTGCTTTAGAAGGTGCTTTAGTCTTTGCCTTTGAAGCTGTAGTCGGTTTAATGTAAAGATGTTTAGGACTGAATACACCCTCAGAAGCCGGTGCCTGCTCAGCGGCTCTGGACCCATCTGAGGGAATAGTGTCCGAGGCTCCAATACCTTGAGTTTCCAGTGGCATAGCCGACTCCACGTGGGAGTCAGTAGCGGGCGTCAGGGGCTGCGAAAGCGCCTCACTGAGAACCGGCGACTGGCTTAGGATAAGCTTCGTCATTGGTTTTGGACCTCGGTTGTTTATCTCTCGCCTTTTCTTTGCGTTTTTTGTGAACTCCGGTAGTCAGATAGCAATCCAACGACATTTCTGGATAATTAAACAGGCGTCCAAAATAGTTTAAAGCAAAATCATTCCGATGCTTAATAGTGCGTTGGTTAGATCTAGCACAAAACAGACAACCAGAAACATTGTGATCAGGGCATAGGCAAGGAATACAGTAAGAATGAAAGTCCTTATGAGGTATTTGCTTTCCACAAGAGATACAATTAACTTTTTCTGACATCGGTCTGGAGCAAGAAAAAAGTTTCTCCAACGGGGTACTTAGCTTTATTGAAGACTTCGGGTCTGAAACTCGAACACGAAAATCTCAGGAGTCGGCCGACTGGCGCTTGCAAACTGCTTCTGCTAGGGGCACCTTGCGGCAAGAAAGACTGAAGAAAATGGCATCGACTGCTTCTTTTATACTCCTGACGACCTAACGTCAGGGAAGAGGCGACAGCAGCCGACGCAGGACCCAAGACTTTGGATCTCAGGCCGGCTGAGGGCAACCTGCCAGCAGGATTACCCAAATGTAATGACTGCAACAGTGAAACACCAAGAACATCCACCTCTAGTAGTAGACCCGTAATGAGAGGTGTACCCCAAGGATTGGTCTTGGGACCTCTACTGTTTGGGATATACTTTTCTGAGTGAAAGCCAAAAAGTACAGTTGTGTACACTTACCAGAAATGTAGATATTAGAGTGTATTCACTGTTGCACTCATCACACTTGGGTTATCTGCCTGCAGGTAGTCCTCAGTCGGCCCGAATACCAGAGACTTTGTATTTCTGCTTTGGTTGCTGTTGCTCCAGGACTGACGTCATGTCGTTAGGGGTATATAAACAAGCAGCTGACTCCATTACATCAGTTTTTCTTGCCCCAAATGTCAGGAGCCCCGCCCCCCATTACAGAGCGAAGATATGGTGGGGAAAACACCACCAGTAAAAAGTAAATATCAATACCCCTGAAGGAGGTGAGTAATAGACAAGAGAGGGGAGAGAGAGAGACAAGGGGGCTGGATGGAGGGAAACCAGCACTGCAACAGTAAATACACTTGAACATCTACATTTTGTTAAGTGTGCACAACTGTACTATGTTCTTTGTGCTTCACTGTTGCAGTCATCACACTTGGGTTGACTCCCAAAGCTGAAGAAAGGGTGGAGGCAGTCAAGAATAGTTGGGGCTGGCTAGTATGCCCTGCAGGACTGCTGCTGCAAAACCCGCCCTGGATTTGGAGAAGATAGGCAGGTGGTAATGCTTGGTGAAAGTGAATATAGTACTCCAGGTTGCAGCTTCCAGGATGTCCCTGGTAGGGACTCCCCTGAGAAATGCTGCAGAAGTAGAAGTTGCTCTAATGGAATGTTTTCTGACCCTGAGGGGTTGGTTTCCCATGGTGCTTGTAGCAGAAATGGATGCAGTGTGCTATCCATTTGGAAATGGTTTGCTTTGAAATTACCTTGCCCTCCTCTGCCCCTGGTGCAAAGCTGACTAGTAACTGGTCAGATTTTCTGAAGGACTTAAGTCCTTATCAAGGTAGAATCTGAGCTGTCTGTGCACATCCAAGGAGTGCAGGATCCTTTCCCCTTAATGTTGAGGATCAGGAAAGAAGGTTGGCAAATTAATAGATTGGTAGAGAGCCACACTGGACACCACTTTAGGCATAAAGGAAGAGTTAGTCCTGAGGGAAACCCTGTCAGCATGAAAAATAATGAAGGGTTCCACAGCCATAAGTGTTTGTAGCTCAGGCACTCTTCTAGCTGAAGTGATGGCTAGAAGCAAGGCTGTTTTCCAAGAGAGGAATTTTAACTCTGCTGACACTGTAGGCTCAAAGGGGGGGGGGGGGGGGGGGGGTGTAGCGTGAGCTTTTCCAGTACAAAGTTAAGGTCCCAAGCAGGTATGGGCCTTCTCCTTGGTGGCCTTAAGTTGTTTGCTCCTCTGAGGAAGGGTTTGAAAGAAAATAGGTGGCTCATGTGTTGTAATGAGCCGAAATGGCAGAGGCATGGATCTTTAATGGAGAAGGCTAGGCCTCTGTGGAGTAGGTCTGCTAGGTAATCCTGGATTAGAGGTAAGGAGGGCAGTGCTGTGTCCTCTCCTTTAGAATGAATCCAGGAACAATACCTTTTCCACTTATCAGCATAGGATTTCTTTGTACTGGGTCTTCTAGCTTCAAGAATGACGTCCAGTAGCGGCTTGGTCACTGGGGGAAAATTTAAGGAATAAGCCAGACTGCAAGATTCATGGTTTGCAGTTAAGGATGCAAGATCTGCCCCCCTGTTGAGGGAGGAGGGTTGGGATCTGGGGTAGGTGCCAGGGTGGCACCTGTGACAGGCTGCGCAGTAGTGGGTACCAGTGCTGGCTTGGCCAGTCTGGGGCAATCAGGATTGTTCTTGGTTTGTCGAGTAATATTCTTGAGAAAAGAGGCAGAGGGGTGAATGCATAGATTTTGAGGTTTTCCCACTGGAAGGATAAGGCATCCACTTTCCAGGCCCTTCTGTGAGTTGTCCTGGAGCAGAATTTGCTGAGCTGGTGATTGTAATGGGAGGCAAAGAGGTCCACCTCTGGGGCCTAATTGCCACTAGTGTGTGTCTAGGACATTTCTGCTTAAGTTGTCAACCAGATAGTTTTGTTTGTCTGGCAGGAATTGAGCTTGCAGATGAATCTGCATGTCCACGGCCATGGCTAGCCTGCAGAGTGGGTAAGTGTGTGTTCTGTCCTGCTTGCTGATGTACTACATAACTGTGGTGTTGTCTGTTTTTATCAGCAGGGGTTCTGGTGAGAGTAGGGACCTGAAAGCTGTCAGAGCATGCTGAACAGCTATAGCATCTCTTTTTGGCTGATGTGCAGACGAGACTGACTTGGGCACTCGCCGTCCAGGTGTGCCCTCCAGGCATAGTCTAATACGTCTGTGGTTAGGGTCTGGGCGGCGAGGGGTTGAGTAAAGGGAAGTCCCTTGTTGTGGTTGCATGATGCTGCCCACCAAAGAAACTCCGTCTATAGACACGGTACGATAGGTATGATGGTTTCCAGGTCCTGAGAATGTTGGCACCAAAGACTTTTTAAGTACCATTGAAGTTTCCTCATATGCAGTCTGGCATATGGAATTAATAGGATGCAAGGGAAAATGAACCCTAGGGCCTGCAGGATTTTCCTTGAGGATAGCTGGATTCTGGTGGCCATTTGAGCAAAGTAGCCTGTCGGATGGGCTTGCTTTTCTGGAGTAAGGAATGCAATCTGGGATGCTGTGTCCAAGCTTGCTCCCAGGAATACAACCTTTTGACTGGGGGATAGTTTTCATTTCTTTTCGTTGATAGTGTACCCCAGGGAGGTTAGAAGGTTCTTTACAACAGGTGCTGCAACAGCTGTTCCTGTCTGCCTGCCTGAATCAGGCAATCATGCAAGTATGGGTAAATTTTAATTTTTCTCTGTCTGCAATAAGCAATGGCTGGAGCAAAGCCCTTTTGTGAATACTCTGGGAGCAGTGGATAAGCCAAAGGGAAGTGCAGAGAACTGATGATGCCCTGAAACATAGGCTTCTTTTAGGTCTAGGGTGGCTAACCAGGCATCTTTGGACAGCGTAGTAAGCTGCTGCTGAAGGGTTAGCATGTTGAATTTTGGTACCACCAGGAAGGTGTTTAGAGTGGAAAGATCTAGGATTGGGCACCAAGTGCTTGCTTTTCTGGGTACCACGAACGTCTGGTATAGAACCCATGACCTATTTGTGCCACCAGAACAGGCTGAATTGCCCTTATGGCAGGGATAGAATTTGATTTTGGGCCTCTGCCCACTGGAAGGTCTGGGAACCCTTTTGGAGTTGGCAGTGAGTGAAAGTAAAATTTGTACCCCTGGAACACAATGTTGAGGACCCATCGGTTTTTGGTGATGGAGGTCCAGTTTTTTGCATGATGGGCGAGTTTTCCTCCTAGGTGCACAAGCAGTTGGCAGAGGTGAGGAGAGGAATAAAAAAGTCATTGTGAATTCCTTCTGTAAGGGGGTGGGCTTAGCACTCCCTGTTTTTGAAGTGGAGGCTCTCCATTGCTTAGATCTCTGCATATCCTGAGTCTGGAAGGTCTGTTTCCCCGGGGTCTAGTTTGAGACGGCTGGAAAGGACCAATGTTTCGAGAGGCAATGCCTACTGAATCTAGGAGGCTGCACTTGCAAAAAATCTTTGACTCTGTAGGGATTTAGCCTTTTCTTCCATCTTTTTTTAGAACCTCTTCTGCTTTGGTGCCAAACAGATTGTCCTTGTTCAACGGAGCGTCTAATAATTTTCATTTGATATGGTCTGGCAAGGTCTGCTCCTTAAGCCAAGCATGCCTTCTCAGTACAGCACCAGTGACTGCTGCCCTGCAAGCTGCTTCTAGGGCGTCAAAACCACATTGCAAAGTATGCTTGCTGACTTGGCTTGCAGAATGCATAAGCTCTTGTAATTCTTTATTTTCTGCACAGTCTGTAAAGGTAGCTAATTTTTGCTTAACAAGTTCCATAATATGTTCCTGGCATTTCAGCACGAGAAACTGGTAATTCAATGCCCTAATGGCAAGAGTTGTAGAGGTGTATACTTTTTTACCCAATCTGTCTAAAGCTCTGGAATCCCTGTCCGAAGAAATGTGATTCTTACCTGTAGTTGCTTTTAAACCTTTAGGCCCCTGGGAAATTACCTCTGGGTCAGCAGTAGGATTTTTGAAAAGAAATTTGTGAAAGTCAGGGACTCTGTAGTACCCGTCTGGTTTTCTTGGAGCAGGGGGTAAAGTATCAGGAGTTAGGCTGGATTCCATAAAAACATCATCCACAACATCCAGAACTGGAGGTATTGCTAAAGGTCTATGTTGTGGCAAATCTAGAAATTCTCTGAGTCTCTTTTTGGACTGAGAATAGTCTTGGCATTCCCAGTGGAAATGCTCTCTTAAAGTATGTAGGGTTTCACCAAAAGAAAAATACTCTGGCGGGGAAGCAGAGGGAATGGATTCCTCTGCATCTGAATCCTCATAAGCAGATAAAGGCGTATCTTCATATTCAGAAACCTCAGAGTCGGATTCTTGGTCTGTTAAAGCTGCTGGGGACAGGTCTCTTTCTCTTAGCAGGAGAAGGGCTGGCTTCCCCTAATCACCATAATCAGGTCTTCTGCCATTTTAAGCATTTGATGTTGTTGCAAGGAAGCAGGTGCTTGAGTTTGGGTCATCAGTTTTTAGGCGCAAGTCGTACTCTTGACCTTAGAAACTCGGTAGTTTTAGACAGAACTGAAGACGCGAAAGAAGTCTGCTTGTGTCGAGAATCGGTAGTGCGAAGAACTTCCTCAGAAGTCGGTGCCTGCACAGCAACTCTGGACCCATCCAAGGTAGAGACATCCGCAGGTCCCATAGTCAAAAGAGTCTCGCGGCATACCGTACTCTGAACGAGTCTCGGTAGCGGCCTGTGAATCTATCGAAGTGATCATCAGGGGCTGCAAAAGTGCCTGGAGTACCAGCGAACTGGCGACTAGCTTAATGGAAGCATCGTTGGCAGTTTTGGAACTCTGTGGTCTTGTCTCTATCCTTACGTTTTTTTCGTAAGATCCATAGTCGGATGGCTTACCGAAGCCATTTCGGAATAAGGAGATAGAGAGCGAAAGTATTTAGTGACAATAAGGGCCCGACGACTAATAGTTCGGGCGGTGAATAAAGCACAAAACTGACAGCGGGGAACTTTGTGGTCTGGGCCTAAACAGTTGACGGAGTAGGAATGGAAATGTCATTGTGGTACTTGCTTTCCACACGCGAGACAATTGTTAACTTTTTCTGACATTGGTTAGAGCAAGAAAAAAGGATCCCCAACGGGTACTTAGCTTTAGAAGACTTCAGGATGATTCAATTCGGAAACGAAAACTCAGGTAGCAGCCGACCGGCACTTGTGCGAACTGCTTCTGCTTCGGGCTCCTCAGCAAGAAAGACTGATGTAATGGCATCGGCTGCCTGTTTATATACCCCTGACGACATGACATCAGTCCTACAGCGATAGCAACTGACGCAGAAATACTCAGTCTCTGGTATTCGGGCTGACTAAGGGCTACCTGCAGGCAGACTACCCTAGTGTGATGACTGCAACAGTTAAACATGAAGATCATCCAGTGGTTTGTGGCTGACCAAGTTTGCAGATGACTGCAAGGTGGGCGCTGTCTTACTAGTGATGTGAACATCATTCAAGAGGGTCTTACCCAAACTAATGACAGGTGCCAAAAGCATAGCCTCAAAAGTACAGTTTTGTACCTATCATAAATGTAGATGTTAGAGTGTTCACACTGCTGCAGTCATCACACTTGGGTTATCCTGCCGTCAGGCGGTCCCGCAGTCGGCCAGAGTTCCCAAGTCTTGGTCCGGCATCAGTTGCTGTCGCTTCTTCCCTGACGTCAGTGCACCAGGGGTATATAAGAGAGGCATCAGACACCATTTTCTTCAGTTTTTCTTGTCCCAGATGTCAGGTGCCCCCAAGTAGGTAGGCAATACATATTGCTAATAAAAGGAATACCTTCAGTTACAAGCAAATACACCACACAGGTTGTACAGGATAGAAAGGTATAGAAAAGTTCAGCTAGGTCAGAGGGGATGGAGGGAGGGTAAACAGGACTGCAGCAGTGTGAACACTCTTATGGTAGGTACAAAACTGTACTATGTTCTTCGTGTTACACTGCTGCAGTCATCACACTTGGGTTGAATCCCAAAGCTAAGGATGGGCGGTGGAACTAAACAGGGTTTGGAGAAGCTAGTAGGCCCTGCAGAACTGCAGTGGCCAAGCCAGCTCTGGTTTTTAGAGTACAGAGGAAAGTGATAGTGCTTGGTGAAGGTGTGCACTGAACTCCCAAGTTGCAGCCTCCAAAATATCCTTGGTTGGTATCCCTCTGAGGAAGGCTGTTGATGTTGCTGTAGCCCTGGTGGAATGGGGCCTAATGTTACCACGTACAGGTTTCCCATGGTGTGTTTAGCAGAAACGGATACAATGTCCTATCCATTTTGAAATGGTTTGTTTTCAGATAGCCTTTCCTTGTGATCCTGCAGCATAGGATACAAAGAGCTGGTCAGATTTTCTGAAAGCCTTAGTTTTATCCAAGTAGTAACGTAACTGCCTGTGAATGTCCAAAGAGTGTAGGAGCCTTTCCCCTTTGTTCTGGGGGTTTGGATAAAAGGTGGGCAAATGAATGGTTTGGTTTAGGGCCACATTGGATACCACCTTTGGCATAAAGGAAGGGTTAGTTTGTAAAGCGACTCTGTCTTGATGAAAAATGATGAAAGGCTCCATTGCCATGAGGGCCTGTAGCTCGAGACTCTTCGTGCTGAAGTTATTGCTAGCAGCAGGGCAGTTTTCCATGATAGAAACTGTAAATCAGCTGTAAAACCTGGTTCAAAGGGTGGCAGTGTAAGTTTTACCAAAACAAAGTTGAGATCCCAAGTTGGTGTTGGTGCTCTCCGGGGTGGTCTTATGTTCTTAGCCCCTCTAAGATACTGTCTTAGTAATGGATGTGAAAATATAGGAGGATTCATGTTGTACTGAGCTGAAATAGCTGAGGCGTGGATCAACAGATGAAAAGGAAAGTCCTTTGTGCAACATCTCAGTTAAATATTGTAGAATCTGAGGAATATTTGGGACAAGGGGATTTTGGCCTTTAGCCTGGTTCCAGGCACATAATCTTTTCCATTTGTCTGAATAGGCTTTTCCTGGTGCTGGGCCTCCTGGCCTCCAGAATGACATCCATAACAACTTTAGAGAGAAGTGTTGACTGGTTGTTTAGGTAATTTGCCATGCAGGGAGATTTAAAGTCTTCAGCTGGCTGTGTAGAATCTGATTGTTTTGCTGAGTGAGCAGGTGAGGAATATGAGGTAAAATCCATGGTGGGCCTTGAGCCATGTTCCTTAGTATTGGATACCAGTGTTGGTGTGGCCACTCTGGAGCAATGAGTATAATTTGTGGCCTCTCTAATCTGGCTTTCAGCAGCACCTTTGCCAGAAGAGGCAATGGAGGAAAGGCATACACTGTTAAAGGAAAACAATGGGATATCAAATCAAATATCTCTACCTGATGTCTCCCTAAAATCCTGTTATGTGATACAGCCTCAAAAAAACATAACCGCAGCTTTAAAAAAAAATTCACTATTCTCTTTTACTGCTTAGGCTTCATACTTTTCCATACTGTTTGACTTTCAGTTTTAAAACCAAGATGAAAACTGTATAGTCGTCTCTTAAATAATGATGTCACATCTGCCATAGCTCTTGCTGAAGATCCTGGGAGGTTTCCTCCCCCAAAGTGATGTAAACACTGCCTTATTTGCATGCTGTACAGAATCCCTGTGATCCTCCCACATTGTGATGTCAACACCGCCTTTCCCAGCACACTGTTAACCTAATAAATGGACTAGGTGCTGTGTGGAACTCCTTTTCTGTGTTAGCAAATCTGGTCGACTCTATTCATGTGAAGCACTTCTTCTTCACCAGCGTTTTGCTACTTCATAAGTAAGGTAAGTCTTATTACTTCTTAATAGTGTATCCTAAATGTAATTTGTCCCTGTTTCTATGCCTCCCTAGCCCTGATATTGTGTCCTCCCAAGTTTTTAATTGCACATTAGTGGAGTTGATCTTTTTCTGTTTGTAAGGGTGCCACATGCTTCCCTTTCACAGCTGCATTTTTAGCTTAGCCTACTTATTTTCATTTTGATCCAGGGTTTATATTTCCCCAGTTATGTTTAATGCTTGATGAGTTATGGCGGATACTATTTGCTAACAGAAGGGAATAAGAGAAAGTGGAATGTGTGTGTGTGTGTGTGTGTGTGTGTGTGTGTGGTGGGGGGGGGCTGCTTACAATCCAAAGCAGAGTGCTCTCCAGGGGAAAATGAATATTGGCTCAAACAGGTAGACACATACTCAAAGTTAACTGTAGCTGTTTGCAGACAGTTCAGACCCAGACTGCGCTTTTCCATTTGTGCCTTTGTCCCACTTCTATGTATGGCTTTGTCCTAATTTCTTGCGCTGAGGTTCATAGGTATTTCAGGATCAATTTATCCTTGCTTTTGAACCAGATTTCTCTGCTTGGTTAGTACACTGCTATAAAATGTAAAAATCTAAATCATTGTAGAAGTAAAGCAGTGTGTGTGTGTGCGTGTGTGTGTCTGCGTGTTATGTATGCACTACCATAATTTTTTTTAAATATTGACTCAAAAAAGCATGTGGGTGCTGTCATGCAAGTCTAAAATATTTCAAGTTTATAGTGCATCATTTGTTAGCTATTTAAACAGGAAGGGAAAATAAGTGGCAGATTGCTTTGCAAAGCAGGGATTATTGCCAGTGCTATGTAGCTTGGTTTTAAATTTGACAGGAGTAGTGCAACAAAAATAGTCTCCCAGTGTAAGGAGAAAAGGCTGACAAGCAAAAGTACAGTTTTGTACCTACCATAAATGTAGATGTTCGAAGATCCACATTGCTGCAGTCCTTACACTTGGGTATAGCGCTGTCCTCGGTCGGCCCGAATACCAAAGTATATGGCTGACGCCGGTCATGGCGCATTAAACTGACGCCAGGACGTCAGGGTATAAATGCGCATGACCGACGTCATATCCTCAGTCTTTTCTTGCCCCAGATGTCAGAAGACCCTAAACAGGGTGAAATCAAAAAATTACCAAACACTAAACACCCCACACCCAAACTATGTACAACTTCTAACAATTGTCTAATAAAGTACTAACCTAACCACACAACCACCCCTAAACACAGAGGGGACGGAGGGCGGGTAAATTGGACTGCAGCAATGTGGATCTTCGAACATCTACATTTATGGTAGGTACAAAACTGTACTATGTTCTTCATCTCACATTGCTGCAGTCCTTACACTTGGGTAGATTCCCAAAGCAGAGGTAAGGGAGGATGGCAAATCAAATAGAAGCAGGAGCTGTCAAAATGCCCTGTAGAATAGCAGTGGCAAACCCAGCCCTAGATTTAGAGTAGAGAGGAAGGTGGTAGTGCTTAGAGAAAGTATGTACTGAACTCCAAGTAGCTGCCTCCAAAATGTCCTTCGTTGACACTCCCTTAGAAAGGCTGTAGAGGTGGCAGTAGCCCTAGTGGAATGAGGTCTGATCCCTGTTGGGATCTGCTTGCCATGCTGAGAATAACAAAAGAAATGCAAAATCCAATCCATTTAGAAAGAGTTTGCTTTGACACAGGCTTGCCCTGAGTACCTAAAGCAAAAGAAACAAACAACTGTTGCGACTGCCTGAAACCCTTAGTCCTATCTAAGTAGTAGCGTAACTGTCTGTGCACGTCCAAAGTATGCAAGATCTTTTCCCCTTGTTTTGGGGGTCTGCATAAAAGGTAGGTAAATGAATAGACTGGTTTAAAGACACACTTGAGACCACCTTAGGCATAAAGGAAGGGTTAGTGCGTAAAGATACCCTATCCTTATGGAAGATCAAGAAAGGCTCAACAGCCATAAGGGCCTGCAATTCAGAAACCCTTCTTGCAGAGGTAATGGCCAACAAAAAAGCAGTCTTCCATGACAAATATTTTAACTCAGCCGTAGCTGCAGGCTCAAAAGGTGGCAGAGTGAGCTTTTCCAACACATAATTGAGGTCCCAAGCTGGAGTAGGAGCTCTTGTGGAGGTCTTATGTTCTTTGCCCTCTGAGGAATTGCTTGAACAAGGAATGAGAAAACAAAGGTGGATCACAGTCATAGTGAGCTGAAATTGCTGCAGCATGAATTTTAATGGAAGAGAAGGACAAACCCTTGTCCAATAGTTCAGTAAGATATAGAAGAGCCACACTTAAATCAGGCTCAGAAACATCCATACCCCTTGCTGCACTCCAAAGCAAAAATCTCTTCCACTTGTCCGCATACACTTTCCTTGTACTAGGTCTCCTAGCTTCCATAATCACATTCAAAACTTGTTGAGGAAGTTGAGCCCTGCTATGAGCTAAAACAGAATATGCCATGCTGTGAGATGAAGAGAGTGAAGCTTGACATTGAGTAAATGACCGTCCTTTTGAGACAACAGTTGAGGAGCACCTGCTACAGCTGAACCTGGCCTACTCTTGGAAGAAGCCTTTGTAACAGTAGGGGAAGGCCTAACCACCTTAGGCAGAGAGGGGAGAACAGCTACCTGAGAAGCCCCTTCAGCCTGGCCTACCTCCTGTGAAGACACATCCTGTAACAACAAAGTCTCCCCCTGGGACTCTAGGGAAACTTCTGTTTGGGCCTCTGGCACAACCGTGCCCTCTAAAGAACCGACGTCCAGGTCGGGTGGTGCCTCTAACCTAGGCCTAGGTGTTTTGTCCTTGCGCTTCTTCGAGGTGGCGGCGGAGCATCCGACGGCATTTTGTAATTGCACCGCTTCAAGACTAACCTAGCGCAGTCAAATCTCCTCTTTATGGTACGTTTGTTAAATCTAGCAAGAGGAACACCCAACAACGTCGTGCTCAGGCCCTAAACACGGTATACACAAGCTGTGGTAGTCCCTATGTGGTATCTGTTCGCGCAAGAAATACAGTTATTTACTTTTTCTGACATCCGGTAAAATACTGAGGCAAGAAAAACCAAAATATTCCAACGGGTACTTAGCCAACTTGGATTCGGTCTGAAACTCCGGTTTGAAAATCTCAGGCGCCAACCTGCACTCGCAAATTTGCTTCTGCATCGGACCACGCGGCAAAAAAGACTGGGGATATGACGTCGGTCATGCGCATTTATACCCTGGCGTCCTGGCGTCAGTTTAATGCGCCATGACCGGCGTCAGCCATATACTTTGGTATTCGGGCCGACCGAGGACAGCGCTATACCCAAGTGTAAGGACTGCAGCAATGTGAGATGAAGAACATCAGTACATTACTCTAGTCACCTGCTGTGACGAGCTGTCGATCACATGCAGATAATGGGTCAAATTACCCTTGGCTCTTTGACAGCTAGGGAAGGTAGGTGTGAAGTGGGAGGGGAGATTCCTTGAAGAACTAGATTTCAGCCTTCACAAAAGAAAGCAATTTAGCATTTCTAAGATGAAAGGGCTAGAAAATGCACCTTTCAGTTCTGTTCTGTAGCATTTGCACTGCTTGTGTTTTTAGTGGTCATTGAAAAAGGATAACATTTTAACCAAAAGTAGGGGATTTTAAGACTGCAGTGAATGCCTGTTAAGTCAATGAAGTGACAGCAGCTTAAGGCAAAATGTGGCAGATCTGATGCAATTTTTTGGAGACTAAGTATCCCAGAATGCATTATTTGAGGCAGTGTAAACAGTCTGAATTTTTTCAATATGCCAGACCCCATGTGGTCAGAGTCAGAAATTGCATCTAAAAATATCTAAAAAGCTCAAAATAGTCTCAGAGTGCTATTAAAATGTAGGAAACATCAAACCATGATGAAATTAATATGTTTTTTGAGTCTGAGGGCGCGGTTGTCCTTTAATGTTTTCCAACTGAATGAGACGGCGTCCACTTTCCAAGCTAGTGTGTGGTATGTCCTTCTGCAAAATTTCCGTAGTTGGCAGTTTTGGGGGGAGGCAAACAGATCTATGTCTGGGCTCCCCCATTTTTGAGTTATCATTGCGAATACTTGTGGATCTAGTTTCCACTCGTGAGGATCTATGATGTTTCTGCTTAGATCGTCTGCCAATGTGTTTTTCTTTACTGGCAGGAATTGTGCTTGTAGTTGAACTTGGTAGGTCAGTGCTGTGTTCCACAAGGTCATTGCTTGCCTGCTTTGGGGGTAGGAATGTGTGCCCCCTTGCTTGTTTATGTACCACATCACTGTGGTGTTGTCCGTCTTTATTAGTTGTTGTCCTGGATGTAGGAGGTCCTTGAAAGCTGTTGGGGCATTTTGTACAGCTAGCATCTCTTTTTGATGGATATGTAGATGCCTTTGATCTGCAGACCATTTGCCCTGAATACACCGTCCTGCCATGTGTACTCCTCAGGCATAATCCGATGCATCTGTGGGTTATAGTTTGCCTGGCTGTGGGTAAGATAAAAGGCTGACCTTTGTTGAGGTGACATGCCTGAGCCCACCATAGAAACTCCTGTTGAAGGCAGGGAATGAGTGGTATTATTGTTTCCAAGCTGTGGCTGTATTGAGTCCATATGCTTTTCAGGTACCGTTGTAATTTCCTCAGATGCAGTTTTGCATATGGTATTAGTGGTATGCAAGATGCCATGAATCCCAAGGCCTGCAGAATTTTTCTTGCAGAGAGTTGGGTCTTTGTTGCCATCATTTTGAAGTATTGAGTCAGTTGTCCTTGCTTGTCTGGCATGAAATAAGCCATCTGGGCCGTTGCATTTAAGCTGGCACCCAGAAATATGATGTCTTCTGAGGGCACTAGTTTTGACTTCTTTTCGTTTACTGTGTACCCTAGGCAACGTAATAGGTTTTTGACAAACGCCAGATGCTTTAAAAGAATGCCCTTGCTTTCTGCTTGAATACGGCAGTCGTCCAGGTATGGATATATTTGAATTCCTCTTTGTCTTCAGTATGCAATTACTGGTGCCAAGCATTTTGTGAAGACCCTGGGCGCAGTAGATAAGCCAAAGGGCAGTGCAGAGAATTGGTAATGGGTTGAACCTGCTATAAATCGGAGGAATCTTCTGCAATTTTGTCTGATAGCGACATGCAGGTATGCCTCCTTGAGGTCCAACATTACTAGCCAAGCCTTCTTGCCCAGCATGGGAAGAAGTTGCTGTAGTGTTAGCATCTTGAATTTGGGTACTTCCAGATATGTGTTTAGAATTGAGAGGTCCAGAATGGGTCTCCAGGCTTTGTCCTTTCGGGGAACTAGAAAGAGTCTTGAGTAAAATCCTTGTCCTTGCTCCTGTGTAGGAACCTGTTGAATGGCTCTCATGTCCATGAGAGCTTTAATTTGTTTTTGAGCCTCTGCCCATTGATTTGGTGGCAGGTTTGGCATTCCTTTTATCCTTGGTAAAGTGTGAAAGTGGAATCTGTATACTTGAGATACAATATTTTGCACCCATTTGTCTTTTGTGATGATGTGCCAGTTGTCTGCAAAAAGTGCTAGTTTTCCTCCCAAGGGAGCTGCCAAGAGGGATTTGCTTGGCAGCCTGAGGGGTAAGTCATTGTGTTTGTCTTCTGATAGTTTGAGACCTGTCTTCTCCTCCTTTCTAGGTTGTGGCACCCCATTGTCGAGGCTTGTAAGAGCCTTGTGACTGACCTCTGCCCCTTGGGCATCTGTATTTGCCCCACTGTGGTCTGTCAGAAGCTGGAAAGGACCAGTTGTTGGTTGGCCAATTTCTGCTGAAACGAAGGGGTTGAACCTGTAAAAAATCCTTGACCGTCTGCATAGATTTTGCCTTATCCTCCATTTTCTTTAAAACCTCTTCCGCTTTTACACCAAATAAAACATCCTGCTGTAAAGGCGCATTCAATAACTTTGCTTTAACATGATCAGGTAAAGTTTGCTCTTTTAACCAAGCATGGCTACGAATGACAGACCCTGTTACTGCTGCTCTACAAGAAGCTTCCAATGAATCAAATCCACATTGCAAAGTATGTTTTCCCACTTGTTCAGCTGCATGCAACAAATCTTGCATTTCCTTGTAATCAGGCTGTTCTGTATGTGTGATCATTTTTTGTTTTAATTGAGACATCAAATATTGTTGATATTTCAGCATGTGAAACTGGCAATTTAAGGCCCTCATAGCTAGAGTAGCTGAGGTATATACTTTCTTTCCCCATCTGTCTAGTGCTCTAGAATAATCCCTTTCAGAGGGTACAGGATTTTTAGCAATAGGCCTTAACCCCTTTGGGACCCTGGGAAATGGTTTCTGGGTAAGCAACAGGACTTTTAGAGGAATTTGTGTGAGTCAGGGACTCTGTAGTATCTGTCTGGTTTGGCTGGTGCAGGAGGTAGTGAATCTGGGTTAAGGCTAGATTCTGAATAAACATCATCCACAATGTCCAACACGGGTGGAATAGCAAGTGGTCTGTGCTGGGGTAGTAAAAGGAGCCTTTTCTTAGAATCAGAGTAATCCTGGCCTTCCCAGTGGAAATGTTCCCTCATGGTATGTAAAGTTTCCCCAAAAGAGAGTATTCCTGTTCCTCAGAAGAATCTGAGGAAATTGAAACCTGGTCAGAGGAAGCGTAGTCCTCCTCCTGTCTAGGCCTTTTATCAGGAGGGGGATGGGAACCCCTGATTAGGGTAATTAAGTCTTCAGCCATCTTAAGCATCTGTTTCTTACGCATGGGGCCTTGTACTGGAGACTGCTGTACAGTCTTCTTTGCTTTTAAAGGAGTTTTCAGCTTTGCATAGGATTTAATAGTGAGTGTAGTCGGTCTGAAGACACCTTCTGCAACTGAAGGCGTTTCAACTTCACCAGGATCTCCTTCAGCCATGGAGTCGAAGGGCCTAAAGATAAAGGTTGTGGAGGCCTAGCAATCTCCGCTTGGGAATTGGATGCCACCTGGGGTTCTAAATCAGCGGTCGTCAGGGGCTGTGTAGGCGCCTCACTGAAAACCGGAGAACCGGCGACTGGCCTAGCAGAGGCCTCAGAGTCTGGTTTGGGTCTCGGCTGCCTGTCCTTATCTCTGCGTTTTTTATGCATTCCGGTCGTCGGTTGCTCCGACGGCATGGTATAATTTGCATTTCATGTGGGAAGCAAATACCGCATAAGGATTTCCACTCTTTCTGTATACCTTGCTTAGGCCCAGACCACGATGTCTCGGCCTGACATTTTTGTGCTAGATTCAATAAGCGCACTATTAAGCGTCGGGCGGAGTTCGCCCTGCACTTTTTTGGCAAAAAAATTAATTATATTATGTCGTCGGATACTCCAACTCCAGTTTTGAGCAAAAAACGCAAAGATAAGGACCGACATACGAGGTCCGCACCACTTCTGACATTGGACTGAGACAAGAAAAGGTTCCCCAACGGGGTACTTAGTTTTATTGAAGACTTCAGTCTGAAATTCGATTTGAAAATCTCAGGAGTCGGCTGACCGGCACTTGCGAACTGCTTCTGCTTCGGGCACCGCGCGGCAAGAAAGACTGAAGAAAATGGCATCGGATGCCTCTTATATACCCCTGGTGCACTGACGTCAGGGAAGAAGCGAAGCAACCGACGCCGGACCAAGACTTTGGAACTCTGGCCGACTGCGGGACCGCCTGACGGCAGGATAACCCAAGTGTGATGACTGCAGCAGTGTAACACGATGAACATCTGAATGCCAAGAAATGCATTATCATTATCCCCTTTAGGGAAAATGCCATCCCCACTAATTATCACACTAATAATGTACTAAGCATGTAAACAGTCGTGAGGGACTTGGGTACCCAGGTTGATAAATATATGCAATCCGAGGGTCATGCTGCTCAACACTAGAAGTCTAAATCTCAAGATGCACTTGGTCGAAGCACTCCTCAAAATGGAGAAGATCGACATTTGTGCTGTAATGGAGACCTGGTTTAAAACAGCAGAAAGCATCCCTGCGCTACCAGGCTATAACTCATTCCACACCTTCCGGCCCCAGAACATGGACCGCAGCTCCAAAGGTGGTGGTGTCTTCATATTCATAAAGGATATGCACACACCTCCAGGCTAGAAGCCCAGCATAACGCATCTGAGATAATTCAGGTACAACTAACACTGAGTAAGACAGTGATTCAGGTCATAGCCTGCTATAGGTCACCAACCACATCCCAAGACTCTCACTCCACGTTCCTAAGCACCCTGGAAACTATTAGGGTCCAACCCAACATTGTCATACTAGGTGACTTCAACTACTCCTCCCATCAACTTGGAAAACTACTCATGCACCAATACACTGGCCCAACGCTTCCTGGAATTAATCAATTCCAATGCCCTGGACCAGCTCATTCTTACCCCCCACTGGAGGAGGCAACATTCTTGACCTGGTTATTACAAATACGGGCAACCGCTGCTCTACACCAACAGTCAATTCCTCCCTGGTTAGATCTAACCACAAACTAATCATCATGGAAATCCACTTCTCACCCACACACCCCCGCAAAGGTAACCACCACGAAAAACTTCTCCAAAGTTGACTTTCCGCTCCTAAAAACAGAGGTGGCTAACTTCATGGTACCCATGTCAATGGAAAATAGATGCACGACTGCCGAATCATACACCAATGCACTGTACGACATGCACATAAATGCATGGAACTAGCCACACCCAACAGAACCAAGACACTCTCCTCCAAAAAAGGAAGCCAATCTGGTGGTTCCCTGCCATTAATAAACTCTACAACAAAAGGAAGAAATGTCTGCAGAAAAACGCAAAGTCCCAAGACTGGAAAAACTCCGTTATTAGCCTCATCAAAAAGTTGAGATTCCTCATCAAAACCTCTAAAACCAGCTATGAAGGCAGAATTGCGGCAGACACTAAAAACAACCACAGAGAGCACCCCGGCACTATTAGGTTTTACCTCATATCATGCGTTCCGGCCCCAAAACCCGGACCACTCCACAAAAGGAGGGGGTGTATCCATATTCATAAAGGATACTCACACCTCCAGGTTGGTGGCAACGCATGAAGCTTCGGAAACCATCCAGGTGCAACTAACAATAGGCAAAACTGCTCTACAAATTGTAGCATGCTACAGGCCACCCTCTCAAACTCAGGAACCCCACACAGCCTTCCTGAAGACACTGGAGGGTATAAATGTATCTCCAAACACCATCATATTGGGTGACTTCAACTACCCGAATATAGACTGGGAACATTACTCAAGCCCTAACTTTCTAGCCCAACGGTTCCTGGAGTTCATAAATTCAAATGCCATGGAACAGCTAGTCACTGTTCCCACGAGAGGAGAAAATATACTAGATCTCATTGTCACAAACATGGGGACAAAATGCTCCACACCGAAGTATATCCCTCATTGGTGAGATCTGATCATAAACTAATCTCACTGGAAATCCACATCCCGCCCCACCCCAAACAAAAAGACCATAGTGAAGAACTTCTCTAAAGCAAACTTCACACTACTCAAGACTGGTGTGGTATCCTTCAAGGCCCCTGAGTCAGAGGAAACCACAACCCAAGCTGCGGAGACCCTTACAAATGCCTTCTATGAACACCTCCAGGACTGCATGGATCAGGCAATCCCAAATAAAACCAAGACTCTTTCCACAAAGGGCAAACGTCCAGTCTGGTGGACCCCAGCCATTAACAAACTTTACAATAAGAGGAGAAAGCTATTACATGATAGAACAAAATCCATAAAAGGGAAGTCACCCTGATCATTATTAGTAAAAATTACGAGCACTCATAAAATCAACTAAGGCCAATTTTGAGAGAAAAATTGCCATGGATTCAAAGGACAATCATAAGGCCTTTTTCAGCTATGTTAGGAACCTGGGTGGAAACTCACAGATATGCTCAGAATTAGTCCAAAATGATACAAAAATCACTGAACCCACAGACATTGCCAACATACTGGCAGACAGGTTCAGTGCAAACTTCACCCCTCTCCCCTAAAGGAGATATAACTATCCCACCAGAGTGTAGCCTCCCGGACATCTCAAATCCACAGGTGAAAGCTGCTCTCGCTAAAGCTAAAACACAGCATCAATGGGACCGGATGGTGTCCCCGGCTGTGTGCTACACGAGCTAAATGAGGAATTAAACCCGCACATAAGGCAGCTGTTTAATCTCAGCCTTACCACAGGATACGTGCCCAAGGAGTGGCGTCGGCAACTGTGGTCCCACTCCACAAAGGTGGCGCCTCACGGACCCTGGTAATTACCGCCCCATAAGCTTAACAAGTCTAGTCTGCAAAGCTATGGAGAGGATCATAATGGAGCTCATAAACAAAGATATAGGGGACTTGCAGACATTGGACCCGACCCAGTTTGGCTTTGTCAAGGGAAGATCATGCCTTTTGAACTTGGTGACTTCTTGAAATAGTCACCAAGGCCATTGATGAGGAAAGGCAGTCCATACAGCCTACCTTGACCTTGCAAAGGCTTTGACACAATACCCCACTCGGGTATTGTAGAAAAACTTACCAGCTTAAATGTAAACCCATATGTCACAAGATGGGTTGCAAACTGGCTTAAGGACAGAACCCACAGGGTTAGAGCTGCTGGCGCTGTGTCAGACCCCAAGCCGGTCACAAGTGGTGTCCCACAGGCTCGGTCCTTGGCCCCTATTGTTTGGCATCTACTTCTCAGAAGTACAGGCCAACATGGGAGGACTTTGGCTGACAAAGTTTGCAGATGACTGCAAACTGGGCCATAGTGGAAAGTGCATCGACACTGATATCCTTCAGAAGGGACTCACGGAAACAGATAGCTGGTGCCAGAGCCATGGCCTGAAGTTAAACGCCAAAAATGTATAGTCATACCCTTCGGGAAAAACAAGGTAACCCCAAGCTACCATATAGGTGGCAATCCACTAAGCACAGAAGAGGTTATCAGGGACCTGGGGACCCAGGTTGACAGTGGCCTTTCTTTTGACACTCACATTGCTAAAGTGGTTAGAAAGACCTTCTACATTGCCCACCTGATCATGAAGGATTCACATCCAGATCTAGTGAGGTCATTGTTCCCCTGTACTCTTCACTTATCAGACCAATGATCGAGTACAATGCCCCATTCGGGATGTATCTCACCCGACATCTGCAGCAATTGGAGAGACCCCAAAGTTCCTCACCAAAAGGATAAAGGGACTCCAAAATCTGTCATATGCTGCCAGATTGAAGAAACTCCAGCTCTATTCAGTCGCATACCGTCTGCTCAGAGGTGACATGTGCCTGACATACAAGGCCATGTCCAACCCGGAATTAATGGACATGCTCCACCTCAAAAATCCAAATCCACCAAAACCACTAGAGCAAGCGACTTAAACCTTAGCACGGATATAAATAGGACGTGCTGGAGGGATAGATTTATCACTCAGAGACTCCTATGCTGTGGAATAAAATCCCGGTCCATGTGAGGCAGACCACCTCGCTGACTCTGTTCAAGAGAAATCTAGACCTGTGGATGGGAGATCGTAGGTTTACCCCGGGAATCATCTCTGGGTCACTGCTGGACAGAGGCACAACAAACTAATGGGCACAGTATTTTTTCATATAAGGGGTGGCGTAAGCCACAATAATTTGGGCTAGGCTTATAAATGCCTTAGGGCAGATAGCCTAGTATAAACCTATGAACCTATGAACCTATAAAACCTTCTATAGTTATATCAAGAATCTCCACAGCAATACCCAGGTTTGCTCGATTTACTGCACAATGGTACCTCCTATATTGAGCCAACAGATATTGCCAATACACTGGCCAACAGATTCAGTGTCAACTTTAACCCCCCCCTAAAGGACCACTTACAATACTGGAGAAATGGCAGGCACACAGCATTACTGCAGCACAGGTTAAATGCTGCACTGTCCAAGGCCAAGAATACAGCTTCCATGGGACCCGACAGTATCCCTGGATGTGTTCTACATGAACTACAAAGTGAACTGGTACCAAATCTCTGTGCCCTGTTCAATCACAGCCTCACCTCAGGCTTAGTCCCTACCGAATGGCGCACTGCTAGTCATCCCTCTCCATAAAGGGGGAGCGACTACAGACCCCGGGAATTATTTCCCCATTAGCCTGACGAGTCTGAAATGTAAGGCTATGGAGCGCATCATCATGGACCTAATTAACAAGGACATAGGGAATCTCCAAACTCCAGATCCCACGCAATTTGGTTTTGTGAAATCTAGATCATGCCTGCTCAACCTGGTTGACTTCTTTGAGTCAGTCACCAGAGCTGTGGATGAGGGCAAAGTAGTCCATACAGCTTGATCTGGCCAAGGCCTTTGATACCATTCCCCACTCAGGAATTAATGATAAACTCACCAAACTAGGCATCAACCCCTATATCACTAGGTGGGTTGCAAACTGGCTCACAGGTAGAACCCACAGTGCGAAAGCGGCGGACTCCCATGTCAGACTGCCGACCAGTCACAAGTGGAGTCCCACAGGGATCGGTCCTGGGTCCTCTTCTGTTTAGCACACAGAGGGACTCTGGCTGACCATGTTCACAGATGACTGCAAGCTGGAAGCCATTACTAACTCCCCAAGTGATATAGACATCCTACAGAAAGGCCTCACTGAAACCAATGACTGGTGTCGAAACCATGGTCTAAAGCTTAATGCCAAAAAATGCGTCATCCCCTTTGGGAAAACTCAGTTCCCACTAATTACCACATTGATGGGAACCCAGTGAACACTGAAGGCGTTATAAAAGATCTGGGGACACAGGTTGACAGCAACCTCTCCTTCGACAACCACATTGCCACTGTGGTCAGAAAGTCCTTCTGTGGCACATCTCATTACCAAGGGTTTTGCATCCAGGAAGAAAGAGGTCATCCTCTCTCTCTACTCTTCCCTCATTAGGCCAATCATAGAGTATAATGCCCCATTTGGCATGTACCTCACTAGACCCATGCAACAGCTGGAAAGGCCACAAAAGTACTGCATGAAAAGGATCCTAAGCCTTAAATACATGTCCTACATGGACAGACTCAAAAAACGTCAGCTATTCTCTGTCTCATATCGTCTACTACGAGGCAATCTCTGTTTGACTTACAAAGCCATGTCTGACCCAGCTCTGTTGCTCCAGAGACCTCAATCTTATTACCACAATCAACAAAACAAGCTGGAGGGACAGGTTCATAACCCAAAGACTGCCCATGCTCTGGAATAGACTTCCCGTATATGTCAAGCAGAGCACCTTACTGGCCCTCTTCAAGAGAAATCTTGATGAGTGGATGGGAAATAGAAAGTTCACCCCGGGCATCACTCCAGTGGCTCTACTTGATAGAGGCACTGGGAACTAACGTCGGGTGGCACAATGCCAGGGCACTTCTATGGGCTATGTTTGTAAAGGCTCCAGGGCCATTAGCCTAGTACACACCTATGATAGCAACCTGACTTTTGACCATGTTGCCTCCACCGTATGGAAGGCTTTCTACATAGCCCATCTCATATATAAGGGTACTTCAACCAGGAACAAGGAGGTCATGACATCCTTGTACTCCTCCCTTATTAGACCCATTATCTAGTACAATGCCCCCTTCGATATTTATACTGCCAAGCACATGCAGCGGTTGGAGACACCACAGAGGTTCCTGACCTGGAAAATCCAGGGTCTCAAACACTTATCCTATACAGATAGGCTAAAAGCCCTGTCCCTCTACTCAGTCTCATACAGACTGCCCAGAGGTGACCTGTGCCTGGCATACAAGGCCATTTCAGACCCAGCTTTGATGGCATTGCTCATATCCGTTAGACAAACAAACTCCCTCTCCATGTTAAGCAGAGTACCTCTTTAGCCCTCTTTAAGAGGAACCTGGACGAATGGATGGGAAAAAGAAAATATACCTCTGTGGTGCCACTTATGTCCCTGCTGGACAGGGGAAACAGGTGCTGACTTTGAGGGAACATGGGCGAAATTCTTGGCTAGACTTATAAGGGCCTCTGGGCCAATAGCCTAGTGTCATCCTATGAATTTATGGGTGAGTGACTGGCAAATTGAATACTACCTACAATCATATTCATCCCCTAAACAAAATAGCTACCGTGGCAGTCTTTACGCAGAACTTGGTACCCAAAAATTATGCTTTCCTCTTCTGACAAAAAAAGCATTCATAAGAAAAATTTCTAAAAAAAAACAGGAGGGGTCCATAGTGGGGGTATTTATCCACCCGAAGACAATCTCATGAAGTGGACAACACAGTAACACTAAATGCAACACTGGCGAGAGTCTGGAAACGTGGGGCTATGTTCCGACACTTCTGTACATCTCTCTTACACTAGCATGCCCTCTCATGCTAAATGAAGACATACAGGGTATAAGGAAGAGGCCTGATGCTTTGTAGATTGGCTGAATCTATGGTATCTACGGCAGGATGCATTTAATAAGTAATAGTTAATATAACAGTGATCTAATAAAAAACATCCAGAGCTACACTGATTTTTGTTCTGGAATTAAATTATTCAATGAATTAAAAGTTTATGTATTAAAATATTACTGATTTGCTATAAATTTGGTTTTAAACAAACAACCACGACATCCAGTGCAGTGCATGGGAAAAAAACCCTCACGAAGACGTCCACACTGTATTTTGTCTGCCTGGGCACAAAGCATAATGTGTTCACTTTAATTCTACAATGTACCGTAAATATAGATGTTAGTGTTTTTAGTGGTACAATAATTTAGGATTTCCTGCAGTGGAAGCCCTTGGCTGGCCTAAATACCAGAGATTTTTTCCTATCCACTTGGCCCCCGGAGACATCCTCCTTTCTGATTTCAGGCCTGTGCAAGTTTCTCAGGTATTCATCACCCTCAAAGGATCGAAGCTCCACTCTACATAGCACAGCTACCCATACTGACCCCAGCAGAATAAAGATAGAGATACCTGAAAGGGTGACCTACATAGGGACTGAACTTTAGAGGGCTAAAAAGGGGGTACACTCCAACCCAGAATCGGGAAGGAAGATGGAAGGGAATGGATATTGAAACAATAACACACATGAGCATCTACATTTATTGTTAAGTAAACAACTGTACGATCAGTTGCACTTCACTTTTGCAGTTGTAATTTCTTGGTAAAACTCTCAAAGCTATAGGAAGGGTGGTTGGACTCCACCCAGAAGGCAAGAACTTCTACAGGACTGCACAATGAACTATTTTCTTTACCGGAGACAATGAGTCTCTGCGGACTAGCCAAAACCAATAAAATGTTGTTGAGCATCCTAACAATCTTTGAACACTTATTTTTTTGAGGAAAGTCCAACTCAGCATAACTGGCAGATGCCATAACATTTGGGCCACAACACTCTATTCCGTCGTACATTTTACGGTACTAGACTTAAAGCAAGCAAATTGTGGCTTGTGCCCAGGCGGGGACACACACACACACACACACACACACACACACACACACACACACACACACAATGTGGACGTCTTTGCAATGGATCTGTATCTCACACTATAAAACAAGCATTAGTCTTCTCCACTGATATGTAACAATAATATAAACAATGCAGTCAGAAAACATTTTTTTCCAACAGGGTACTTGGCTTAAGTCACGGTCTGGCTTTGGGCCGAATGACATACTATAAGGTTATACTGGGCTCATACAAATGGGAAAATGGTGTTGGTTGATGACTATTATAATGAAAGACTCTGCAAGTACGGCAGGTGCACGGCCCCAAAAATGCAAATGTCCACAGAAAACACAAAGGTCAGCACTCAGACATAAGGTACCTGAAAATAAGAATATTTTAATAAAACATATATAGCCAAAACAGACGGGTTTCGGCCCAAAACTTAAGCCTTCTTCAGCATAAAAGTATAAGCAACAAAGACGAGCCTTATTTGGCTATAAATACTCATTAAGACCCGGGGGAAATAACCCCCCAGCTTGATAATCCACTTTTTTTTTCTTTCTTGTTCAATATGTCATGCCAACCAATTTTATTAGCCTGTTCCCCACTTATCCTGTCAATAATGGTAAACTTAAAAGATGCTGGGTCAAAGAATGTTTGTAGAGCGCATTACTAGGTTTTTTTTCAATCTGATATCACTAAGGTTGTTCAGATATTCTTATCCTTGCTCGCCGGGCAGTCTGTCCTATGTAAAAAGCGGAACACGTACAAGTAGCTAGGTAAATAACCCAATAGGTTCCAAAACCGACCCAGTATTCTTGCTGGTGAACTGTTTGGACTTAACTACCCTGGCACAATGAACACAATGACCACATTTGCACTTTGGGAATTTGGGGAGATTGATGGCGAATCAGAGATTTGCAGAAGGGACACAGTGAAATGTAGATGCTTCAATAGAGCATCCCTGAACTCTGCCAGTATCAGGATGATGTCCAGATAAGGGTAAATCTGTATATCCTGAGTTCTGCAGAAGGCAATGGCTGGAGCCAGGCACTTTGTAAAGACTCTTGAGTCCGTAGATAAACCAGAGGGCAAAGCAGTAAATTGGAAATGAGAGGCAGGTCCAGAGAAACGCAGAAATTGTCTGTGGGAATTCCAGATGGGTATGTGCAGGTAAGGCCCCCTTTAGGTCCAGGGTGGCCATGAGGGCCTTGGCTGGAAAGAGGGGCAGCAGAGTAGGAAGACAGAGCATTTTGAAAGATGGTAAATGAAGACGGAGGTTTAGGAAGGACAGGTCTAAGATGGGTCTCCAGGGGCTGTCTTTTTTGAGGACCAAGAAGAGGCGGGAGTAAAACTCCTTCCTGTCCTGGAGGGACAGGTTTTATGGTGCCTAGTTTTAAAAGGTCTGCCAGAAAGTACAGTTTTGTACCTACCATAAATGTAGATGTTCGAGTGCTAATACAGCTGCAGTAATCACAGATGGGTTCTCTGCCGTCAGGCGGGTCCTCGGTCGGCCGAATTCCAAAGTCTAGGTCCGGCGTCGGTTGTTGTCGCTTTCTCTCCTGACGTCAGCGAGGCCGGAGTATATAAGACACAGCCGACGCCATATTCTTCAGTCTTTCTTGCCCCAGATGTCAGGTGCCCCCAGAAGGAAGGCAATACATAAATTATGTTTATATGTATATACATGCAATGCAATATAATCCAAAATCAGTAGTTGCAAGCAAATAAACCATAGAAGGATAACCCAGTCAGGTTGTATGAAGAGGGGGTTAGGCCCCATGCCTTTACCAAGTGGGGAAGGAGGGAGGGAAACCTGTACTGCAGCTGTATTAGCACTCGAACATCTACATTTATGGTAGGTACAAAACTGTACTATGTTCATCGTGCATACAGCTGCAGTAATCACAGATGGGTAGAGTCCCAAAGCTACGCACAGGGTGGTAGGTACTAGGAGGAACTGGGTTGAGCCAGAATGCCCTGCAACACAGCAGTGGCAAAGCCTGCTCTAGTTTTGGAATATAAAGGCAGGTGGTAGTGTTTTGTGAAAGTATGTACAGAACTCCAAGTGGCTGCCTCCAAAATATCTTTGGTAGGAACTCCTCTGAGGAAGGCTGTAGAGGTAGCTGTGGCCCTGGTGGAGTGTGATCTGATGCCTGTAGGAACAGATTTCCCATGATAGGAATAACAAAACCGTATGCAGTGGCCTAACCACTTTGAAATAGTCTGCTTGGTAACTGGCTTCCCTTGAGCCCCTACAGCATAGGACACAAGGAGTTGTTCTGATTTCCTGAAGGACTTTGTTCTGTCCAAATAATAACGTAGCTGCCTATGGATGTCAGCAGCCTTTCCCCTTTGTTTTGAGGATTGGGGTAAAAGGTAGGTAGGTGTATGGCTTGATTTAAAGCTACCCTGGATACCACTTTAGGCATAAATGATGGGTTGGTACGAAGGGAAACCCTGTCCTGATGGAAAATGAGAAAGGGCTGCACCGCCATGAGGGCCTGTAGTTCCGAAACCCTACGAGCTGAAGTGATAGCCAGAAGGAAGGCTGTTTTCCAGGACAAATATTGCAAATCTGTTGAGGCAGCTGGTTCAAAAGGAGGCAATGTTAATTTTTCTAGTATGTAATTAAGATCCCAGGCTGGTATTTGTTGTTTCCTTGGTGGTCTTATATTCTTAGCTCCTCTGAGGAACTGTCGTAAGAGTGGGTGAGAAAATAAAGGAGGATCCGTGTTGAATTCTGCAGAAATGGCTGAGGCATGAATTTTTATGGAAGAAAATGAAAGTCCACTGTTCAGCAGCTCAGCTAGATACTGTAATACCTGAGGCAAGTTCAGTTTTCTAGGGTCCTGGCCTTTTTTCTCATTCCAAGAGCAAAACCGCTTCCATTTTGCGGAGTAAGCTTTTCTAGTAGATGGCCTTCTGGCCTCAAAAATGACATCCTGCACCTCCTTGGAGAGTAGGGTCTGTTGTGGTGTTAAGGAATTTTCCATGCAGCGAGATTGAGTGTTTTCAGCTGACTGTGAAGAGTTTTGTAGCTGTGCTGAGTCAGCAGAAGAGGCATTAGAGGCAGGGACCAGGGAGGAGTATGTGTTAGGCTCCTCAGGAGCGGGTACCAGTGTTGCCTTGGCCAATCTGGAGCAATCAGTATCATCTTTGGTCTGTCTGCTCTTGCTTTCAGAAGCACCTTGGGCAGAAGAGGCAGAGGTGGGAATGCGTAAACTGTACATGCTGTCCAACTGAATGAAAGGGCGTCCACTCTCCAGGCCTTTGGATGAAAGGTCCTTGAACAAAACTTTTCCAATTGATGATTCATGTGGGAGGCAAAAGGATCTATGTCTGGCCTCCCCCACGCTTGAATTATCTCTGTAAACACCTGAGGATGCAACTTCCATTCGTGTGGATCTGTCATATTTCTGCTTAGATTGTCTGCCAGCGTGTTTTCCAATCCTGGCAAGTACTGTGCTTGAAGTTCGATTTGCCAATCCAGAGCCAAGTTCCAAAGAGTCATGGCTAGTCTGCACAAGGGGTATGAATGTGTTCCTCCTTGTTTATGTACCACATTACTGTGGTGTTGTCTGTTCTTATCAGTAATTGTCCTGGATGCAGGAGGTCCTTGAAAGCTGTAATTTCATTTATTACTGCTAGCATTTCTTTTTGATTGATGTGAAGGTGCTTTTCCTTTTGAGACCATTTGCCCTGAATGCACCTGTCCGTCATGTGCGCCCCCCAGGCGTAATCTGAGGCGTCTGTTGTGATGACTTGATTTGCTTGAGGCTTGCAGAATGGAAGACCTGTATTTGCTTGACATGCTTGGGCCCACCATAGAAATTCCTTTTGCAAACATGGGATTATTGGTATTATTGTTTCCAAACTGTGGCTGTGTTGAGACCATAAGTTTTTTAGGTACCATTGAAGTTTCCTCATATGCAGCTTTGCACATGGGATTAAAAGAATGCAAGATGCCATGAAGCCCAGAGCCTGCAGGATTTTCCTTGCAGTAAGCCTGGTACATTTTGCTAGTATTTTGAAGTACTGAGTTAGTTGCCCCTGTTTTTCTGGCGTAAGATAGGCCATCTGGGTGTTTGTGTCCAAGCTGGCACCCAGAAAAATTATTTTCTGAAATGGTGTTAGCCTGGATTTCTCTTTGTTGATTGTGTATCCCAGAGAATTCAGTAACCGTGTTACATAAGCCAGATGTTCCAGAAGTATGTGCTTGCTGTCCGCTTGGATCAGGCAGTCGTCCAAATAAGGGTAAATTTGTATCCCTTGAAGTCTGCAGTAGGCAATCACTGATGCCAGGCACTTTGTGAATACTCTGGGCGCAGTAGATAAGCCAAAGGGCAATGCAGAGAATTGATAGTGGATTGAACCTGCAAGAAATCTGAGGTATCTTCTGCAGCTTTGTCTGATTGGGACATGCAGGTATGCCTCCTTGAGGTCCAATGTTACCAGCCAAAACTCCTTACCCAGCATGGGAAGAAGCTGCTGTAATGTGAGCATCTTGAATTTTGGTACGAGTAAAAATGTGTTTAGGATGGATAAGTCCAAAATGGGTCTCCAGTCGGTTCCTTTCCTTGGTACCAGAAAAAGTCTTGAATAAAAACCTTGACCTTGTTCGTGAGTAGGTACCTCTTGTATAGCTCTCATGCTTATGAGCTTTGAAATTTGTAGTTGTGCCTCTACCCTTTGATTGTGTGGCAGGTTTGGCATGCCTCATTTTTGGAAGAGTGTGAAATTGAAATTTGTAGCCTCTGTTTATAACGTCCAGGATCCATTTGTCTGTTGTGACAATATGCCAATTTCTTGCAAATAGTGCTAGTTTTCCTCCCAAAGGTGCTGCCAGCTGAAACCTGCTTGGCATGGAAATGAGGGAGTCATTGGGTTTGTTTCCTGTATTGTTGTGCACTGTCTTCGCCACCTCTTGGTGCTGGAGTTTGCCATTGTCGGCCTCTATATGATCCTTGTGATTGCCCTCTGCCCCTTGTGCGTCTGTATCCACCTCTTTGGGGCTTGTCAGTGGCTGGAAAGGACCAATTTTTTGAAGGCCAATTTCTGCTAAAACGTGGTGGTTGGACCTGTAAAAAAGCTTTGACAGTTTGCATAGATTTGGCTTTTTCTTCCATTTTCCGTAATATCTCCTCAGCATTAGTACCAAACAGCACATCCTTTTGTAAAGGAGCATCTAGAAGTTTAGCTTTCACATGATCAGGCAAGTTTTGTTCCCTAAGCCAAACATGTCTATGAATGACTGATCCTGTAGCAGCCGCTCTACTTGAGGCCTCTAGGGCATCATAGCCATATTGTAAGGTGTGTTTACCCACTTGCTCTGCACTATGCATCATATCCTGCAACTCCTTCAAATCTGGTTGTTCAGGTTGAGACATTTTATTCCTTAATTGTGATAACAGGAACTGTTGATATTTAAGCATATGAAACTGACAATTTAAGGCCCTCATGGCTAGGGTGGCCGAGGTATATACCTTTTTTCCCCACCTTTCTAAGGATCTTGACTCTCTTTCGGCAGGAAGTGGATTCTTGGCAGTAGAGGCCTTCAATCCCTTGGGGCCTTGAGAAATGGTTTCAGGGTCAGCATTATGGCTTTTGTAGAGAAATTGGTGAGAGTTAGGAACTCTGTAGTACCTATCAGGTTTGACTGGTGCAGGAGGCAGGGAATCCGGGTTAAGGCAAGCCTCCGAATAGACATCATCAAGTATGTCCAAAACAGGAGGTATCACCAGAGGCCTGTGTTGAGGTAACAAAAGAAATTCCCTAAGTCTTTTCTTGGAATCAGAAAAGTCTTGGCCTTCCCAATGGAAGTGTTCCCTTAAAGTGTGCAAGGTTTCCCCAAAGGAAAAATCCTCAGGAGGAGATACAGAAGGAATGGACTGCTCTGCATCCGAATCCTCAAAAGGGGAATAAGAGTGTTCCTCTACATCAGAATGTTCTGATAAAATGGAGCCCTGATCAGAAGAGGGAGAATCTTCCTCCACTCTGGGTCTCTTGTCTGGAGGGGGTTGAGAACCCCTGATAAGAGTAATTAAATCCTCAGCCATTTTAAGCATCTGTTTTTTAGGCATGGGGCCTGGAGATGGGCCCTGTGCAACAGGCCTCTTGGGATGCCTGGCTGCTTTGGATTTAGTAAAGGCCTTAATAAAAAAAGAAGATGAGGGTCTAAAGACACCATGGGTGGAAGTGGACCTGTCCACATTAGGAGGCTCAACATTAGCAATGGCTTCGGTGGTTGTAGACTGGGAAAGGGCCGAGGTACCTGCGGTCTCGGGTACAGAGGACACCGCCAAAGGAGTGTCGTCGGTAGTCAGGGACTGCAAAGGTGTCTCGCTGAGAACCGGACCACGTGTAGCCTGTTTTGGCGTGGTGTCGGTGGGGACCGCGGGCCTCGCGTGTCGGTCCTTGTCCTTGCGTGTTTTGGAGTCTCCGACGACATTTTATAATCAAAGGCTTTACCAGAATAGTGTTGGGCGAACTCCGCCCGACGCTCAATAGTGCGTTTATTGAAAGTAGCGCAAAAGCGACAGCCTGAGACGTCGTGGTCTGGGCCTAAACAAGGTATGCAGTGGGAATGGAAATCCTTATGCGGTATTTGCTTCCCACAAGAAATACAATTATTAACTTTTTCTGACATCGGTCTGAGGCAAGAAAAGTTTCCCCAACGGGGTACTTGGCTTTAATGAAGACTTCGGTTTCCAATTTTTTCGTAATTCAGGAGCTGGCCGACCGGCACTTGCGAACTGCTTCTGCTTCAGGCACTGCGCGGCAAAAAAGACTGAAGAATATGGCGTCGGCTGTGTCTTATATACTCCGGCCTCGCTGACGTCAGGAGAGAAAGCGACAACAACCGACGCCGGACCTAGACTTTGGAATTCGGCCGACCGAGGACCCGCCTGACGGCAGAGAACCCATCTGTGATTACTGCAGCTGTATGCACAATGAACATCTTGTGGCATGAGATGGGCCTGGTTTTTGGGCTAGCATGGAGGAGGGTTGAGAGACCAAGTCTAATGCATACTTTGTCATATGGGTCTGATAAATTTATGGCTCTGAAAGCCAAAGTTGAAGAAGTGTATACCTTCTTCCCCATCCTATCCATGTACTTGCTGTCTTTGTCAGTGGGCAGTAGGGAGGCAGAGAGGCAGCAGTTGATTGCTTAATCTGCAGTGGTGGCAATAACAGCTGGGTCCACCAGGGGTGGGTTGACCAGGAATTTTTGGTCCTCTGGTACTTTGTAGAAGCAGTCGGGACATTTAGGGGCCAGAGGCTGGGAGTCAGGGGCTTTGGAAGCAGCGATGAAGGCATCCAAGTAAGCAGGCAGAACAGGAGGAACTGCTGAAGGGGGGGGGGGGGGGGGGGGGCAGCTCAAAGTACCTTTTTTGGGAGTCTGTCATTTGGGACGTATCCCATTTAAAGTAATCCTTCATCTTGGTGATGGTCTCAGCAAAAGTAATGTCCTCGGGGGGAGAATCCCCTTCCGCAGATTCCTCATCAGGAGTGTAATATTACTGGGGGGAGGCAATCTGGGAAACATAAGAAATGGACTCTTCTGAGGATGAGAAGGAAGGATCATGTTCTTCTTCTGACTTGACGGGAGGGAAGAACCAGAGGCAGGCTTACGGCTCAGAAGAGGTAGGGCGGAGGTGGCTGAGGCTGAAGGCCATAAAGGCCTGCATGAGAGAAGAGGTGAAGGCCTGCCACTCCAGTGTGACTTCTGAAGAGGTGGAGGTACGTTTAGTTTTCTGCTTCTTTTTGGTCAGGGAGGAAGTAGAGAGAGGCCTGGGATCGGGTTTGGACAGTAACATACCCAAAGTCTGGAACCCTGCCAGAGGTACCACCGAAACTGCCCCCCCCCCCCCGACATTGCTGGTAGTCAATATCTGGATAAGCTCCGTGGACGTGCCGGCCGTCAGCTATGAAATGTTTTTTACGAGGGATGCCGCTGAAGTCGATGTACCCTCCAAGCGTGCCTCAACCCCTAGAATGGCAGTTGGCGGTGCGTTGGGAAGCTGTGCGACAGGCGAAGAAGGCCTAGGAACCTTGGCCTTCTTGTGCGAGGGTTCTCCAGGTAGAGGTTTAACGTGGCTAGACAGCTTCGCAAGGTCTTGGGCACAAACGATTGACAAATAGCGCAGGAGGAGTGATCATGTTCCCGGCCTAGGCAAAAAACACACCTGTCATGGGGGGGTCTTTACGAGGTATCTGGCGCCCGCATTAGCATTTCCCCTTTTTCCCTGACATCAGCTAAATACTGCAACAACCAAGCGTTAGCAAGAACAATCGTCAAAATTAATAAAATTAGAAACCCAACAGGTTACTTCTCTTAGGATGCGACGTCTGTGGAGAAGCGATCGTACGATGCGAATGTCTGCGGCTGAAAAGTTCCGAGGATTGTGCGTGCAGACGTCACATTTAAGGCCCCTGGTTTATGGCACTAAGTGTGACGTCCTACGCACACTGCAACAGCCAAACTGAAGCTTTTGTACAGGAGCCGAAGTACGAGTCGCCTGAGGGCATGAAATCCCACACCTAGAATACTGCAACATAGGAATAGGATATCATACTTTTCTTGGAATTCTTGTCAAGTATCAACACATTTACCAAAATATGGGGAGGGGACAATTTATTTTGGACTACAAAAAGACACTTTGAACAAAAGCCTGCAACTTAGCTACTTTTTTGGTTGCAGCTGTATAAATCCTTACTATACTGTAAAACAAGCTCTAAGACACACACTATTTACAGAAGGTATACAAGATGACAGTGACTGACACTAATCCCGTTACATGTCAATGGCACGGGAATGCACGGCTACTTCCTTATGTTTTGCACAACCCGCATAACACTGCCATGAAATGGATTATAGGAAAGAGAAAGGCTTGAAGAAAAACAAGATCACATTGACATGTCAAGCCCCACTGGCAGTCAATTTGCCAATAACATAACTCTGTATGAAATAGACAAGATGATTTTGAGGTGCTAAAATAGCTCAAAGAACAAAGAGTGAAAATGAAATAGATTTTTTTAAGTTCTGAGGTGGAGTTTTCATTTAAGAGTGCCCCATATGAAAAAGGACCTAAACACACTCCATAAAGAGTCGATAAATACAATTTCCATTATCAACTGTCTGGTAGTCAGGCTAACACAAGTTTGCTTGACATGATAGCCTGTCTTTCAGCAGGAGGGAAGGGCATGCTAAAAAGGAAGTAAAGGCGTAGGGATCAAAAACACTGGGCATCTAAGACGACTTACTTTTTCAATCCCTACCACCCCTTAGGCACAACACCATACCCAGCTTTACTAAATTTATCAACCATGGTTTTCCATGAAAAGGGCCAATGCTTTGTTCCATAATTTGTTACACCTTGGCAGATATAACAGCAGGGTTTTTTTCTCTTCACATCCTGAACTTTTCTTAAGAAGGGCAGACAAAAAGCAAATCCTTATGTAGACTAGCCCAGTAACTGTCCCTTTACTCCTGAATAAGTCATCCAAGCGAGCCTTCTACTCAAACACTACTAGCTGCTGTTGCTCCACTAGCTGAATACATCATTAGTCTCATTAAATGGCATACCAATCGCTCTAATGCAGGTCATGTCAATCTGCGAGCACCCCTTCTTTCAGAATCTTGTGATTGCAGAAGCTGTGCAAGTGCATCACTCCAATGCTCCAACGTGAAATACAGCAACTTACACATCCTCAGTAACCAAGACGAAATCAAGCAAACTTCCTTACCAAACCTAAAAGAGCTTGCTTTCTTTACTACTGGGTAAACATATTAATGTCACTGACAGGGCAACTACTAGATACTTCTAAGCCTCTGGAACATTGTACCACTTGACTGTTTCTTCAGGTAGCTGGGAGAACTCAAAAACTCTTCCTTGTAGGCCTGCAAAACAACACTGAGATTTTTTAGAGATTTTAGTACCACTACACAAGAAAGCTAAAGTATCATTTTTTTGGACTCTGAAACCTCCTTGGATAACCACTTAAAATGCTGTCTCATGAGGTCTTTCTGAAAGAAATATCTTTTGGAAGACAGCTCAAAGAAATGTTTGCTTGTCACAAACCAAAGGTAGTGTCTTCCTCCTCTAACTCAAAATCAGGGGGAATGCGAGGGGAAGGGTATTCTCTTCTCTTTTTGGTGGTGCCCAAAGCACAAAGTTTATCCTCTGCCAGGCTGCTACACATTTCCTCACTGCAACAGTTTGGAACTTAGTATGTTTTGAGTCTGTTCATTGCTGCAGTACTATCTACATCTGAGACTTCTGCAGCAAATGGCCCAATGCCCAACCAAAGTTTAAAAAATGTTGCACCTAATCCCTCTATGTCAAGCAGATATCCTCCCACCAGGACATCAATATGCCTGAGGTAAAAGCACCCATACCACCTTTAGCTCTTTCTTGCCACACCTAGTGAGCACATCACTGTTTTATCTCAGTGAGTCTTCAGTCTGGCTTCCACTGCACCTCAGTATTTAAAGGAAACTCTACAGGTCAGAAGTTGCTAAAGTCAATGAATTCTGGCAGGAAACAAATTCCACATAAGAATTGCCATAGTCAATGCTTATTTTGTCTGTGAAAGGGGAATTCATGTCTTGCCCTCATTGCATCACATTTTAGATCATAAAGCTCAGAAAAATCTCTGCCAAGATAAGCTTTAAAAAGACACCTTGTTCACCACCACACTGGCACTACACGTTTCTGTTGATGGCTTGCTAAAAACTGAAAGTCTCAAAGACGTTCCCCCAGTAGAAAGAAATACTGGAGAGCTTGATAACATCTTGATTACAAAGGACTAGGGCAGTATTCCCTCAGCATGCCTGTGAAGGCATCAGTAAAACCAAAAGATCAAAGGTCAACTATATTAGAGACCTGCTTGAGTGTCAACACTCTATGAGAAGTAAGAGGAAGCTGTCCAAATCCCAGATACCCAAAAGTACTAATTTATAAAGGTCTGAAAAGTATCAGACGATCAAGGACATCGACATTTGATTAAGGTCTAAAGTCCTCTCTCCCCTAGTACCAAAAGGAGTTGCATTTCCTTTTTCCTAAGTTAAAAAACTTCCTTGTATTTAGTTTCCGACCTTGCCTCCATGACCAGAAAAGCACAAGATATGAGTTTATTCCCCTTGCTTGCTGATGTACCACACCACTGTGGCATTGTCCTGAGAGATATGTAGGGTGACAGGCTCAGACTGAGGGTTTTATGGCTAAAATTACAGCCATCTCTTTAATAGAGATGACCCCCCCCCCTTCCCCCATGTGCCTTGGATCCTTAAGCTTACCAAAGCAGGAACCACGTGCACAGTCTAATTAGTCTGTGAGGACTAATGCCTGGACATTTGAAGCTAGCCTGAATGAAACTATCCACTCACCCACCCACCCATAAAAGTTCTTTCTTGATATAAAGCAGCAGAGAATTACAACACTGCAGGGAATGTACATGATTGCACCATCCATTCCTTAGTTAACAATCCAATTTCCTCATTTGGAACCTTGCTAGCGAGGGCCATCAAAAAGTACAGTTGTATACACTTACCATAAATGTAGATGTTCGAGTGTTTTCACTGTTGTAGTCATTACATTTGGGTAATCTGCTGGCAGGTTGCCCTCAGTCGGCCTGAATAACAAAGTCTTGGGACCTGCGTAGGTTGCTGTCTCCTCTTCCATGACATCAGGTCTTCAGGGGTATAAAACATGCAGCAGACGTCATTTTACTCAGTTTTTCTTGCCTCAGATGTCAGGTGCCCCCCCAAATGGGGAGCAAAAATATATATATATAAATAAACAATAAATATATAAATGCATTTTTAGAAACATAAACTTTACCTTCAACTAAAAGCAAATACACCACAAAGGCTTTTGAGTATAGTGAAGGAAAGAAAAGGTATAGAATGGGGGATGGCGGGTGGGTAACCCGAACTGCAACAGTGAATACACTCGAACATCTACATTTATGGCAAGTGTACACAACTGTACTATGCTCTTGGTGTTTCACTGTTGCAGTCATTACATTTGGGTACAATCCCAAAGCTATGGATGGGAGGATGGAAGAGACAGCATTAGGAGCGGCTCTAAGGCCTTGCAGTGGCAAAGCCTGCCCTGGATTTGGAGAAGAGAGGTAAATGATAATGCTTTGTGAAGGTATGAACAGAGCTCCAAGTAGCAGCGTCTAGAATATCTTTGGTTGGGACCCCTCTGAGAAAAGCTGCTGAAGTAGAGGCAGCCCTGGTGGAATTTGATCTGATCCCCTTGGGCACCGGTTTACCATGGTGCAAATAGCAGAAACGAATGCAGTGACTTAGTCTGCTTTGATATAGCCTTCCCCTCTGATCCTGCAGCAAATGCTACCAGTAGTTGCTCAGACTTTCTTAGAGATTTGGTCCTGTGTAAGTCGAATCTTCGTTGTCTGTGTACATCCAATGAATGCAGAATCCGCTCCTCCTTGTTCTGCGGATTTGGGTAAAATGTTGGCAGCTGAATGGTCTGGTTAAGAGCCACACTGGATACCACCTTAGGCATAAAAGAAGGATTGGTCCTGAGGGACACCCTGTCTGGGTAAAATATAATGAAAGGCTCCACTGCCATGCAAGCCTGTAGTTCTGAAACCCTTCTTGCTGAAGTGACTGCCAAAAGAAAAGCTGTTTTCCAAGATAGAAATGGTATATCCGCAGTAGCTGCTGGTTCAAAAGGAGGCAGGGTGAGTTTTTCCAGCACAAAATTGAGGTCCCATGCAGGAGTTGGTGCACTTCTGGGACGCCTTAAATTTTTGGCCCCTCTAAGATACTGTTTAAGCAGTGGATGAGAAAAGAGGGAAGTCTCTGTGTTGTAATGAGCCGAGATGGCAGAGGCATGGATTTTTATTGAAAAAAAAAGATAGGCCCTTGTCAAGCATCTCAGTTAAATATTGTACAATCTGAGGAATATTGGGCTTTGCTGTGTCTATTCCTTGTGCTTGGGTCCAAGCACTCTTCCATTTATCAGCATAAAATGTTCTAGTACTAGGCTTCCAAAATGACATCCATCACAGATTTACTGAGAGGTGTGGTTTGAATAATTAGTTGATTAGCCATGCTGCAAGATTCAGAGTTTGGAGCAGAGTGTACAGAATTTGACAGTTCTGCTGAGACAGTAGATGAGGTATTTGAGGCAAGTACCAGGGAGGAACATGCGACATGTTCCTTAGAAGCGGGTACCAGTGCTAGCAAGGCCAGTCCAGAGCAATAAGGATCATTTTTGGTTTTTCCTGTCTGACTTTTAGTAAGACCTCGGAGAGAAGAGGCAGAGGGGAAAGGCATAGACTGACAGTTTTTTCCAGCTGAAGGATAAAGCATCTACTTTCCATGCTTTTTTGTGATGAACTCGTGTGGAGAATTTGTCCAACTGATAATTTTGGGGAGAGGCAAATAGATCTATGTCTGGGCTCCCCCATTTCTGTGTTAAGATGCTGAAGATTTGTGGATCCAGTTTCCACTCGTGCGGGTCCATAAGATTTCTGCTTAGGTCGTCTGCCAGAGTACTTTGCTTTCATGGCAGGAATTGAGCTTGGAGATGTATTTGATAAGTCAAAGCTGTGTTCTAGAAGGCCATGGCTAGTCTGCAAAGGGGGTAGGAATGTGTACCCCCCTGCTTGTTTGTGTACCACATAACTGTGGTGTTGTCCATCTTTATCAGTAGTTGTCCTGGATGAAGTAAGTCCTTGAAGGCTGTCAGAGCATTCTGAACAACTAGCATTTCTTTCTGGTTGATATGCAGATGCATTTGGTTTGGGCTCCATTTGCCCTGAATGTATTTCCCTGCCAGGTGGGCTACCCAAGCATAGTCTGATGCGTCTGTAGTTAGGGTTTGTGTGGCAGGGGGTAGAGTGAAGGACAGTCCCTTGTTTTGGTGACATGTCGCTGCCCACCAAAGAAACTCCTGTTGTAGGCAGGGAATGAAAGGAATCATTGTTGTGACAATGTTGACTCCATAAACTTTTTAGGTCCATTGAAGTTTCCTCATATGCAGTCTCGCATATGGAATTAGTAGAATGCAGGATGCCATGAACCCCACAGCCTGCAGAAATTTGTCTTGCAGATAAAGTACAGTTTTGTACCTACCATAAATGTAGATGTTCGAAGATCCACATTGCTGCAGTCCTTACACTTGGGTAGTCCGCTGTCCTCGGTCGGCCCGAATATCAAAGTATAAGGCTGACGTCGGTCAAGGCGCATTTGACTGACATCAGGACGTCAGGGTACAAATGCGCATGACCGACGTCATATCCTCAGTCTTTTCTTGCCCCAGATGTCAGAAGACCCTAAAAAGAAAGGTCAAAACCAAAAGACAGCAAACAACCAACCAATCACCCTTGCACTAAAAATATGTACAATATATACAATATACACCATATTGACAACCCAACCCACACAACCGCCTCTAACTACAGAGGGAAGGAGGGAGGGTAATTGGACTGCAGCAATGTGGATCTTGAACATCTACATTTATGGTAGGTACAAAACTGTACTATGTTCTTCATCTCACATTGCTGCAGTCCTTACACTTGGGTAGAATCCCAAAGCAGAGGTAAGGGAGGATGGCAAAACTATAAGGAAGCAGGAGCTGCCAAAATGCCCTGCAAAATAGCAGTGGCAAAACCAGCCCTAGATTTAGAATAAAGTGGAAGGTGATAATGCCTAGAGAAAGTATGCACTGAACTCCAAGTAGCTGCCTCCAAAATATCTTTAGTTGCCACCCCCCTTAAAAAAGCTGTCAAGTGGCAGTAGCCCTAGTGGAATGAGGCCTAATCCCAGCTGGAATCTCCTTGCCATGATGGGAATAACAGAAAGCAATGCAAAACCCAATCCACTTAGAAATAGTTTGTTTTGACACAGGCTTGCCCTGAGAAATCAAAGCAAAAGAAACAAATAACTGCTGAGACTGCCTGAACCCTTTAGTTCTGTCCAAATAATATCGCAACTGCCTGTGTACATCTAAAGTGTGCAAAATCTTTTCCCTTTTATTTTGGGGATTTGCATAAAAAGTAGGCAAATGAATAGTTTGGTTTAAAGCCACACTAGAAACCACTTTAGGCATAAAGGAAGGATTAGTACGTAAAGATACCCTATCCTTATGGAAAATTAAGAAAGGCTCAACCGCCATAAGGGCCTGCAATTCAGAAACCCTTCTTGCAGAGGTAATGGCCAACAAAAAGCAGTCTTCCATGATAAATATTTCAACTCGGTAGTAGCTGCAGGCTCAAAAGGTTGTAGAGTGAGTTTCTCCAACACAAAATTGAGATCCCAAGCAGGAGTAGGAGCTCTATGTGGGGATCTTATATTCTTTGCCCCTCTAAGAAATTGCTTGAACAAAGGATGAGAAAACAATGGTGGGTCACAATCATAGTGAGCCGAAATTGCTGCAGCATGAACCTTAATAGAAGAGAAGGACAAACCTTTGTCCAGTAACTCAGTAAGATATTGAAGAGCCACACTTAAATTAGGCTCAGAAACATCAAAATCCTTTGCTGCACTCCAAAATAAAAATCTCTTCCATTTATCTGCACACTTTCCTTGTACTAGGCCTTCTAGCTTCCAAAATAACATTCAAAACTTGCTGTGGAAGTTGAGACCCACTATGGTTCAAAACAGAATATGCCAGGCTGTTAGGTGAAGAGAGTGAAGCTTGACATTGAGCAAATGACTGTCCTCCTGAGACAACAGGTGTGGAATCAAGGCAAAGGCCATGGAGGCTCCGTACCAGGCTTCTCAGTAATGGGTACCAATGCTGTCGAGGCCAATCTGGAGCTATCAAAATCATCCTTGGCTTGTCCTGTCTGGCCTTTAGTAGTACCTTTGGGAGGAGAGGCAGAGGTGGAAAGGCATACACATGAAGATTGCTCCAATTGAAAGAAAGAGCATCCACTTTCCAAGCTGTGGGATGAAACCTTTTCGTGCAAAACTTTGGCAGCTGGTGGTTTAGTGGAGAAGCGAACAGATCTATGTCTGGAGTTCCCCATGACACTGTCAATTTCTGAAATACATGAGGATCCAATTTCCACTCGTGGGGATCCATAATTCGTCTGCTCAACACATCTGCTAAGGAGTTCTGTGCTCCCGGCAGAAACCTTGCCTGAAGATTTAGCTGTAAACTGAGAGCAGTCTCCCACAAAATCATTGCTTGCCTGCATAGAGGATAAGAATGTGTTCCCCCTAAACTGGACTGCTAACATCTCCTTCAAGTTGATATGTAGATGTTGTAGTCTGGCAGGCCACTTGTCTTGTATCCACTTTCCATTCAGATGAGCTCCCCAAGCTTTGTCTGAGGCATCTGTCGTTAGAATCTGACTCGCCTCTGGCCGGGTCACAGAGAGTCCCTTGTTTAGGTGACATTCCTGAGCCCACCACAACAATTCCTTTTGAATGCAAGGTATTATTTGAATGACAGTGTCCAGATCCTGGCAGTGCTGTGTCCATACATTTTTGAGATACCATTGTAGCTTCCTCATATGCAGTTTGGCATTGGGAAGCACCAGAATACAAGATGCCATGAACCCCAAGGCTTGAAGGACTGTCCTTGCAGTCAGCCTGGACTGATGAGACAATTGATGAAAGTAAAGGGAAAGATTCTTTTGTTTGTCCGGTGTCAATAAGGCCATCTGGGATGCTGTATTCAGTCTTACACCCAGAAAGCACATGTCCTGAGAGGGTACTAGACTGGACTTTATTTCGTTCACAGAATACCCCAGGCATCTTAGCACTGCTATCACATATTCCAAATGATGAAGAAGCTCGTCCCTTCCTTGAGCGAGAATCAGGCAATCGTCCAAATAAGGATAGATCTGTATTCCTTTTAGCCTGAGGAAAGCTATCACTGGAGCCAGAACTTTCGTGAACACTCTGGGCAGTAGATAAGCCAAAGGGCAATGCAGAGAACTGATAATGAGAAGTCCCAGCCCGAAAACGCAGATACTTCCTGCAACTCAGTCTGATAGGAACATGAAGGTAAGCCTCCTTGAGATCCAAAGTTACCATCCAATGATCTTTGCCCAGCAGAGGTAAAAGCTGTTGTAACGTCAACATTTTGAACTTGGGAATGTCCAGATAAGTGTTGAGGATAGATAAATCCAAAATTGGTCTCCACGTGTTCCCTTTCTTTGGTACTAGGAACAGGCGAGAATAAAATCCTAGGCCCACTTCTGGCATAGGGACCGGCTGTATGGCCCCTATTTGAAGTAACAGAGAAATTTGTTTGTGAGCCTCTATTCTTTGCTGAGGAGGAACGTCTGGCATGCCTTTGAAAGGAGGCAAGGTATGGAAATAAAACCTGTAACCGTGGTGTATGATATCCAATACCCATCTGTCTTGGGTAATTAAACTCCAATTTTCCTTGAAAAGTGCCAACCTTCCTCCCAAAGGTGCTGCCAGACGAGAAGGCTCTGGCAGCTGAAAAGGTAGGTCATTGGGTCTGTTTACGAAAAGACTGACCCCTGCCCTCATCCGAAGACTGTGCAGGTGAACTCCCTGTTCTAGGCCTGAAAGAGCCCTGAGCTCTGCCCCTACCACGTCTAGATCTACCCCTAGACTGGGAATCATAAGAAGGATACGTCCACCCCTTGGTAGGCCAATTTCTACTAAACTTCGGAGGCTGAACCTGCAAAAAATCTTTAACAGTCTGCATAGACTTAGCCTTGTCTTCCATTTTCTTTAAGACTGCCTCAACAGGAGAACCAAACACCACATCAGATTTTAAAGGAGCATCTAAAATCCTTGTCTTAACATGGTCAGATAAATTCTGATCCCTCAGCCAGGCGTGCCTGCGAAGAACTGACCCAGTGGCAGCCACCCTAGACGAGGCCTGTACAGCATCAAAACCACATTGCAAAGAATGCTTACCCACCTGTTCAGAAACATGTACTAAATCTTGTAACTCTTTACACTCAATACCTTCCGCCAGAGCATCTACCTTAGACTTCAATTGTAAAAGGAGATAGTTTTGGTATTTCAACATGTGAAACTGGCAATTCAAAGCCCTCATAGCTAGGGTGGATGAAGTATAAACTTTCTTTCCCCATCTATCCAAAGCCCTGGCCTCTTTATCTGGAGGAACCGGATTTTTGACAACAGAAGCCTTAACACCCTTAGGCCCCTGACTAACAGTTTCTGGGTCTGCCCTAGGACTCTTAAAAAGATACTTATGAGCTTCAGGCACCCTGTAATACCTATCCGGTTTAACAGGAGCAGGAGGCAAAGAATCAGGATTAAGAGAAGCCTCTGCAAACACATCTTCCACAACATCCAGAACAGGAGGTATAGCCAAAGGCCTATGCTGGGGTAAAAACAAAAATTCCCTAAGCCTTTTCCTGGAATCAGAGAAGTCCTGACCTTCCCACTTAAAATGCTCCCTCATGGAATGAAGAGTCTCTGAAAAAGAAAAATCCTCAGGAGGAGAAGCAGAAGGAGTAGAATCATCCACATCAGAATCAGAATAAGGAGAATACTCCTGCAAGTCTTCAGCCGAAGACTCTGAAACATCCGAAGCCTGCTCAAAACTCCCATAGCTCAGGTTCCACCCTAGGTCTCTTATCCGGAGGGGGCAAAGAACCTCTAATCAAAGTAATCAAATCTTCTGCCATTTTAAGCATATGCTTCTTGGGCACAGATCCTGAAGAACTAGGAGTGACACCAACTGAAGCTAAACCTGGCCTGCCTCTGGGAGAAGCCTTGGAAACAGAAGGAGAGGGCCTAACCACCCTAGGAAGGGAGGGGAGTACAGTAACCTGAGAAGCCCCTTCAGCCTGACCTGCCTCCTGAGAGGCCACATCCTGCAATAACAAAGTCTCTCCCTGGGACTCCAGAGAAACCTCCGGCGGAACCACCGGCTCCACCGACACCTCTAAAGAACCGGCGTCCGGTACGGACGGCTCTTCTAGCCTAGGCTTAGCTGCTTTGTCCTTGCGCTTCTTCGAAGAAGCGGGCGTCGGAGCATCCGACGGCATTTTATAATTGCACCGCTTCCCGAAGACTAACCTGGCACAATCTAACCTTCTCTTTATAGTGCGCTTATTGAATCTAGCACAAGAGCGACACCCAACAACGTCGTGCTCAGGCCCTAAACAAGGAATACACAAAGTATGATATAATCTCTATGCGGTATCTGTTTCCCACAAGAAATACAGTTATTCACTTTTTCTGACATCCGGTAAACCACTGAGGCAAGAAAAAACTTAAATATTCTAACGGGTACTTAGCCAACTTTGACTCGGTCTGAAACTCCGAATTCGAAAAATTTCAGAACGCCGAACGGCACTTGCAACGCTGCTTCTGCATCGGACCATGCGGCAAAAAAGACTGAGGATATGACGTCGGTCATGCGCATTTGTACCCTGACGTCCTGATGTCAGTCAAATGCGCCTTGACCGACGTCAGCCTTATACTTTGATATTCGGGCCGACCGAGGACAGCGGACTACCCAAGTGTAAGGACTGCAGCAATGTGAGATGAAGAACATCTGGGTTTTTGTTGCCATTTGAAGTATGTTGTCAGTTGCCTTTGTTTGTCTGGGGCGAGGTAAGCCATCTGAGCAGTTGTATTCAAGCTTGCATCCAGGAATGTAATTATTTGAGAGGGTACCAGTTGTGATTTTTTTTCCCCGTTTATGGTGTACCCTAGGCATACTTTTAAGTCTAGAGTTACTAACTAAGCATTCTCAGCATTTTGAATTCTGGAATGTCCAGGAACGTGTTCAGAATCGATAAGTCCAGAATTGGACGCCATGAATTGTCCTTTCTGGGTACCAGGAAAAGTTTTGAATAAAAACCTTGTCCTTTTTCCTTTTCTGGTACCATGAGGGACATGACTTGTTTCTGGGCCTCTGCCCACTGATTTTGTGGCAGATCCGGCCATCTGTTTGGAATTGGCAAAGCATGGAAATGAAATCTGTACCCCTGGGATACTATGTTTAACACCCACTTGTCCCGGGTAATTAACTGCCAATTTTGAGCATGAAGTGCTAGTTTTCCCAAGGGGGCTGCCAAAAGATAAGTGCTTGGTGATGGTAGAGGAAAGTCACAGAGACTGCTTACTGTAGGGTTGTGCTTTGTTTCCTCCAGATTTGGAGGTGGAGGCACCCCCATTGCTTTGACCTGTAAGAACTCTATGATTGATATCTGGAGCCTTTTGAGCGCCTGGATTTGCCCCAAGTGGCTCTGTTGGACACAGGAAAGGACCAATCTTTAGTAGGCCAGTGTCTACTGAACCTGGGTGGCTGCACTTGCAAGAAATCTTTTACAGTTTGCATAGATTAAGCTTTGTCTTCCATTTTATTTAAAACCTCTTCTGCCTTATTACCAAACAGAGTATCATGCTGCAAAGGGGCATCCAACAATTTAGCTTTAACATGATCAGGCAAACCACATTGCAAAGTATACTTTCCAACCTGTTCTGCTGAATGCAACAACTCCTGTAACTCTATTTTCCACACAATCAGAAATCAACATTTTCTGTTTCAGTAAGCCCATAACATGCTGTTGATATTTAAGCATATGAAACTGGCAGTTTAAAGCCCTGATTGCCAAGGTCGCAGACGTATAAACCTTCTTACCCCATCTATCCAGCTCAGATCAGAAGGGGTATGATTTTTGGCTGTAGAAGCCTTTACACATTTGGGACCCTGAGAAATAGTCTCAGGATCAGCAGCAGGATTTTTGAAAAGAAATTTGTGGGAGTCAGGAACCCTGTAATATCTGTCAGGCTTACTAGGAGCCAGAGGCAGGGAATCAGGAGCCATGCTCGATTCCGAGAACACAACAACAATGTCTAATACAGGAGGTATTGCCAAAGGTGTATGCTGAGGAAGGAGGAGGAAATCCCTAAGCCTCTTTTTTGATTCAGAGAAGTCCTGACTCTCCCAGTGAAGATCTTCCTTTAAAGTATGCAAAGTCTCTCCAAAAGAGTAATCCTTCGGAGGAGATGCAGATGGGATGGATTCCTCTGCATCAGAATCCTCATAGGGTGGAATAGAAAATTCCTGATCAGAAGAAATGGAAACCTGATCTGAAGATTCATAATCAGTGCCTTGCCTAGGCCTCTTAGCTGGAGGGGGGGGGGGGGGGGCCCTGATCAAGGTAATTAAATCCTCAACCATTTTGATCATCTGTTTTTTAGGCATAGGGGCCTGAGCATGTGGCTCATGCGTCAGTTTTTTAGACATAGAAGTTGTTTTTTTACCTTGTTTTGTTGCTGGCATCGGTTTAATATAAAAATGTTGAGGCCTGAAAACACCCTCAGAAGCCGGTGCCTGCTCAGCGGCTCCAGACCCATCCAAGGGAGAGACATCCGCGGGTTCAATACTCTTCAGAATCTCGTGGCATACCGGATTCCGAATGGGTCTCGGTAGAGGCCTGCGACTCAAAAGTAGCGGGTATCAGGGGCTGCGAAAGCACCTCACTGAGTACCAGCGAACCGGCGACTGGCTTAGGAAAAGCTTCATCGTCGGTTTTGGACCTCGACGGCCTGTCTCTGTCTTTCTTTGCGTTTTTTTGTGAACTCTGGTAGTCGGACTGCTAACTGACGACATTTCAGGACAGTTAAATCTTGAACCAAAATATTTAGAAGCAAAAATATACCGACGCTTAGCAGTGTGTTGGTTAAATTTAGCACAAAACCGACAGCAAGGCACGTTGTGATCAGGGCTTAGGCAATGAATACAGTACAAATGAAAATCCTTATGAGGTATTTGCTTCCCACAGGTAATGCAATTATTAACTTTTACTGACATCGGTAAGGAGCAAGAAAAAGTTTCCCCAACGTGGTACTTAGCTTTAGTTTGAAGACTTCGGTTCTGAAACTCGAATACGAAAATTTCAGGAGTCGGTCGACCGGCACTTGCGAACTGCTTCTTCTTCGGGCACTGCGCGGCAAGAAAGACTGAATAAAATGGCGTCGGCTTGCATGTTTTATAAACCTGACGTCATGGAAGAGGAGACAGCAACTGACACAGGACCCAAGGCTTTGTTATTCAGGCCGACTGAGGACAACCTGCCAGCAGATTACCCAAAAGTAATGACTGCAACAGTGAAACACGAAGAACATCTGAGGAAGCTGTTTACCAAAGTCTTCTGAGGAACTTACCAGGATTAATCTAATTTTACTGCGCAAGAGAGATAAAACAAGAGTGAAAGCATGCCTCTGACTTGTACAGTCCAGAAGAACTTCCACAAACAGAGCTTCTCTGGTGGGCTAACTAGGACTTTGACAGTCTCACAATGTGTACTGATAAACTTGAAGCATGTTTTGGAAGCAGGCCAGGGTTGTCTGCATCTTCTCTAGTAATGTTACTGCCTGACTAAGGCGGTTGTCCAGGTATGTGAATGCCCTTGCTTACTGCAGTGAAAAACCTCTGGTGCCAGGCCCTACACCAAAGGGCAAAGAAGTAAAATGGTAGTGAGCGCCACCCTAGTTTTGAATCTCAGGTACTGCATGGTTGTCCTGGCTAATTATGTGGAGGCAGGCACCTTTCAGGTCCTGGATAACCTTCAAGACGTCAGGAAGAGTAAAAAGGAGAGATACAATGGTCTGTGCAGTTACTACTATGAATTTTGGTAATGTCAGAAGAATTTGGACTTGAGAAGTCCAAAACTAGCCAGAGAGAGACATCTGTTCTTGAGAATAAAAACAGTCACAAGTAAAATCTTTTGCCTTGGGACTCTCTACAGCCCCCACTCTCAGAAGGTCAAGACTATTTGATCAGAGGTCTGTGTTCTCTATTACAAGGGGCCAAGTACCTGGATGACTCCCATCCTCTTTGTCACCCACAGAAAAAGTAGTGGAGGTGGGTTTGAGAAGGAGAAAGAGCTCTGCCAAGTCAGTCATTTCCTTGTGGAACCTACGCTTGAGAGACCCAAAGCTTTCCCTTTTCTCTTGAAATGTCCCTCTCTAACTGCCTGCCTTTAACGGAAGGGCTAACTCTTTTTACTGCATTTTCCAATATATCTGACAAAATGAGTCCATCCACTGTTTCACAGACTATAAATCACCAATCAAAGCAGGGGGCATAAATATAACAGCTATTTTCCACTGGGACATTAATGAGCACAGCTTTCACATGCTCTGGTAGGAGTTCTGTCCTCCACCAGGTGTTTTTTTTTTTTTTCCTTCCTAAAAACGACCCTGCTGATGCTTTGGTGAAAAAGAGAAGATAAAGCCCCAATTACAGCCTAGGCTACCACAGTTCAATTAGTGGCTCAGGTACCCAATAGACTGACAGGGAAGGAGGGACTGCGCTGTACATCTAACGAGATATGGTTGCTTCCCACAAGTAATGCAATTAACTTTTACTAACATCGGTAAGGAGCAAGAAAAAGTTTCCCCAACGGGGTACTTAGCTTTAGTTTGAAGACTTTGGTTCTGAAACTCGAATACGAAAATTTCAGCAGTCGGCCGACTGACACTTGTGAACTGCTTCTGCTACCGCGCAAGAAAGACTGAATAAAATGGCATCAGCTGCATGTTTTATACCCCTGACGACTTGACGTCATGGAAGAGGAGACAGCAACCGACGCAGGACCCAAGACTTTGATATTCAGGCAGACTGAGGGCAACCTGCCAGCAGATTAACCAAATGTAATGAGTGCAACAGTGAAACACGAAGAACATCTGGGCTGCTGACAGTAAGCAACCAACAGGATTGTGTAGGTGGGGGTGGGGGGGGTGGACTGCTACCTTGTATAAAAATTCTTAAGCTGGGAGCAGAGGCTGTCTGGGTCAAGTAGTAACCCCTTTGGGCTTTGTCCCCTGTATATTCATTCTTGACCTTCAGCTGGGACAATACACTTCCACAGAAATTTAACACATGGGTTTGAGGCTTCAGAGTCGAAGATCATGGTGATACACCTGTAGACTTGCTTCCCAAAGCAGTCAATTACTTCCCCTGTCAATGAGAAGGGGTTTACAGTAAGATCGGCAGTTGTTAAAAGAATCGACAAGCCTGTAAAAATGCAGTCTTCCCAGAGCAGGAATTTGGGAAGCTCATCCCCAAGGATTTAACTACTAGAAAAATAGACCTGTACTTTGGCTTCCCTGTAATTCTACATCTTCTGAAAGCAAGAGTTTTAGTATCTGGCTCCTAAGAAGCACAAGTAAATGCATGTAAAGGCTTTAACTACTACAGAAAAAGATAAAAGGTTTTAGCTCTGGGAAATGCAGACCTGTACTACTTAGAGGCATCAGAGTAGACCTTGGGCTTCACTTTAAAGAAACTATTCAGAATAGTGAGGGGGTGTCTCTAAATGAAGAGTGATCGGGTAGGGAGTGAGGACACAGTGTCTTGACTCATAGGGAACAGAGAGGACATCTTGTCCACATCAGCCAGTTCATCTGCCTCAGCAAGTGTCCGATTAATTTGGGGGGGGGGGGGGGTCTTCATTTTCAAATTTAAAGACACCTTGACACTGACAGTTCAAGTTCATGAGAAGTAAGAAATCCTGAGCCAGCTTCACAGGTCATGTGGGGTGGGTTGCTGGGGCAAGATGGCAGGCAACCAGGACTTGGGACTCCATGGCCCTGCTTTTGGGAGTGATTGCAGCTCCTAAAGAATCTAGCTGCAGACAGGACGCTGATCAATTGCACTTTGAGTCACAGATATCTTGTGTACTACAAGAAAGGAATACCAAACTTAGTGAAAGGTTACTTGCGTAAGAACTTACCAAAACGATAGATGTTCCTCTCTCTGCTGCTACAGTACTCCTGACATAAGGGAGTTGCCTACCAAGGCGACGACCCTACGTCAGCCAGTATACCAAAGTCTTTTACTACCTAAGGTGCGTGGTACATCTGACGTGGGCCAACAGCAGACATCAGCCATAAAAGAGATTTACAAGTGCAGTAACGTCAGAAAGTACAGTTGTGTACACTTAGCATAAATGTAGATGTTAGAGTGTATTCACTGTTGCAGTCATTACAGTAGGGTAATCTGCTGGCAGGTTGCCCTCAATCGGCCTGATTAACAAAGTATTGGGTCCTGCGTCAGTTGCTGTCCCATCTTCCATGACGTCAGGGGTATAAAACATGCAGCCAATGCCATTACATCAGTTTTTCTTGCCCCAAAAATGGGGAGCAAATAAAATTAAAAACACAAAAAATATATCTCCAATCCCAAAAGCAAATGCACCAAAAGGGCTATTAAGCACACTGAAAGAAAGTAGAGGTATAGCCAGAGAAAAATAGGGGGTTAGAGGGAGGGTAACCAGGACTGCAACAGTGAATACACTCGAACATCTACATTTATGTTAAGTGTACACAACTGTACTGTGTTCTTCGTTTTCCACTGTTGCAGTCATTACATTTGGGAAGATTCCCAAAGCTATGGTTGGGTGGAGGAAATTATACAGCATTAGGAGCAGCTATAAGGCCCTGCAGGACAGCAGTGGCAAAGCCAGCTCTGGATTTAAAAAAAAGTGGTAAATGGTAATGTTTGGTGAACGTATGAACCGAGCTCCAGGTAGCAGCTTCTAGAATGTCCCTGGTAGGAACACCTCTGAGAAAAGCTGTGGAAGTAGATGCAGCCCTGGTGGAATGGGATCTGATTCCCTGGGGGATAGTTTTTCCATGGTGCATATAGCAGAAACAAATACAAAGAGGGGAGGTTCTTTGTTGTATTGAGCTGAAATGGCAGAGGCATGCATTTTTACGGAAGAAAAGGACAGGCCCTTGTGAAGCATCTCAGTTAAGTATGGTAAAATCTGAGGAATGTTGGGCACTGCTGTGCCTATCCCTTGAGATTGATTCCAGGCACAGAATCTTTTCCATTTGTCAGCATAAGATTTTCTAGTACTAGGCCTTCTCGCCTCCAAAATGACATCCATCACAGGTTTGCTGAGGGATGCTAAGGGTGAATTTAGGTGATTAGCCACGCTGCAAGATTCAAAGTTTGGAGCAGAGTGTGCAGAATTTGGTTGTTCTGCTGAAACAGTAAGTAAGGTGTCTGAGGCAGGTGCCACGGTGGAAGATGTGACACACTGCGCAGGAGTGGGTACCAGTGTTGGCGAGGCCAGTCTGGAGTAATCAAAATCATTTTTGGTTTGTCCTGTTTGACTTTTAGTAGAATGTTGGAGAGCAGAGACAGAGGGGGAAAGCATAGACGGATAGGTTTTTCCAGCTGAAGGACAGATCATCCACTTTCCAGGCTTTTTTGTGATGAGTTCTTGCGCAAAATTTGTCCAACTGATCTTTTGATCCAGAACTATTTCTGGGCTCCCCAATTTGCGTGTCAACATGTTGAAAATCCAGTTTCCATTCGTGTGGGTCCACGAGTTTTCTGCTTAGTTCGTCTGCCAGAGTATTCAGCTTTCCTTGCAGGAATTGAGCTTGTAGTTGTACTTGATACGTCAAGGCCATGTCCCACAATGCCATGGCTAGTCTGCAAAGGGGGTAGGAGTGTGTACCCCCCTGCTTGTTTATATACCACATAACCGTGGTGTTGTCTGTCTATCATTAATTGTCCTGGATGAAGGTAGTCCTTGAAGGCTGTCAGTGCATTCTGTACAGCTAGCATTTCTTTTTGACTGATATGAAGGTGCATTTGATTTGGGCTCACTGAGTACTGGCAACTGGCTTAGGAGAAGCGCCGTTGGCAGTTTTGGACCTCAACGGCCTGTTTTTTTCTTTGTTTTTTTAGGTATTCCAGTAGTCAGATTGCTAACAGAAGACATTTCTGAATAATTAAAGCATGAGCCAAAATATTTAGAAGCAAAAATGTACTGTCGGTTGATAGTGCGTTGATTAAATAAAGCACAAAACCGACAGCAAGGTACGTTGTGATCAGGGCCTAGGCAAGGAAAACAGTACAAATGAAAATCCTTATGAGGTATTTGCTTCCCACAAGTAATGCAATTATTAACTTTTACTGACATCGGTAAGGGGTACTTAGCTTTTTAGCTGAACACTTCGGATCTGAAACTCAAAAACAAAAATTTCACGAGTCGGCCGACTGGCACTTGTGAGCTGCTTCTGCTTCGGGCACCGCGCGGCAAGAAAGACTGATGTAATGGCGTCGGCTGCATGTTTTATACCCCTGACGACCTGACGTCATGGAAGATGGGACAGCAACTGACGCAGGACCCAAGACTTATCAGGCCAACTGAGGGCAACCTGCCAGCAGATTACCCTAATGTAATGACTGCAACAGTGAAACACAAAGAACATCTGAAGCTCCAGTCAGAGAGAGTCTAAAGGAATGAGGCTCAATGCATCCAAGAAAACCAAGAAGTGGGGAACAGAGGGAGGGTTGGAATAGTACATCTACCGTTATGGTAAGTCCTTACACATCTTATCTATGTCCTTCTATTCTTCCGTTGCAGTATTCCTGACATGAGAGTCAAAAGCTGATGAGGAACGGGAGGAGGAAATGTCAGATTAATTTTTTAGGAAGCCATGAAGAACCCTGTCCTGGATTTGGAGTCCAGCTTATACTGTTTAGGGAAGGTGTGGGTAAATGTCCAAGTGGCAGTCTCTAGTATAGCGTTGGTACCCAAGGCCCTGAGGAAGGCCCCTGAAGATGATACTGCTCTGGTAAAGTTAGCTTTGACTGAGCCAGGAAGAAACTTACCATGGTGAGTGTGGCAAAAGGCAACAAATTTGGATATCCAATTGGAGATGGTTTGTTTGAACAACGGGAATCCCAGAGCCTTGGGATGGAAAGACAAATAATTGGTCTGTTTTCCTTAAGGGTTTAGTCTTACTTAAGTAGAACCTGAGCTGTCTGTGTACATCCATGTGTGCAGGATCCTCTCACTACTGTTCTGAGGGAGGGGAAGAAAGTAGGCAGGTGAACTGCCTGGTTTAGGGACAAATCATTGACAACCTTTGGCATGAAGGGGGTATTGGTCCACAAGGACATCTTACCTTTGTAGAAAGACAAGAAAGGTGGGGGGGTAAGGACTTGTAACTCGAGACCCGGCTGGCAGAGGTGCAGAGGTAATGGCCACCAAAAGAACCTTTTTCCAAGCACAGCGTTTGAGTTAACTAGAAGAAGCAGGTTCAAAGGGTGCTTAAGTCAGTTTCTCTAGCACAAAGTTTAGGTCCCAGGGTGGAGCCACAGGTCTCCTGGAGGGGGGGGGGGCTGTTGTGGAATTGTTTAGCTTTGAATCTGGAAGCTAAAGGAGGTGCTAGAGGCCGACAGGCTGAGACAGCTAACAAATGGGCTTTAATGGAAGATATGCTAATCCTGCATCAAACAATTAGCACAGATTGGACAGGACAACAGGCGGATTAGCCTTCAATGAGTCCTGGCTCCTAGCAGACACCAGATGGAGAATCTCTTCCATCTGGAGAGGCAAAATTTTCTAGTAGTAGGTTACCTGGCCTCCTCCAGGACCTGAAGCGCATCTTCAGAGTAAAGGTGTATGGGATCAAGGCTTTATTACCCAGTGGGTCAGTTGAGGGGTTTCCAAATGTGGGTGCAGGAGTGAGCCCTTGTTCAATGTTGGTAGGTCCACTCTATGAGATAACTTGTGGTGACTGCCCTTGGCTAGGTGGAAGAGGAGGGAGAACCAATGCTGTCTTAGACAACAGGGAGTCACCAGCAAGATTTTTGGCTTGTCCTGCTGTATTTTCAACATGACGTTTGGAATGAGTGTAGTAGTGAGGGTAGGAACTTTGAATGTTGGCAGTATGACTGGTATAGGGAGAGAACGTTAGCTGATATGATGGAGAGAAGGAAGGTTGATGTATTGTGTGTGCAAGAGACCAGATGGAAGGGGGATAAGGCCAGGTGTACAGGAGGCGGGTTCAAATTGTTCTATCATGGTGTGAATGGGAGGAGAAATGGGGTAGGGGTTATCCTGAAGGAACAGTATGCCAAGTGTGTTTTGGAGGTAAAAAGTGTCGGATAGAGTGATGTTTATGATGCTGGAAATTGATGGTGTAATGATGACTGTTGTTAGTGCACATGCTCCGCAAGTTGAGTGTGCGATGGATGAGAAAGAACAATTTTGGAGTGAGTTGGATGAAGTGGTGGTGAGTAGATCCAAAGGGTGAGAGACTGGTGATTGGAACGGATTTCAATGGGCATGTTGGTGAAGGCGACAGATGGGATGAGGAAGTGATGGGCAGGTATGGTGTTAGAGGAATGCAGAAGGTCAGATGGTAGTGGATTTTGCAAAAAGGATGGATATGGCTGTGGTAAATACGTATTTTAAGAAGAGGGAGGAGCATATGGTGACGTACAAGAGTGGAGGAAGATGCACACAGGTGGATTATATCCTATGCAGGATGGCCAGTATGAAGGAGATTGGAGACTGTAAAGTGGTGACAGGGGAAAGTGTAGTTAGGCAACATAGAACGGTGGACTGTAGGATGATGCTGGTGATCAAGAAGAGGACAAGTGTGACAGCATTGCCAAGGATCAAATGGTGGAAGTTGAAAAAGGGTGATTGTGAGGTGGAGTTCAGGGAAGAGTTAAAACAGGCACTGGGGAGCAGTGAAGAGTTACCTAATAGCTGGGTAACTACAGCAGAGATGCTACGGGAGACAGCTAGAAAGGTGCTTGGTGTGACATCTAGACAGAGGAAGGAGGACAATGAGACCTGGTGGTGGAATGAGGAAGTACAGGAGAGTATACAGAGGAAGAGGCTGGAGAAGTGGGATTACCAGAGAGATGAAGAAAGTAGACAGGAGTATAAGGAGATGAGGAGCGTGGCAAAGAGAGAGTTGGTGAAGGCTAAGGTTAAGGCATATGGAAAGTTGTATGAAAGGTTGGACACTAAAGAGGGAGAAAAGGACCTGTACCAACGGGCTAGACAGAGGGACCAATCTGGGAAAGATGTGCAGCAGGTAAAGGTGATAAAGGATAGTGAGGGAAACGTACTCAAGAGAGGAAAGTGTGTTGAGCAGATGGAAAGAGAACTTTGAGGGGCTGATGAATGAACAGAATGACAGATGAATGACAGACAGGTTGGATGATGTGGGGATAGTGAATCAGGAAGTAAAACAGATTAGCAAGGAGGAAGTACTGACAGCTATGAAGAGGATGAAGAATGGAAAGGCTGTTGGTCCAGATGACATACCAGTGGAGGCATGGAGGTGCTTAGGAGAAATGGCAGTGGAGTTTTAACCAGATTGTTTAATGAAATCTTGGAAAGTCAGAGGATGCCTGAGGAGTGGAGAAAAAGTGTTTTGGTACCTATTTTTATAAGAATAAGGGTGATGTGCAGAGTTGTAGTAACTACAGAGGGATAAAACTGATCAGTCACAGCTTGAAGTTATGGGAAAGAGTAATGGAAGCTAGGTTAAGAAGAGAGGTGATGGATTAGTGATCAGCAGTATGGTTTCATGCTGGGAAAGAGCACTACAGATGCAATGTTTGCTCTGAGTGTGCTGATGGAGAAATTTAGAGAAGGTCAGAAAGAGTTGCAATGTGTCTTTGTGGACTTGGAGAAAGCATAAGATAGGGTGCCTAGAGAGGTGTTCTGGTATTTTTATGAGGAAGTCAGGAGTGGTAGAGAAGTGTGTACGAGTGGTACAGGATATGTACGAGGGTAGTGTGACAGTGGTGAAGTCTGCAGTGGGAGTGACAGATCCGTTTAAGGTGGAGGTGGGATTACATCAAGGATCAGCTCTGAGCCCTTTCTTATTTGCAATGCTGATGGGTAGGTTGACAGACGAGATCAGACAGGAGGCCCCATGGGCTATGATGTTTGCAGATAACATTGTGATCTGTAGTGAGAGTAGGGACCAGATTGAGGAGACCATGGAGAGGTGGAGATATGCTCCAGAGAGGAGAGGAATGAAGGTCAGCAGGACTAAGACGGAATGTGTGTGTGTGAATGAGAGGGAGGATAGAGGAATGGTGAGAATGCAAGGAGTAGAGCTGGCGATGGTGGATGAGTTTAAGTACTTGGGATCAGCAGTTCAGAGTAATGGAAAGTGCGGAAGAGAGGTGAAGAAGAGACAACAGGCATGGTGGAATGGGTGGAGGAGAGTGTCAGGGAGTGATATGTGACAGATGGGTAACAGTAAGAGTGAAAGGGAAGGCCTACAAGAGGGTAGTGAGACCAGCTATGTTGTATGGGTTAGAGACGTTGACACTGACAAAAAGGCAGAAGTCAGAGCTGGAAGTGGCAGAGTTAAAGATGTTAAGATTTGCACTGGGTGTGACAAGGATGGACAGGATTAGGAATCAGTATATTAGAGGGTCAGCTCAGGTTGGACGCTTTGGAGACAGTCAGAGAGGCGAGATTGTGCTGGTTTGGACATCTGCTGAGGACAGACGATGGGTATATTGGGAAAAGGATGCTAAGGATGGAGCTGCCGGGTAAGAGGAAAGCCTAAGATAAGGTTTATGGACGTGGTGAGAGAGGACAGGCAGGTGGATGGCGTGAGAGCAATATGCAGAGGACAGGAAGAAAGGGAAACAGATGATCCGCTGTGGTGACCCCTAACGGGAACAGCCGAAAGAGAAGACGACGACTTTTGGAATGAGTGGAAAGGGAGGGAATGCATATAGGAATTTCCCCTTCCAAGAGATTGAAAGGGGCATGCCTGAAGATGGTATTCACTGGCACAAAACTGAGGGAGCTGTTTTGTGCATGGGCGAGGCAAACATGTCTATCTCTGGAATACCCCACTGGTGGACAATGTCCAGAAACACATCCATGTGAAGCATTCATTTGTGGGCTTGTGTTCTGGATCTGTTTAAGGTGTCTGCCACAATATTCTGACTGGAGGAGATGTACACCACCTGGAGGGATAAATCGAGAAGGCAAACTAGATCCCAGACCTGCATGGCTAGTCTGTTTGTTTAAGTACCACAAGACTGAGTGCACATGTAATCTCCCTGGTTAGATAAGTGACTTGAAAGTTTGGAGGCTGAAAATTAATGCCCTCAATTTCTCTCACATTTATATGGTCCTTGTTTTGGAAAGGAGACCACTCTCCTTGAGTTGTGTGGAGGTCTAAGGCAGCCCCCCCAACCTGTGTTCAATGCATCTGTGAATAGGATCAGAGTTGGTGGCAGAGGGTGAATGGGGAGACCTGGATTTACAGACAGTTGTGAAATCCACCACTGGAGTTCCTTCTCGAGACATGGGGGTAGGGGAATTTGGTGCTCTAGAAGGCGAGCATGTTGAGAACAAACTGATTTGAGAAACCACTGGTGTTTCCTAATGTGAAGCCTTGCTACAGGAAGCACTGGAATGGTGGATGCCATCAGCCCCAAGATTCTGAGGAATTGTCTGGCAAAAATCTGAATTAGGTGGAGTAGCTCTGGAAAGATTAGTGAGACCGCCTGTGCCTTGGAAGGTGGGAGAGACACTATCATGCTCATAGTTTGGAATCTGCAGCCCAGAAATATGAGATCTTGGGCTGGGTCCAGGGATGATTTATTGAAGATGATGGTAAACCCCAGGCTCTGAAGAATGGCAATTGCCATTTGGAGGGATTTGTTCAATTCCGCTTGAGAAGTGGCTTGGATTAAGAAATCATCCAGGTATGGGTAAATTAAGATCCCTTGAACCCTGCAAAAGGTTACTAATGGGGCTACACAATTTGTAAAGACTCTTGGAGCTGTGGAGAGTCCAAAAGGCAAAGGTGAGAACTGATACTTGCAAGATCCCACAGAAAATCGTAGGCATCTCCTGTATCTGGGGTGGATGAGAATATGGAGATAAGCATCCTTGGTTATCTATGCAGACAAGAAATGCCTGAGGCAGGAGAAAGAGAAATAGCATTTGTAAAGTTAACATTTTGAAAGTAGGGGCTATGAGGAAGTCGTTGAGGTAAGAGGTCTACAACTGGTCTCAGTGGTCCTTCCCTTCTGGGGAACTCAGAAAAGGGGGGAATAAAAAGCCTCTTTCCCTTGGGGAACAGGTTCTATAGTGCCCTGTTGTAAGAGTTCTTGTAGGACTGGAGGGAAAAGGGGGGCCTAATCTTTTGCTGGTAGGGGATTTACCCTGGTGGTTGGCACCTTGTACCAAACCAGAAACGGATAACTGGTGCCAGAGCCACGGCCTAAAGTTAAATGCCAAAAAATGCATAGTCATACCCTTCGGGAAAAACAAGGTTACCCCTAGCTACCAAATAGGTGGCAATCCACTGAGCACAGAAGAAGTTATCAGGGACCTGGGGACCCAGGTTGATAGTAGTCTGTCATTCGACACCCATGTAGCTAAAGTAGTTAGGAAGACCTTCTACATTGCCCACCTTATCATGAAGGGATTCTCATCTAGATCAAGGGAGGTCATAGTCTCCCTTTACTCATCACTCATCAGACCAATGATTGAGTACAATGCCCCATTCGGAATGTATCTGACCCGACACTTGCAGCAGCTGGAGAGGCCACAAAAGTTCCTCACCAAAAGGATAAAGGGTCTCAAAAATCTGTCCTATGCTGCCCGACTGAAAGAACTCCAGCTCTATTCAGTCGCATACCACATGCTCAGAGGTGACCTTTGCCTAACATACAAGGCCATGTCAAACCCAGATTTGATGAATATGCTTCACCTCAAAAAATCTAGATCCATCAGAGCCACAAGGGCGGGAGACTTAAACCTTGACACGGCTATTAATAGGACGTGCTGGAGGGATAGATTCATCACCCAAAGACTCCCTATGCTGTGGAACAAAATCCCGGTACATGTGAGGCAGAGCACCTCGCTGGCCTTGTTCAAGAGAAATCTTGACCAATGGATGGGAGATCGCAGATATACCCCAGGGATTACCTCAGTGTCACTGCTCGACAGAGGCACAGAAAAATAATGGGTATAGTTCCCCATACTAAAGGGGTGGCCTAAGCCACAAAACGATGGGCTAGGCTTGTAAATGCCCTCGGGCAGATAGCCTAGTATGAACCTATGAACCTATGAAGAATCCCCTTTTGATGTTGCTTAGCATCCAAGAGTCCTGAGCAATGTGTTCCAGGAAGGGAGGGAAAGGAAAAGGCGCAGGGAAAGGAGGATTTGGTTGCTGCAAGAGTAATGAAGAGGAGCCAGTCTGATCAGGAAAGAGCTGTTTGGTTATATGGGAAGCAGAGGCTAAGGAAGAACAATGTTGTTGGGTCTTCATAGGCCTTTTTTGAGGTTTAGACTGTGGGGCTCTGGACTGCCTGCGTACGAAAATTTGTTTTGCAGGGTAACTTCTATGAAATTTAGGAAAAGGGGATACCAGAATGGGCTTAAGGTGCTGAAGTTCTTTGTTTTTTTCCTGCAGAGATTTAAAGAACTTTGCTGAAGGTTTCCCCAAACAGGGCGGTATTGTGCAAGGGGGCATCCATTAGTTTTTGCCTTGATGTCCTCACGTAGAGGCTGAAGTCTAAGCCAGGCAAATCTCCTGAGGGCAGAAGAGGAGGCAGCAGCTCTAGAGGAGGCATCTAATGCATCCTTACGTACACTCGACAGAACAGAACGTCTGGTGACCCAAGAAGAGGCAAGGAGCGAAGATGCCGGGGCCTCTTTTTCAGAATCAGGCACGTCTGACACCAGTCTGGAAATTTGGGAAAGGAATACCAAGTTGTACTTGGTCATGTGTAATACTCTGAAGTCCAGGGTAGCTGAAGTACAGATTTGTCCCCCCAGACTTCTCCAACTGTCTACTATCCCTAAGGGCAGCAGAGAGGAAGGAGGTGGTGACCTGGAGGCCTTAACAGAGGCAACAGAAATCACAGAAGGGTCTGCAGCAAGGGCCTTGAGACATTGGCAGTCCTTGGGTAATTTGTAGTACCTGTCTGGCTTTTTGGGAGCTGGAGGCTGAGTGGAAGTGGATGCAAAAGCATCCAAAACGGGGAGAATTACAAGAGAGATGGCTGAAGGACTAGGGGGTCTTGTACCTGAAGGAGGTTGTAACGCTTCTGGACCTCAGATCTCTCTGTAGCAACCCATTTGAAGTGGTCACGTATTTTTGAAATAGTCTCCCCCCCAAAAATTTCCTCCATGGGGGTATCTGTCAAATTGGAATCCTCTTCAGGAGAGGCATAATCCAACGGGGAAGGGATTTGAGAGGAATAGTCCAAATTCTCATCCTCTTCTTCAGAAGAGGAATCTTTATCAGAGGTAAAACTGGGTCTAGGTCTCTTCCAAGGGAAAGCAGCACGACCTGACAGAGGCCTAAGCGCCATAAAGGCCTTAAAGAGGCCTTGCGAGAAGTTCAGCCATTCCTTCTGTGGATCGGATGAATAGACATGCTTGTTTGTTTTTTCTTTGAAAGTGTATCTATGTGGTGCAAAGGAGGAGTGCCAGATGTAGCCCTACATTCCACAATATCGAGTTGACATCCTCCCTAATGACTATTTGGGTTACTCCCCTATGGCCCTCTGACACAATAAGCCTTGGGTTCCCCCAGGACGTTAAAGACCAACTTCTGAAAAGCCACTTTGGACATGCAAATGTCTGGAGCTAAGATGGCCTATGAAGTGGACTCGGCCTGTGGTTTGGGATCCCGGTCGGTGCGTGTCTCCGTGCTCTCATGTGCTCCAGGAGATAAGTCCAACTCGAGAGGGGCAGTTTCAGTTTCTGGCCTTATGTTTTGAAGGCTCGGTCATCGGGTATGGCTGGAACTCCATCCAACTGTTTGCTAAAAGCTTGAAGGGTTTGTTTTCTAAGTAGGTCGCGAAGGAGGATAATCAACTTTGGAGGGTCTTCAGTACAAAGGATTGGCAAGTTTTGTGGTTGTGCTAAGGGCAGAGGCAAAAAAGGCACTGCATATGACTAGCTTTATGTGGAAAGTACAGTTGTGTGCACTTACCATAAATGTAGACGTTAAGAGTGTATTCACTGTTGCAGTCATCACCTGTGGGTTATCCCTGCTGTGGTAGCCCTTGGCTGGCCCGAATACCAGAGTCAACATTTTTCTGCACCAGCTGCTGTCGCTTGCTGTCTGACATCAGGTTATCAGCGGTATAAAGGAAGGCAGCAGACACCATTACATCAGGTTTTTCTTGCACTAACTAGTTTGAGGCTCAGGTAATATGGAAAAGTGGTCCTGGTGGCTAAAAGCCCCCGTTAGAAACTTATGTCTCCCTAAGGGGAAAGGAGGGTGGGAAACCAGGACTGCAACAGTGAATACACTCAAATAATCTACACTTATGGCAAGTGTACACAACTGTACTATGTTCTTCGTGTTCCACTGTTGCAGTCATTACCTGTGGGAGGATTCCCAAAGCTGAGGAGAGGGGTGGTAGGATTAATAAGAAACTTAGGAATGGGCAGCATGCCCTGCCGGACTGCGGAGGCAAACCCTGCCCTTAGAGAATAGATAGGTGGTGAATCTTGGTAACGGTATGGACAAAAGTCCAGGTGGCAGCTTCCAGGATGTCCTTGGTGGGAATTCCTCTGAGGAATGCTGAGGAAGTACAGGCTGCCCTAGTGGAATGTTTCCCATGCAAAGTGTAGCAGAAAAGGGTACAGTGTGAGATCCATTGGGAAAAGGATAGTTTGGAAATGGGATTCCCCTCTGCTCCTGGAACAAAGCTGACAAGGAGTAGGTCTGTTTTCCTGAAGGATTTAGTAATGCCCAGATAGTATCTGACCTGTCTGTGCACATCTAGTGAGTGCATAATTCTTTCTCCCTTGTTTTGAGGGAGATGAAAAAAAAGGGGAGTAGAGGTATGGCCTAGCAGACAGTTACATTAAATACCACCCTGGGTATAAAGGAGGGATTAGTCCTGAGAGAGACCCTGTCTGTATGGAAGAAGATGAAGGGCTCAATGGCCATCAGTTCCTGAAAATGTGAAACCCTTCTGACTGAGGCGATAGCTAGGAGAAAAGCAGTCTTTCAGGAGAAGTATCTAAGTTCTGCTGATGCAGCAGGTTCAAAGGGTGGTAGAGAGCGTTTTTTCCCAAAACATAATTCAGGTCAAAGGGTGGAGTGGGAGTTGCAATATTAGAAGGCCCTCTGAGGCATTGTTTAATCAAAAGGTGGGATAACAGGGGCTGTGTTCTGTATCAAAATGAGCTGAAATGGCTGAGGTGTGGGTTTAAATAGAAAAGAAGGAGAGGCCACTACTAAGTAGCTCCAACTAGGTAGTCCAGGATAAGAGGGACGGAAGGTGGTGAGGTATTGCCCCCTCTGGACTGGCTCCAGGAACAGAATCTTTTCCATTTTCCTGCGTAAGACTTTCTGGTGCTGGGCCATCTGGCCTCTGTGACGATGTCTAAGACCTGTCTGCTTAACAGGGGCCCCTAGTTTGCCTTTTGAGTTTTTGCCATGCTGATAGTTTGAGTGTCTGCAAGTCTGGGGGCAGCACCCCACCCCCACTTAAGAGGTCTAAGGAAGAAGCTGGCTGGGAGGCTGTAAGGTCAGGCTGCTCAGTGAGGGGTACCAACGTTGTCTGGACCAATCTGGAGCAATAAGGATGGCCTTTTGTCTCTCCTCCCTTAATATGATCAGTACCTTGGGGATAAAAAGGAACGAGTACGCAAACAGTGTTTGTTCCAGGGGGAGGTCAAGGTATCCACCTTCCACGCTAGGTGGTGATACTCCTGGTACACAATCTTTTCCACTGCTGGTTGGGATGTGAAGCAAAAAGATCCAGCTCTTAAGACCCCCACTCCCGGATGATTTGTGAAAGGATTTATCTGTACAACTGCCACTCGTGGGGGTCCAGGAAATTTCTGCTTAAGTGGTCTGGCAGAGTTTGGTTGATCCCAGGTGGGTATTGGCCATTAGGTATAGTTCCATGGAAGAAGCTGAAAGCCCGAGGTTCATGGCTAGCCTGCATAGAAGGTAAGATTGGGTCCCTCCCCATTAGTGGGTGTACCACATTACTGTGGTGTTGTCTGTTTTGATTAAGACAACCCCTGGCATGAGATGGGGTTTGAAGGATGTCAGATCCTTTTGTACTGCAACCATTTCCTTCTGGTACAAGTGTAAGGGAAAGTGCTGGGCATCTCAAAGACCTTACGTGCACCTGCCTTCTAGGTGAGTGCCCCAAGCTATGTTCTGAGGCGCTGATGGTAATGGTCTGCCTGGTTGGGCAGAGGTTGAAGGAACGGCCCTAGTTCTGGGCAGGGGCCCCTGCCAATCAGAGAAACTCAGTCCCTATACAGGGGATCAGCGGTTCAGAGGTCCCTGGAGGTAGAGAGTGTGGACTGCAAAGGTTCTTTAGGTACCACTGAAGTTCTCATGTGAGACCTAGCCAGAGAAATTAGAAGGATGCAAGATGCCATGTACCTCAAGGCTTACAGGGACTTCCTTGCCGTGCGGCGATACCTGGAAGCCAAGCTGGTGAAAAAGAGCTGCAGAAATCTCTCTGCTTTTTTGGGGATAGGAAGGCCATTTTGGCTGCTGTTGTGCAGCAGGGTTCCCAAGAAAATTATCTTCCTGACTTCTAATAGATGGTGTACTCTGAGGAGGTTAGGAGGGGTTTGACAAAAAGGGGGTCCTTGAGGAGGTATTCTTTGCAGTCTGCCTGAATGACGCAGTTGTCCAGATAAGGGTAAATTTATAAGTTTTTCTGTCCACCAAAGGCTATGGTCGGGGTTAAGGCGGGTAACTAACCATACATTTTTGGTCAGCCTAGGCAGCAACTGCTGCAAAGTTAGCATTTTGAATTTGGTGACCACCAGGAAGGTGTTTTAATGGGTAGATCCAGGGAGGGGCACCAAGCGCCCTCTATACTAGGAGCACAGACTAGTGTGGAATAGAGCCTTTGCTTGATTGATCTGAGGGTACTGGTTCCACTGCCCCTAGGGATAAGTGAGCTTGAACATGTTTCAGTACCTCTGCTCAGTGATATTGAGGTAAGGGTACCTTCCTGGAATTGGGAGTTAGTAGAATGAAAATTCATATCCCTGAAAAAAGTCTTTAAGACTCCATGGTTCTTGGTAGTTGGTGAGTGAACTGAGTGAGGAAGGGGAGAGGGAGTCCTTGAGGGATTTTTACCCTAGAGGAATGCATTAGAACTCCCTGCATTTGTAGTGGAAGTGGTCCACTGTTTGGTTCTCTGCTGACCCTGGGATAGGAGTCTGGGTGGACTATCCCTGCTGGGCTTACCTTGCCCCTTGTCTGCTAGGAGCAGGAAACGACCAATGTTTAGAGGGAAAATTCCTGCTGAACCTCGGAGGTTGTATCTGAAGGAAATCTTTTACTGTCTGCATAGATTTTCCTTTGTCTTCCGTCTTTTTAAGCATCTCTTCTACTTTTACTCCAAACAATCGGTCCTTATCCAAAGGTGCATAAAGTAATTTAGATTTGACATGATCAGGGAGAGGTTGTTCCTTCAACCATGCATGTCTCCTAATGACAGATCCTGATACTGCTGCCCTGCATGCAGCTTCTAAGGAGTCATATCCACAGTGTAATGTTTAGGCACTTGACAAGTAGAGTGCAGCAAATCTGCTAGCTCTTTTGAATTGGCACAGTCAGGAAAGGTAAAAATCTTTTGTTTTAATAGTTCCAAAGTGTGCTGTTGAAATATTAACATATGAAACTGACAGTTGAGTGCTCTCGACAGCTAAAATTGCAGAGGTGTACACTTTTTTCCCCCTTATGTCCAGAGCTCTGGAATCTTTGTCAGGATGAATAGCCTTAGCTCTTTCAGGCCCCTGCACACAATGACCTCCACGTCTGCAGCAGGATTTCTGTACAGGTACTTGTGAGAATTCGGCAGTCTGTAATACCTGTCACGTTTTCTGGGAGCAGGTGGTCGGGCATCATGAGTTAAGCTGGATTCATGAAAGACATCATCAACCACCTCTAAAACAGGAGGGATGGCCAAGGGTCTGTGCTGGGGCAGCTCTAGAAACTTGGTCTTTTCTTAGACCGAGGGAAGTCATGGGATTCCTAGTGGAAATGTTCCCTGAGGGTGTGAAGGACTTCCCCAAAAGAAGGGTCTTCTGGTGGGGAGGCAGAAGGAATGGATTCCTCAATATTTGAATCCTCATAAGCAGTCAGAGGTGGTAGTTCCTCTAACACTGAATAATCAGACTCCTCAGAATCCTGTTCTGTTAGTATTTCAGGAGAAAAAAGAACTTATGTCTTACCATAACGTTCCACCTGTGTTGTAGATCTTCATTCATTCATTACTGAATAGGACTTCAGTTCCGTCCTCGGAACCAACACGGCTGGTACCAAGCTCGCACCAGCCAAAAGCTCCCAGCTAACTCCTACCCACAATGCCCCTCTCAGTCTCTTCAGATCGAGTTTGCCTGCCCTTATAGCATAAAAGGATTAAAAGTGACAGTAGGAGTCTCTATCTGAGCAGATACCCTAACTAATAAGGAGATCCAAAAGTCCACCAGGAGTCCAAGCAGGAGGGTGGGAAGTACTGAATGAATGAAGATCTACAACACAGATGGAACATTATGGTAAGACATTACTTCTTTAGCTGATGTTGTAAATCTTTATCCATTCCTTACTGTTAGGACAGAGTCCCCAGCTACTGGAGTCCTGGGTGGTCCTAAGGAAGGACATTCCTGAACACCATTTGTAATGAGTGATAAAGGTATGAGGTCTTGCCCAAGTGGCTGCTGCGCAGATATCATCCATAGAGGCTCTGGAATGAAAAGCCACTGAGGCAGCCATCGATCTAGTAGAGTGAGCAAGAAGTTATGTACTCACCATAACGTTCGATGTAGTCCATCTCGCCTCACATTCTTACCTGTGGGTTCGGAGCCGAACCTCGGCTCCAACTCTGCCATACTCTAGCTCAAAGTCTTCAATTGGCTCATGGCTAAGAGGTATCCCCGTGCTGCAACGCGTCTACCCCCAGATCTTGTTTGCTGCGAGCTCACATACACACACAAACATGCTGAGGAAGAACCAACTCAACACATCAAGGAGTGCTGAAAACAGAGACTCGACCACTAGGTCCTCCAGGAGGGGGTAGGTGGGTGGGTTAGTAAGAATGTGAGGCGAGATGGACTACATACATCGAACGTTATGGTGAGTACATAACTTCTTGATGTTATATAGTCCAATCTTGCCTACATTCTTACCCGTGGGACAGCGTCCCTAGCACTTAGACCTTGGGCGGCTCACTAGAAAATACTCCTGAGCACTGTGGAACCAAATGAGGATCTGCCCCTTGAAATCAGATCCAATTTGTAGTGACTAATAAAGGTGTGAGAAGATGCCCAAGTAGCTGCAGCACAAATATTATCCATAGACATCCTAGCCTGAAAGGCAGTAGAAGCAGACACAGAACGTGTAGAATGAGCCTTTACTTTACAGGGTAATTCCTTGCAATTTGAAGTACAGACGAAGGAAATGCAACTAGAAATCCATCTGGACAGAGTTACTTTAGAAACTGAAGTCCCGAGTCTACTGTCTGAAAACGAGACAAAGAGTTGATCAGATTTCCTAATATCTTTTGTTCTATGTAAATAGAAACGCAATTGTCTGTGGTCATCTAGCTGATGAAACTTAAATTCTGCCTTGTTAGAATTCAGGAAAAAACACAGGCAGCTCGATGGACTGGTTGAGGTTGACCACCGAAGCAACCTTAGGCATAAAGTAAGGATTAGGTCTTAGCGAAACCCTATCCTTGTGAAATACCAAGTAAGGGGGCCGAACCAATAAAGCTTGGAGTTCAGAGACCCATCTAGCCGAAGTGATGGCTATCAAAAAGACGGTCTTCCAAGACAAAAATTTAATGTCACAGATTGCCGCGGGCTCAAAAGGAGGCAAGGTAAGCTGCTGTAAACACAAAATGAAGGTCCCATGGCATTACAGGATCAAAGATTGGAGGTCGAAGTAGCATAGTTCCTTTCAGAAAAGCCCTACAAAGTCTGTGCGCCATTAGACTGGGTTGAAAAGTAGAAATGGCTGCCAACTGCACTTTGATAGTTGCCGCAGCTGATCCCTGGCTAAACAGTTGAGAAAGAAACTCTGAAACTGATGAGATGGGAGCTGTATAGGGATCAATCTGCCTTTCATGAGCTAAAATGGAGAATCTCTTCCACTTACTGGAATAAATCTTCCTAGTAAAAGGCTTGTGAGAGGAAGACAGAATATGAACCACCTCCGGTGAAAAATCATGAAGCCTGTGTCAACTTGAGGGTCTGAATGGAGGGGTGGAACTGCCCTGACATATGAGTCAACAGATCTGGCTCTGGTTCCAGAATCCACGAATCGTCCATTAGATAAGGGTGAAGAAAAGGAAACCAGATCTGATGAGGCCAGTGTGGTGCAATCAGTATCATTTTGCTTCCCAAGGACTGTGCTTTCTGAATAACCTTCGTTATCAGGGGAATTGGAGGGAAGGCATAGAGAAGACCGGAGGGCCAATTGTGAACTAGAGCGTCCCTGGGTGCCTCCCCCTTCAGGGGAATAAGGTTGAAGTAGCTGCTGTATTTGGCATTGAGGGGGCTTGCAAATAGATCGCAGCAAGGCTGACCCCCATCTGTGGAAAATCCATTCCGCCACTTGTTCGCTCAGGGACCACTCGTGAGGCATCAGAATAGCTCTGCTCAGCCTGTCGGCAATCACGTTGGACTTCCCCGGTATGTGCATTGCCACTAGAAAGCGCCAGGAAGATACTGCCCACTGCCACACTCGAAGTGTCTCTCTGCAAAGGGGATACGACCTGGTTCGCCCCTGTTTGTTCAGATAAAAGACCACTGACATGTTGTCTGAGTGGAATGCTATTGTCCCATGAGGAAAAAAGCTTTGAAGTGCTTGCAACGCTAATAGTACTGCTCTCATTTCTAAGAAATTGATATGCAAATGGATCTAGTGTTCCTGCCACGTGCCTTGGACTGTCCTGCCAAGATAATGCCCCCCCTCACCTGATCTGGGAGGCATCCGTGGTCACAGTGGCAATCGGAGAAGGAAGAATGAAAGGCATACTCGCGTTGAGATTGCTGGTCTCAAGCCACCAGCGCAGATCCCGCTTGCACCTGTCAGTTATTACAATAAGATGGGAGAGCGGGAGATGCTGAAGAGACCAATGGGCAAAAAGTAGCCACTGAAGAAGCCTCATGTGTAGTCTTGCAAGAGGAACTAGCATAATCGTGGCAGCCATGGTCCCTAACAACTTGAGGACCACTTTTGCCTTGACCTTCTTCAGTGGTAGTAAAGCGTAGACCTGCTGCTGTAAAACCTGAATTCTCTCTTCTGGCAGGAAAACCCTCTTGAGCACAGTGTCTAATTCAATGCCGATAAAGGTAACACGCTGCAACGGCAACAATGCAGACTTTTCCCAATTCAAAGTAAATCCCAGACTTCGGCACAGTGCAACAGTTGCATCCCTGGTCTGTAGCAGTAGATGCCTGGTGGTGGCAGACAGGAGCCAGTTGTCCAGGTACGGAAACACTTGGAATCCCTGACGTCTCAAGTGAGCCGTTACCACTGCCATGCATTTGAACACCCTGGGGGCTGTGGTGAGACCAAAGGGCAGGGCGCAAAATTGAAAATGACCGACTCCCAGCCGGAAGCGTAGGTGACTTCTGGATGCCCTGTCCATTTTTATATGGTAGTAAGCATCCTTGAGGTCAATGGAGCACATCCACACATCTTTCCCTAATAGGAGAATGGACTGTAACGTGACCATGCGGAACTTGGACTTCTCTACATGAAGGTTCAAACGGCCAAGATCCAAAATGGGTCTCAGGTCCCCTGTTCTTTTCGGCACCAAAAATTATTTATTTTATTTTATTTATTTATTTAAATTTGTTGACTGGGAGTGTCCGACTGGACGTAGGTCCATTTTCAGCGGAGGCCCGGGGAGAAAAGCTCCACAGTAAAATAAACAGACAGTAGTTACATTGGATTACATAACGATTAACAATTTAACATAGAATAAAAAAAAAGAATCTGGAGTAAGTCCCTAAATCCTACTTGGTCTGAGGGGACGGGGCTGGATGGCTCCTTTTAACAGCAACTTTTGAACTTCTAAAGTTGCGGAATCCCTTTGACTGGGTGGAACGCCTGGGATTCTTTTGTTTGGAGGGGGATATAAAAGAAGGAGAATATGATAATCTCTGGAGATTATCTCGAATACCCACTCGTCTTGGGTGATGTCTCTCCAGGCTTCTGGGTATAGAGAAATGCGACCCCCGACTGGCTCCAGAGACACACAGTCGGATCTCCTTTCAGGAGCACTGGTAGGGAGAAACACTAAAGGAATTGCGGTCCCCATGGTTACGCTGGCCTCCTCTGCCTCTAGGGTGGCGTCTACCTGAATTTCCACCCCCTCCTCTGCCTCTGGAGGGGGAATCACTCTGTGCGTCGTGAAAAAACCTCTGCAATTTTCTGAACCACATTTTCCCACCTTTCTGGCCCCCTTGGGATATGGTCTAGAAATGGAAAAACTGACTCCCACGGCAGACAGGATTTTTCCTTCCTGCTCGCACCTAGTGAGTGTCCTTCACCTTTGTTCCAAATAAGGCTGAACCGTCAAAGGATGCATTGGTAAAGGTAGACTTGAAAGCCTCCACGAAGTTGCACAGGTGCATCCAGGAATGTCTCCTAAGAGACTCTGGAACCCCCCAGCCCGGCTGCGTGACAGATCAGCCTCATGGAGGAGTTGGTAATAGAATTTACGGTAGACATCTGAGCACTGACTTTGAGCCACAGCATCAGAAACGTTACCCTGTAAAGAATCTCCCAACTCCTTTACGAGATCTCTCTGGAGCCGTGTAAAATGCGACAAACAGTTCAGCGACCACAGTGTAAAGGCCGCTGAAGAGAACACACGCTTCCTATACCTGTCCATAGCCCTGGACTCCTTGTTAGGGGGACGGACGGTAGATGAAGTTTCTGCAAGTTCCTTCTTGGTGGCTGCTGCCACCACCATGGCATCTACTGGAATGCCATTTGTAAGAAATTCTTTATCAGGGGGAGCGGACAAAAACTTGTTGGGTCTTCTAGGGACCGGTTCCACAGTGTCAGTTTCCCACACCTTTCGACAAATGAGGTCCAAGAGCTCGTTGAACGGGGGAGAAACCCAAGAGGTGGAGGGTTGGGACCCAAAGGCCTTCAGGAACACAGACTCCTCCTCAGAAGGGGCTTTAGATGGCCAGTCGCTTCTCTGTCTCAGTATTTCCAAGATATTTGAAAAGGAGATATCGTCAGAAGAGGTCGGTGTCAGGCGTGAGAGACTCATCTTGGGAGTCAACGTGCTTCCTCTTGCACACTCTCTTTCTGGGTGGCTCCTCAGGTAAAAAATCCGGGGAGGCCTCAGAAAGCTGGGGACCACTCATGGAGGTACCCTGAGGCCTTAGGTCTTTGCTGTCCCTAAACAGAGGGTGATCTGATACTGATATTGGTGCTGGAGGGGGAAGAGAGTCAGTGTCGTAAGATGCAGCTGACGACCTGGCCAGCACACTCCTCATAAGCTCGAAAGCTGATCCCCCCCTGACTCCGAAGGTTGACTAACCACAGAAGACACCCTCGGAGCCGAAGAAATAAGGTCCGAAGCCGATGTCGGGTCCACGCTCACTCGAGCCGAAGCGCCGAGAGGAAGGCTCGAAGGTGAAGATCGACCCGATACATCCCTCTCGGCTCCGACTGGCGAACTGTGAATCCTGGACCCTGTGGACGGCGCCAACGGGGTCAGAGTGGAGATTGGAGGCGAGATGCCAGAAGGGGCTACTGGAACCAACCTCAAGGCGTCCGATGGAACAGACAGCTTTGGCTCCGAAGAAAGGTCCGGAGGAGGAACAGCCAAAGATGAAGGGAGGAAGGGCTCTGGAGCCGACTGGGCTGGAGCCGAAAGCAATTTAACCAGCACAGATGACTGGAGCAGTTTTCTCACCACTCTATCGACATCGCCATAGGAAAGGGTCCTAGAGGACATGGACTGGGATCTGGATCTCCCCATAGAGGGAGACCTAGGAGTTGGAGAAACTGGTCAAAAAACTGGAGGCCGGCTCCGAACTGACAAATCTGTCACCGTCTCCAATAAACTGGGAGCCGATGTCGACATCATCAATGCACAGTCTTCTGTTGGCCCCAAAGCCAGTGGAGCTGAACAAGCAACTGCAATTCTAATGATTTTCTCCGGCGGCTCCGAGGAGACTGACGGAGCCGGAGAGCGTTTCTTAGAGGATTTTTTTTGTCCGGTTTGGAAGGAGAGGACCTGGAACTGGAAGACCTCTCCAAATCCTCTTCAAAGGAAGGTTTCAGCAATCCCCTTAATATTATTAGCTTGTTCTTCCTCTCTTGCAGCACGCGGGGTGTGAAAGTGTGACAGAACAAGCAGGATTCCTGTAGATGAATAGCCCCCAAGCAATACACACACACACACAGAGTGCACATCCGTCAAAGACATCTTATTATTACACTTGACACACTTTTTAAAGCTCGAAGGCTTGTGCTCTTTAGAATCCTTAGACATGTTAAAGGCAAGAACAAACACATACACACACAGGGGAAAACAGTAGGGACACATTCACCACAGTAACCAAACAGAGCGTGGGAAACTAGAGCCTCTAACTTAAACGGCCTAGAGACCAAGGGATAACCACAGGGAGGACTAGGTTCTCTTAAGCTAAACGGGCCTAGCCCAGGAAATATGGGAACAAACAACAGTCACACAACAAAGAACCCGCTAACAGGTCTGCTACACAAAAAGAAAAAAACCAGGGGAGGACTAGGTACTCTAACTGAAACGGGCCTAGCCCGTAAACACCAAAGGAAACGGGATACCAAGGTTCAACTGAACCGGTCAGAAGCAAAACACACACACTAGCTATGAAAATAGCTTTTGGAGCTACTAAGTTGAAATATAAGTAGAAAAATTGTACTTAGCAACGGCCAAGAGCAAGACCACGTATGAGCTATACGAGCGGCAAATGAGATCTGGGGATAGGTGCATTGCAGCATAGGATACCTCTTAGCCACGAGCCAACTGAAGGCTTTGAGCTAGAGTATGTCAGAGTCTGAGCCAAGGGTTGGCTCCGAACCCACGGGTAAGAATGTAGGTGAGATTGGGCTACATAACATCCTTTATTCTAGAAGGTTAGGACACTTTGTTTAGATGGTAGATGAAAATAATGGCGTTTCTGAGCCAAGAAGATAAGGTAATTTTGGAAACAGGCTGGGTCCTGCAAAAGCTACAAACAATTGATCCATTTTCCTGAAAGATTTAGTTCTGTCCCAAGTAGAAATGAATTTGCCTATGAACAGAGAGGGTATGCAGAAGGTATCCCCCTCTATTTGAATGGTGGGAAAAGAAAAACCCGTAGGTCAATATACTGGTTGACGGAAAAAACAGAAATGACCTTGGGCAAAAAGAAGGGGTTAGTACGTATAGAAACTCTTTCCCTGTGGAAAATCAAGTATGGTCTCTTGACACTCAAGGCCTGCAACTCGGATACTCTTCTCGCTCAGGTAAGGGGTACTAGAAGTAGAGTTTTCCCAGACAAAAATTTCATATCACGAGTTAGAAGGCTCGAAAGGACTTGTTAACGAATGAAGCACCAATGTCAAGTCCCAAGGCTCTATAGGAGGCCTGACAGGAGGTTTAATATGGAATACTCCTTTCATGAAGGTTTTGCACAGTTGGTGTGACATAATGAATTGTCGATTACATTGGGAAAATTTGCAATAGCTGCTAAATGTACTGTAATCGTCAATGCTGAAGTGCCAGGGTAGTGAGATATTGTAGGATCTTCTGAATAGGCACAGAAAAGGGGTCCATGTTTTGTTCTTTAGCCCATCTAGAGAACCTAGTCCACTTACTGAAATAAAATTTTTCTGGTGGATGGTTTGTGCAAAGCCAGAAAGATCTCGCGAACATGGGATGAAATATCATGTAGCCTGGCGATCATCGGAAGGGGGGGGGGACCAAGCTGTGTGAGCTTGAGGCTTTGGAGACTGGGGTGAATCAGTCCCTGAGGATGAGACAGCAGTCCTTGAGATTGATCCAGGATCTTTAGGCTGTGAATCAGGTGAGGCCACAGGAATGGGAACCAGACTTGACGGGGCCAATAAGGGGCAATGAGGTTGACGGGGGGCAATGAGGATCACTTTGCTGCTCAATCTTTGAGCTTTCTTTCTGGATGAGGGGAAACGGGGAAAGGCATACAGTAGACCAGGGGGCCAATTGTGCATCAGAGCATCCCTCGGTGACTCCCCCTGAGGGGGGATCAGGGCAAAGTAGCTTCCATATTTGTTGTTCAGGGGTGAAGCAAATAGGTCGCAGCAAGACTTGCCCCAGTGGCGGAAGATTTAAGCCGCTATTATCGGATGGAGGGACTACTAGTGAGGCATCAAAATGTTCCTGCTCAGATTGCTTGCAATAAGATTGGAGCTCCTGGGAATGGGCGTTGCTATGAGAAAGCGGTTGGAAGCCACTGCCCAATGCCAATTTCTCATAGTTTCCTGAAACAGAGGATAAGATCTGGATGTACCAGACGACAGACGTTGTCAGATTGTATTGCAATAGTCCCAGAAGGAAGGGATGGTTGTAACACTTGCAATGCTAAGAGAACTGACTTCAATTCCAGGACATTTATGTGCAAATTGGCCTCTATGGGGGACCAAGTGTCTTGGGCTGTCCTTCCCTGGAAATGCCCCCCCCCCCAACCTTCACAGGGAAGCGTCCGTGGTCGCTATGGCCTTGGGCTGGGGAAGACAGAACGGTCGACACCATGGATTTGTTTCCGACTTCATCCACCATAGCGTTTCTTGCTTGTAAGGGGTATCATGTGGTCGAATGGGTGGGTTAAAAGCGACCACTGTGATGAGAGAAGCCACTGTAGTAGTCTCATGTGCAATCTCGGCAGGGGCACTAAGGTAATGGTTGCTGCCACAGAGCCTAATAGTTGCAGTACCATGCGTGCTGGTACAAAGGTCTGTGGGAGAACTTGAATCTGATTTACTATTTTTGAAAGCCTGTGAGGAGGAAGGGAAGCTTGACAGGACATTGTGTTGAAGATTGCTCCAATGAATTCCAGTGTTCTCGTTGGAAACATATTTGACTTTCCCATATTGATCGTGATACCCAGACGAAGAGCAAGGCCTTGAGTGCAAGAGAGACTGAGAAGATTCTTGGTCGTGGCGGTGAGGAACCAATCGTCCAGATATGGAAAGACCTGGAATCCTTGTAGTTGGAGATGAGCTGCCACACATTTGGTAAACAGTCTGGGGGGGGGGGGGGGGGGGCTGTCGAGAAACCAAAGGGCAGTACCCTGAACTGGTAGTGATTGGCTCCCAGCCGGAAGCGAAGGAATCTCCTGCAGTGTTTGTCCATCTTTATGTGGTAATATGCATCTAGGAGGTCTATACAGTACATCCAGTTGTCCTTCCCCAAAAAGGGGTGAATGGACTGCACTGTGATCATCCGGAATTTCTGAGGTTTGATGAATTTGTTTAGTAGGCTGAAATCCAGGATTGGTCTCCAGTCCCGTCTTTTTTGGCACTAAAAAGAACCTAGAATAAAACCCAGATCCTATTTGGTCTGGTGGGACTGGTTGGATGACTCTTTCTTAGCAGCTTTTCGATTTCTAAGGCTGCAGCCTCCCTCTGACCGTGTGGAACCTTGGGGATTTGTTTTACGGGTCTGAGAGTGAAATTGAATGGGATAAGATAGTCTCTGGATATTATTCTCTGCATCCACGCATCCGTTATGAGTTGCCAGGCTTGTAGGTGCAGAGAGAATCCTCCCCCGACTGCTTCCAGAAGAAAGCAATCGGGCTGCTGTTCAGGAGTGCTGGAAGGGTCAGCCAGAGAAAGAATCTCTAGCACCCTGGTTGTGCGGACCTCCTCTTCCCTGAAAGGGACATCTTCCAGATGAGTTGCCCCATCTGCCCGGGGGGATTGCTCGTCAAGAGTGTCACAAAGATCCTTGGGACTTCTTGAACCACAACTTTCCTCCACTCAGATTCCTGAAGTAGGACCTCGGGGGGGACGGGGACATATGCCCACAGCAGACAAGGTCTTTCCATCTTTCTCACTACGTGATAGTGTGTCTCTTACTTTGGGACCAAAGAAGGAAGATTCGTCAACAGGCGTGTTGACAAAAGAAAATCTGAAAGGGTCCGCGAAGTCACAATGCCTGATGCGGCTGCTCGAGCTACCCCCCTTGGTAGTGTGAGAAATCAAGCGCATCTAGGAGTTAGCGATGGATTCTAGGGTAGCTAGCTGGGAGGCAGCAGTACCACACACCTCCTCAGGCAGTACCCCGCCAAAGAGGCAGACATTTCTGAGATTAGGTTTCTTTGGAGGAGTGTGTGTGCTAGGTAATTCAGTGACTGAATGGCAAAGGTCGCTGAAGAGTAGGTCCACTTCCCCAGTCTGTCCAAAGCTCAAAACTCCCTGTTTTGGGGATACCAGCTGTTTGGACCAGTTGGGTTGGTGTTCAGGTGTGGACAAAATTTTATCTGGCCTCTGGAGGACAGGTTCTATGTTGTCCGGGGCCTTCCAGGCACTCTGCACAATAAGCCTAATGAGCTCATCTGCAGGTGGGGTCACCCAGGAAGTAGATGGTCGAGCACGGAAAGCCTGCAAGAACACAGATTCCTCCGAAGGGCTGGAGGGTTTGCAGTCTCCCCTCTGCTTGAGGTTCTCGAGAATGTCTCCGAATGAGACATCTTCCGGGAGAGACAGTGGGGACCCTTCTCCATTGTAATCTGTGTCTTGGGTGATGGATTCCTCAGGGGAATTCTCTTGCAAAATTTCTTCCGGGGTGGCTCCCCTGTGGGATCTTCTGAGGAGGAGACTGGAGAAAGGGTTCCCTTGAAGGGAAGGTCTTGCAGCTCCCATGCTTCAGATCCCAGAGTAGGAGTTTGGGACAGCTACATGCTAGAAGGGGGTTCTGGTTCCAATGACAACTGCGAGCCTGTTGAAGCGAGGACCCTTCTCCCATCACCTGGAAATCAGGCGCGCCCGATAAAGGATGGGAGCCCGGAACTGAGAAGGAAGACCTTGGAAACGGAGTCACAGCCCACCCCGAGGAGCTCCAAGAAAACCGGCAGCTTCCAGGAGAGCCATGACCATAGACGGCGCACAGAGGGAGAGAAAAAAAAAAAAAAAATTCGGCGCTGAACTAGGTGTCACGGTGTAAACAGCCCAATCACTACTCCGAGGGTGCACCAGTTCTAAAGGAGCTGCGGCACCAAAAGTTATTGGTGCCGACAGGGAAGCCTCCACTGTCGGAGCAGACACAGAGGGCACTGGGATGGATATCGAAGTCTCCGAGACCTGGGAGGAGGATAGGTGAATACGCCATGAGAGCTTCCATTCCAAGAGGGAGGGGAGACCTAGTCGGGGTTGATAATCCTCTAGCTGCCAAAAGCTGGTCCACAACCCTCACCACATCTTGTTCAGAAAGACTTCTGGTGGATCTGAAGGAAGCTGCCGATGAAGATTCTGGTCTCTCAATAAATGGATTGAATTGTTGTCCCCGAAAAGGGGTCATAAGACAGAGAGTACCTGGTTCTGGCAAGGTGTTCAATCTTTAGAACCGCAGGTTCATAGGTAGGTGCTAGGTTATTGGGCCCTAGGGCCTATATAAGCCTAGCCAAAAAGGTACCCTGGCTTTCGCCACCCAAGAAAATTATTTTCCTGTGCCCCTGTTGAGCCTCAGAAGTGATCCCCGGGGTGAATTTCCTATCTCCCATCCAATCATCAAGATTTTTCTTGAGTGCTAATGGGGAGCTCTGTTTAACATAGATAGGTAGTCTGTTCCAGAGTATGTGGGACAGGAATCTATCACTCCAGCATGTTCTGTTTATTGTGGTGACAAGGTTTAGGTCCCTACAGCGTGCAGCTGGGAGGGATTCGGATTTCTTTAAGTGGAGCATGTCCAACTGCTCTGGGTTTGACATAGCTTTGTATATTAGGCAGAGATCGCCTCTGAATAGGCGATATGCGACGAAGTAAAGCTGGAGTTTTTTTGAGACGGTCTACGTAGGGAATCTGAGGCCAGTAATCCTCTTTGTGAGGTACTTCTGTGGCATTTCCAAGTTGTTGTAGATGTCTTGTGAGATACACACCAAAAGGGGCGTTGTACTATATAATGGGTCTAATGAGTGATGAGTACAGGGGAACAATGACCTCTTTATTTCTGGATGAGAAACCTTTTGTGATGAGGTGTGCCACGTAGGATTTCCTGACCACTGTGGCGATGTGATTATCAAAGGAGAGACTATTGTCCACCTGTGTCCCAAGGTCTCTTATCACACTTTCGGTGTTAAGTAGACTACCACCTATGTGGTAGTTCATGGGTACAGCGTTTTTACCAAAGGGGATGACAATGCACCTTTTGGCGCTGAAGCTTCAGGCCATGGCTTTCACACCAGGCATCTGTCTCAGTGAGGCCCTTTTGTATGATGTCCACATCATTAGTTTTGATTATGGCTCCTAGTTTGCAGTCATCTGCAAACTTCGTTAGCCAAAGACCTTCTGTGTTAGCCTGTACTTAAGAAAAGTAGATACCAAACAGGAGAGAACCCAAGTCTGAACCCTGTGGTACTCCACTTCTCTGAAGTCAGATTTGGAGTCTGCTACTTTCACAGTGTGGGTTCTGTCCGTGAGCCAGTTGGCAACCCATCTTGTGATACAGGGATTTATACCTAGTTTAGTGAGTTTATCTAAAATTCCAGAGTGGGGGATGGTGTTGAAAGCCTTGGTGAGATCTAGATAGGCTGTGTGTACCACCTTACCCTCATCTATGGTTTTGGTGACATGATCTGCCTTTTACAAACCCGAACTGGGTGGAGTCCAGAGTTTGGATATTACCAATGTCTTTGTTTATGAATTCCATGATGATACGTTCCATGGCCTTGCAGACCAGGCTCGTCAGGCTAATGGGGCGGTAGTCCCTGGGGTCCGTCGTGGCTCCCCCTTTGTGGAGTGGGATAACCGTCGTGGTGCGTCATTCAGTGGGCACAAACCCTGAGGTGAGGCTATGACTGAACATGGTACTTAGGTGGGGTGCCAGTTCGTTCTGTAGTTCGTGCAGAACACAGCCTGGGATATTGTCAGGTCCCATGGATGCTGTGTTCTTGGCTTTGGAGAGTGTTTTTTACCCGTGCAGCCATGATTACAGGAACTTTGCATTCTTCTGGTATAGAGATGGGCCCCCTAGGGGGTGAGAGGGGGGTAAAGTTAGTACTGAACCTATCTGCCAGGATAGGATGTTGGCAATATCAGTTGGTTCTGTATATTTAGTGTTAGCAGATCCGAGTGTTGCCATTGAGATTCTTGACATAGCTATAGAATGCTTTACGGTTGTCTTTCATAACTAGCTTTGGAGCATTTTATGAGGGATCTCAGCTTCTTACTGAGGCTGACCAGGGAGTTCCTCCAGTCATGGGATTTTACTCTTTTTTGCAAGAGTTTCTTTCTTCTGTTGTAGAGTTTGTTTATGGCAGAGGACAACCAGATTGGCTTCCTTTTTTTGGAGGATAGTATCTTGGTTCTGTTAGGGATAGCACGATCCATGCACTCGTGTAAGTGCTTATAAAGTACATTTGTGTAGAATTCAGTTGTACATCTATTGTCCATCTACATGGGTGTCATGAAGTTTGCCACTTCTGTCTTAAGTGTGAAGTTGGCGTTGGAGAAGTTTTTTTACAGTGGTTTCTCTAATGGGGGTGGGGCGGGATGTGGATGTCATGGGTGACTATCTTGTGGTCGGATCTGACCAATGAGGAATTGACCTCTGGTGTGGAACACCGGTCGCCCATGTTGGTAATGACCAGTTCCAGGATATTGCTGCCCCTGGTGGGAGTGTGAATAAGTTGATCCAAGGCGTTGGAATTTATGAATTCCAGAAAACATCATTAGAGATGGAGTTGTTGAAGACAGCGGCCAGGGATGGTGCCGATGCTGGTACAGTGGTAGAAGCCTCTCTCATAATTAAGGTCGGCACCGAGAGAGAAGACACGGACCCTGGTGCCAAAGCTGTCTGTGCCGATTGCGTGGGAGAAGTCTGGTGTTGTCTCGGTTCAGAGAAGGACAGAGATGTCGGAACCAAGTGACTCAGTTTCTCTGTTTTTTCACATCCTTATGCTTACGAGGTGGTGAGACCTCAGTCCCAGAAAGAGCCTCCGAGAAGGGCGTTTTCAGCATACCCTTCAGAATAAGCTTGTTCTTACGTTCAGACAACGTATGGTTGCTGAAGCTGGAACAATATCGCAAGATACATTAATGTGGTCAACGCCCAAACAAGAAGCACACCGGGTCTGACTGTCTGAGTTGGGCATCTTACACCCACACTTATCACACTACTTGAGCCCAAGCTCAGCCTTATCCAACATTACGACAAAACACACTAGTACTATAATCCAACAATAAAAACCTGCAGCTACCAAAAAATTAATAAGGAGAGACAGCGTATTTATTTTTAATAGACAGCTAGGAAGGAGTAACAGCAATGATACTAAGAAATACCAAAAGGTAAAGGAAGGGCCTACAAGGTAGGGAAGGAGGAGTAGTACCAACGATGGTACGAAAGAACGACTAAGGTGATGGACAGGGTTTAGTCAGGAAATATAGGATTCAGGAACAAGAGATAAACTTAGAAGAAAAAAACAGGGGAAGGTAATTAGTCAATAAAACTACAAAGAACCACAAAAAAGGCTACACTTAGCTTGAGAGAAAGGCTTGGCACGTCTGACGAGGAATGCGGCAAGCGAGATCTGAAGAGACTAAGAGGGGCATTGTGGGTAGGACTTAGCTGAGAGTTTTTGGCTGGCGCGAACTTGGTACCGGCTGTGTCGGTTCTGAGGATGGAACCAACGTCCTATCAGTAAGGGATGAATTAACATTTATAACATCAGATAGTCTATTTTCTTTTTAGAAGTTGTGGCCTGACTAACCCTGATAAGATCCTCCGCCATTGTAAGCATTTAAACTTGGGGTGGTGGAGCAGAAGTAAAACGGTGGCTAGAGGTAGTTTTCCTAGGAGTGGCCTTGCACTTCTGCCGACGGCCCACTCGTTGCCTTGGCAGGCAACTCCCTTATGTCAGGAATACTGCAACAGAACATCTATACATGTCAATGCAATTGGATGTCTGAGGAAAGATGTCCAGACCAAACTACTACAAGGTCCTGACACAGAACTATCCAATTGTCTGATAACCAACCGAGGCGCATTACCACAGGCATCATGAGTTGGAGGCTGCAAAAGGTACCTCACTGGAATAGGCACCTTCAAAAGCATATGGCAAATTTCAGACTCTCTTGGTTGCTTGCTTTCTTTAAGGAAAACTCCAACATGGAACTCAAAAAACATAGTATGTTTGTTTTTAAGCTATTTTAATGCCTCATAAATCGCTCCTAAGTGCTTCTTTTATAATTTTAACGTGTTTCTCTCAAAATGGTGGATGATGGGGGTTTCCTTGGTAACATGATCTTATTTTCTTGCTTTCCTTCCTTCTTCCCAGAATACATTTCAAGTCCTCTTTATATGACTCATGCCAAACACAAGGAAGTGGTGCTGTTTTGTCGTGCCATTAAAATACAATGGCAGGACTGTGAAGCACTGTCATGTAAACACACCTTCTCTAAAAGTGCTGCTTCTCTGTTTACCTGACTGAGACTCTTTTCTGTCTGTCAGAGCTTGTTCTATGCTATAGACAGCAGCTAATTACAGCAAAAGAAAGCAGATAAAACATTTTTTGTAAAAGGAGTCCTAACAAACTTGATAAACCCTCCCCCATACCTTCATGCTGAGGTGTGAAAACTTTCACTGCAGTAAATAATCCTTGCTGCACATTTACAAGTGACAAATAGTAGGACTCTAAATTTAGTCTGTTTGCTACTTCCCAATGCCTTCAGTGGGAGGATTTTTCTCTCTCATGAATGATGCAGACTCAAAATGTGCATTACTAGTTCCTCAATTACTCCTGTCATATCCCCCTCTTTTTTCTATTTCATATTTATTTATACTTTGGTAACCAGGAAAGTGAACTGGTCCCAGGACCCTTTTCAGCCACAACATAAGCTACACTGGAAAAGATAACAATTATTAAATGCACTTCTCAATACAAATAAAAAAAATACTAACAGAAAGACATTGACCAAGATTGCATGTGGAACACATAGCCAATGTGTGAGTGACCAAGTAAATCATTGAGCAGCATTTACTAGAATGTATACATTAATAATGCTTGAAGAACTATACGTTGTTTATTATAAATTGTATCAAAGGCTTTTGCGAGGTCCAGGTAGGCTGTGTGAACCACCTTCCCCTCGTCAATTGCCTTGGTGACTGTTTCAAAGAAATCAACCAGGTTTAAGAGGCAGGATCTGCCCTTAAAGCCGAACTGGGTAGGATCCAGTGTCTGTAGGTCCCCAATATCTTTATTTATGAGGTCCATGATGATCCTTTCCATAGCTTTGCAGACCAAGCTAGTCAGGCTTATGGGGCAATAGTTTCCAGGATCCATTGAGGGACCACTGTTGCTGTACGCCACTCCTGTAGTAAGGCTGAGATTGAACAGTAGTTTTATGTTTGGGTTTAGTTCTTCTTGGAGTTCATGTAGGACGCAGCCCGGGTCCCATTGATGCTGTGTTTTTTGCTTTGGAGAGGGCGGCTCTTACCTGAGCATCTGAGATGTCAGGGGGGCAGCACTCTGCTGGGATAGATATTTGCCCTTTTGGTGGGGGGTGGGGGTTTGCACTGAACCTGTCAGCTAGGATGTTGGCAATGTCTGTGGGTTCAGTGCATTTTTTGTCATGTTGGACTAATTCTGAGCATATCTGGGAATTCCCACCCAGGTTCCTAACATAACTAAATAAAGCCTTGTGATTATCCTTAGTTATCCCAAAACCAAATAAATTTATACGCATTAATGAAATTCACTTAGAAAGTTGTTATAGAGGACCATAGATGGTGTGACGGTGTGCATGTTCTGAGTGTATATATATATATATATATATATATATAAGTAGTCATGCGAGAATTCACTTCGTGTGTTGGCTGTGGTAGTTTACATGGTGTTATTATGCAGTGTCATCACACAAGCTATATGGTTTAGCTTGTTGTGTAGTAAATTGCTACTCAGTAACAGCATGTTAAGATAGATTGTCAGCATTCTTGAATCCTTTTGCATTATTCAGCAGATATTACTTCAAGATATTCAGGAAGATGGGTCAGGGCTATATACACTGATGACCTTTCCTCACCTTTTTATTAGCAACCAGATGAATAAATATTGGCACGAAACAAAATGGTTAAAACAAGTAAATGACATTTCAGGTGTATGGTAGCAGATATATAGTCAAGCAAACCCAAATGCCACACCTGATATCTAAATACAAGGAGCAATTATATAAAAGTACATGTGTACACACATATGTGTGTATTTGCATAGGTGTATAGATACATGTGTACTTGTGCATAGATATATATGCATGTATGTGTGTATAACCACAGAGAGATTTATATGGCTGTATGTATGTATTATATTTGTAATATATATTGATATAGATATGAATATGGTGTGTGTATAGTATATGTGTGCCTGTGTGTAAATATATGTATGGATATTTCTGTATATGTATGCATATATTATATAGTTTTGTGTTTATAAGTTTGTACGTGTGTATGTACATATATAAGTGTATATATGTATACTTAATTTCGGTAAGTTAACTCACCTAGCCATTACTGGAATCAGTGAGTGCATGGCATCCAGAAGACAAACTGCACAGCCAAGGCATGTTTCATTTCTCAGCCCCCCCCCCGCCCCCAGAATAAACTTTTGCATCCCACATCCCCTTTAAGGGGTACACAGGACCAAGAATTAGTAGAGCTGACGAACTTTGCATACGAAGTAACCCCTGTGGGGCATTCATTTTGAGGCATTTGGTTGCTAAAGGGTCTGGGTGCACAAGGCCACACCACCAGATTAGGGCCTCACAGGGCATGGAGGATTTCGTTGTGGCTGCATTTCTTATTAGATTACAATGGAACAGCAATTTGGCAGGAGAGACAACCAACTACCACTTCAGTGTTTATAGGTGCAGCAAGGGGAATTGGCATTGGGGGTTATTTTCAAGCTCAGTGTGGCATGGCAGACAAGTGAAAAGTAGGTTTAAACATTTCAATTGCAGAGATGGAATATTTCCCAGTAGTGGTTGCACTGGCAATATGGGGTGTGCAAATGAAAAGTGGGTTGGCTTCATTCAGACAACAACAAACAATAGCATAGTACACAGAGTCAATAATCAGCTGGGGGGGGGGGGGTAAAGGGGGTGGTAGGATGAAGAGACATTTTAGTTTTAAATGCTTAATATTAAATATCACAGTGAAGGCAAAACACATTCCAGACATTGATAACTCATTAGCAGACTCCCTTTCTTGTTTGCAGTGGACCCGGTTCCAGTCACTTGCTCCAAATGCAAAACTTTCTCCGGTTCAAGTGCCAGACCATTTATGGACTTTAAGGGCAGACAAGTGGCTAATGTGTAATGCTCTCAGTGGAAGGACAAGGGTAAGGTACAGTAAATGCATACAGCAATTTTTGCAAACCAGCTTAGCCAAAGGCTGGAAACAAGTACGGCCAATTCCACCTTACTAAATCAGGGCTTACATGTTGGTAATGAAAGAAAGAGGATGGACTTTTGGAAGGGCAAGAAGCACATTGTCAGTTCTGAATTGGTTTCAGCAGGCTTTGGGTCTGAAGGATTTAGCGAACACATTTCAGGTACAGACAATGTTTAAGGGCTGGGGGGGGGGGGGGAACAAATACTCAAGAGGCCTGATAAGAGGTACCCCATAGGTCTAGCAGTGTTGCGTAAACTGTGGCTTGCAGTTTCAAATGTTTTTCTTCTTATGAGGTAGCATTATTTAGGGCTGGCTTTTTGTGGTGCATTTAGATGGTCTGAAATTATTTAACCAAACAAGAATAAAGGTCAACAGACAGTTTTACCACTGGCACATATACATTTGCTGGGTAGGACACATGGGTTTATGTGGCTAAATCCACAACAGATCAAGAAGGCAAAAGTCAGTGGGTAAGAGTGGTGACCCAAAAGGGTTTGGAATGAGACTTGACTAAGTTGCTACCAGAGTACTGCAACTACAGGGGTAGGTCAGATGGTCCATTCTTTTATCAGCAAGGTGAACCTAGCAGTTTTAAAGGAGGCAATCAAGTTGAGTGGCCTAGACTCAGATAAATATACATTACATTCCTTTCGTATAGGTGCAGCCTCATTTGCACATGCAATGGGAGCTTCACAGACTGACACTATGAAGATGGGCAGGTGGAAGTCCAATGCTTATAAAGGCTATGTAAGGTGTAAATGGCTTTAACTCTTCTCCTTTACATTTCAGCTCTCACTTTGGATCAGAAATACATCTGGATAGTAGGTCATTCTTTCATTCACAGACCCCCACTTTGTCCAGGGCAGGCGGGGCTTCTCCTTCCAAGAAGGAAAACTAGCTTCTTGCAAAGCAATTTGGTTTAGGGTATCAGGAATGCACTGGCACCATCTCAGGGCAGTACTACAGCAAGCTGCAAGAAACGATAAATCTCCTACTGCCATTTTATTGCATCTAGGGGGTAATGATATTTGTCAACATCCAAATAAAAGATCTAATTGGTTTGATGGTACAAGAGGTATCTTGCATGAATGCTGGCCACAAGCTATTATCTGCTGGTCAGAAGTGATACAGAGAAAGAAATGGAAGGGGGCTAAGTCCATTAAAGCTGTGGAGAGGAGGAGAATTAATAATTCTATGGATAAGGTATTGGACATTAACAGGTTGTACATTCCTCACCCTGGCATTCAGGTTATTTGAAGGAGGTTTGGGGAATTTTTTTATAAGGAATTGCAAGCTGGTTTAGCTTTGAAGGGCATTCACTTAGGAGAGGTTGAGATGTGCTGGTGGAAGGGAGGAATATTCTTCCCTTCTGTGGTGGAAAACAGGAAAGGTAAGGGAGGCCAAGGTAAGAATGTGTGTGTGCGCATCTATTTGGGGGTACCTTCCACAGGCCAGACAGCCACAAGGGATTGTTGCTAGGGGACTTACAAGCCCAGCAATGGCTCCTTGGCAGATTGTAAGGTGGCCCAGAAGAATTGTGAAATGAAAAAGCTGTTATGATGTGGGTATGTTGAATCAGGACGACCAGTCTGTTGTCCTGCAGGTTTAGGGGAATGCTATGAAAGAAATAAAATGGCCTCCCTGATACTCCTGCCTTGCACACATCTCATAATTGAGTTCTATTGAGAAAGGACATTGGCACAAAATGGCAACAAACACATGGCTGCAGCCATTTAATCCACCTGAGGTCTCTGCTTTTTTTTTTTTTTTATTGAATATGCAGCTTGTGGCACCCTTGATTTGTAAAGCATGCAAACTACATTTATTGTCAACAATGCCAGTGAATGATAATGTTCTGAGCTTTTTTTTTTTTTATAGGAATCATTAAATGAATTATGAACACTATGTTAAATGTTTTATGTAAAAGATCATTCTGTTGGCATCAATGGCAAGGTAAGATATTGGCTCACTAAACTTTATTAAAAGCAGGTAGAGCTGTACCAATCTCAAACAACTGTAGATTATTCAATGATTATCCTCCTCCATTTCTTTCCAGATGGCAAACATTTTTCATGGGTACCAGACAGCCAGCATCCTCAACAGGATCTCTGTTACTCCCTCAGAGACCTAGACGGTCACCTACATTCCACTGTCTGCCTCTACAGGCATTAGGATGGATAGTTCAATGCCAGAACAACATGGAATGATTGGCACAAAGGTGGAATTTTAATGGGATCTACATTCATGTACCCCTACAGGCCTGACAAGAGAAGCAAAGGCCTCACAATCCCACCCTCCTGCTTCTTTGATGGGAAATCTTTATTTTCCTGTCATCTATGGGCTGAAAGTCTTCACAGACATAAGCACTAAGAGACCAATTTTGACATGAAGGGGGTTGGCTCAAAGGCCCACCCCTAAGCAGTCTAGAGAAAGTCCTGTAATTCAAACTTCCTCATGGATACTAGGTAAACTCTTCCAGCATCAGAATTACAACAGTGTTGAGTTTACTGGTATAAATGGTGCAAGGGTTGCCTTTTTCTTTGACAAAAGTTCAACTCCATGGTGAGTCACTGGCTTCCTTGGAGGCCACATATGTAGTATTCCCTTCTGGAGAATGCTTAGCAAAAGGGGTTGTTGTCAAAGGAGGCTCTAGGAATTTGCAATCCGCCACAATGGAAAGGTGCAACACACTAAAGCATAACAAAGCCTTCTGCCACAACAGGACTGCAAAATAATATATATTAAACTTCAGGACTTACACCCCAAAAAAGAAAACCTTGTCTACTTCAAGGGGTTGAAGTCTTGCAATGTTTGGATTCCCTACATCCTGAATAACTTGAATGATGGGCAGTGGCTGTTATAATATTAGGGCCCTATGCCACCCCCCCCCAAGCTACAGGTGCCGTTTTAAGATGTGGTGCAGATTAATTCCTTACTGGTGAGGTGGAAGGAATGGTCTTACTCTTCACTGAATTCCCTTAGCTGAGGGTGGGGTGCTAACAAACATGGACTGGCACCTCCTGCAATACTACAGCTGGGTTTTAGTGTGTTAGACTGGGTTTGAAGTTTATCTTACTGATCTCAAAATACAGTAAATTTAAATGAAAACTAATTTGATCAGGAAGATTTTTGTTTTTAGTATTTTGATAATTAAAACCATTTTATCATTATCTGACCAATATTTTAGACTCTTAATTCTGTTAATACATACTTGTGGTTCCTTACTGTAATTCACAGCAATAAATGCAAGCCCTCTGCTGCTAACTTGCTCGAGAAAAGGTAACACTCCGAAGTAGAGATATTGGGACTTTTTGTAGCCACTTTTGGAGTACCACTCTTCTAGAATTTGGAGCTTAGAGAGTCTCAAATTTTAAAACTTGCCTCCAGCTGATCTGATGACAAGGGCAAGATCCTAACTAATGAATAGTTTCTCCATTTCACAAAACCTGCTTCAACAGTTATTTTACCGCAATGTCAGAATTCCAACTGTATTTATAATTTAAAGAAATAAAACAAAAGTGAATTTCAAACTTAAACCATGAAAAGCAAATGACAGACAAAAGTTGTGTAAAATCCTACCATAAATATTTTTCTCATTTATGTTACAGTATTCTTTACATATAGACTGTATTCTGAACCAAAAAAAAACTTTGTCCAGCCTGTATACAAGAGCTTACAGCCACTGCCTGCACATGAGAAGTCACATGTAAGCACAGATGTCAGGCATCTGCACGTACCAGCTTCAATAAGCCCCATGAGGAAAACCCCCAGGGACCCAGGTGGATCATCCTAGGAAAAAGCAAGCTGTAGGAAGAATAAAATACTGCAACATAGAAGAGAAAGACTTGTAGAACTATTCTATGTCCTATTCAATGTTGCAGTACTCTTTACATATGGAAGAGTGCCAGAGCTAAAAAGGGAACCCATGGAGGAGGACAGAGAAGGGGAGGAAGCATTTTCCAAAAATCCATGCAGAAGTGCCCTAGCAAATCCTGCTCTGGAAAGTGTCCAAATAATAATGTGTTATGAACAGATGACCAGAATGCCGCTTCCAAGATGGAATGGGCATCTAGGCCCTGAAGATGCAACTGACCTAGTGAAATGTACCTTGACAGATGCTAAGGACTCTCCATGGAATTCATATTAAAACACAAATGCCTTAGCAATCCATGTGGATACAGTTCGTTAAAGTGTTTAACTGCCAGACACAGTGTGCCAGGCTTGATTCTCACATAGGGCAATTGGTTAGACTTAAAGACACCCACAAAGGCAGTTAGCTTAGTACTAATCAATCAGATTATGGACACAGGCAAGCCCAGAGCCCTGGGATGAAATGACACAAAATTAAGACTGTTCTGGCAAGGTAAAATCCAAGTTTGTCTATAGCTAAGGAGTGTAAAATGATCTCACTAGAGGACAGAGGTGAAGGGAAGAAGGTAGGCAACTAGATGGATTGATTTAAGTGAAAATTCGTTCACGTAATGGAAGGGTTAGATATCAAGGATACCCTGTCCTTGTGGAAGACCAGAAAAGGAAGCAAAGCCATTAATTGCCTGAAATGCAGTCTTCTGTTTAAGGCTATGAGAAGCATGGTTTTCCATGTGCAAAACTTTAGGGAAGCAGATGCTGCTGGTTCAAAAGGGGCCTAGGTAAGTTTTTACAGTACACAATTGAGATTTCAGGGAGGAGGAAATTTCCTGGGGGGTCTTAAGTGTAGGACACTCTTTAGATGAAATAGGAATCCCTTGTCCTATGCGAGGTAACTTGATTGCCCCTGGCTAAATACAGGAGGAGGGAGAACAAATGCTGTCTTTGCCAAAAGGGAGTCACCAACAAGATTTTTGGTTTGCCCCACTGGATTTTCAATAGGACATTTTGAAGGTGTGTGTGTGTGTGTGTGTGTGTGTGTGTGTGTGTTGTGGGGGGTGCATAAAGAAACATCCCCTTCCAAGAGATTGAAAAGGGATCCATTGTCCTCGCTAGGGAGCTGTGTAGCCTGGTACAAAATCGTGGTACTTCCCTGTTCAGAAGGGAGGCAAACAGATATGTGGTGTCTCTCACGTGTGGACAATGTCCAGGATCACATCCCTGTGAAGCATCCGTTTGTGACATGGACCTGCTCAGGGTTGTCTTGCCTGAGTGCTCTGTGCTGAATGGAAATTAACTGCCTGCAGGGAGACTCCCTGCTGGGCCACCAGTTCCCAGGCTTGGGAGTGCAAGTCTGCATAGCAAGTAGGATTTTTGGGGACAGAGGAGACGTACAAGTGTTTAAGGTCCTTCCCCCTTTTTGAAGGGTCTTTAATAGCTTAGCTGCTTTAGCCCTAAAAAGGGCAGCGTTCTTTATCCAGGGGAGAGTCCAGGAGTTTGGCCCTAATATCATCAGGTAAGGGCTACAGTCTTAACTATGAGCATCATCTAAGGACTGAGGCAGAGGCTTCTGCAGCGTCATACCTGCATCTAACTGAATGTTTTGTGACTTGAAAGGACAATGAGATGAGGCTAGATTATTTCAGCCTTGGCAGGTGAGTCAGGGAGGTCTACCAAAAAGGTCAAGAGTATATTCAGACACGTGTCTGGTAATTTACACATCTGCTACCTTTGCCTTTAGGGCAGTAAACTTCTTTACTATGTGCACCACTGTTTTACTGTCCTTGTCTGTGGAAAGGACAGAGTTTTTGGGAAGCTGGATGGCTCATCTGCAGAGTGAGAAGACAGTGCCAGGGTCTGCTGCAGAGCATTTAATCAGGAATCTAGCACCTTCAGGAAATGTATATAATCTGTCAGGTGTTCGAGGGGAGGTGGTTAGTTTCACAGAGGCTGCACTGAAAGCATCCAAGAATGCTGATTAAAACTGGAGAGATGGCAGAAGGTGCAGGAGTGTCCATCTGCAAGAGCTCGTAGTACCTTTTTTGGAAGTATGACATTTCAGAGGAATCCCACTTAAAACATTGTCATTTTTGAGATGGTCTCAAAGATGATGTCCTCTCCTGGGGAGTATGTCTCAGCAGTCCTCCTCTAAGGAAGCATACCCAAGAGGAGAGGGCATGTGGGACACAGGAAAGAATCCTCAGCTTCAGGCTGGAGTGTGTCATCAACATGAGGCCTGGGACAAGGGAGAATTGGGGGAGCCAGTGAAGTAGCAGGCATAGCAAGTCTTAAAGGCCTTAAAAGCATTAAACACACTCTGGGCAAAGGCCTGACAGTATGCCTTTCTGCAGGAACTGAAGTATGTTTTAGTCTTTTACTTCTCTTTCAGAAGGCCTAGGAGTTAAGGCAGGCCTATTTTCTGTTTGCTCAGACGTTGTGGAAGAGCCTGTCTGCTTTCTGCCCTAGAATTTGCAGCCTCCCGAATGGTACCTGCTACACCTATTTTGGCAGATTCGAAATGTTCCTCCAGGCAAACGGTCACAGGGTGGACATCATGTGGAGGAGGTGCAGCAGCAGGCTTAGACCTGGAAATTTTGGCCTTCTTATGTAGCTGTACAGTCTGACCAGACAGCCCCTCCATAACACCAAACATTCAAGACGATGGTTTTCTAGGTAAATATTAAGGGCATGTCTTAGGTACAAAGGTCTGACAAATCACAAGTTTGAGAATAGCGTGTAGCCCTAAGCAGAAAAGGCAGAGCTCATTGGTGTCCTTATGGGGGATCAGACATCCATACCCACACTTTCCTTTCCTGGATGACATGAACCTAAACAGGCATGCAGTGACCCAAGTAAAACAGAAAAAAAAAAAACCCAGCCCCAATGGGGCTGACGGCAGGAAAAGCTGATGTTTGACTGACGGCAGGAAAAGCTGATGTTTGACTGACGGCAGAAATGCTCAGAGGAAAGGTACGTGCAAACATCACTTTTAAGGCCCACAGTCCCTCGGCCACCAGACATCCCATGAACCTAGCAGTGACTAGAAGCTTTAATATACTGGACAGATATTCGGGTAGTTAGCAGAGGATAACCTACAGGTTTGGAATACCACAACATGAGACGAGAAGGACATCTACACCTGATAGTGTCTATCTACCTGAGAGGAGGATGATAGAAGCAAGGACCCGAGATTTACCTCAGGATCTGAAAATGAGTAAAGAGTCTGGGTGGCATAAGTAAGGCAAGATCATACCTGGACATGTGTATCTCATAATCAAGTGCCCTGACAGCCAAGGTAAGAGAGGCATATACCTTCTTGTCCAACCAATCTTATAAGGGAGTAACTTTGTAGACTGTGATAATCGTGAGGACTACTCTGTGTAATGGAAACCACAGCAAGATTAGCTGCAGGGTATGAAATCTGCAATACTCGACCTTATAGAAATGATCAGGTCTCTTTGGGACAGGGGCATGGGAGTCACAGGTCTTAGATTCAATCTTGAAAACATCTCTGGCAGAGCTGGAGGTACAGGGGTCTATACCTGTAGAAGTTCATTTCTTTCCATCAAAGATTTGAGAAGGATCCCACGTGAAAAACTCCATTTTATTAATAGTTTCGCCAAAGGAAAGCTCTTCCATGGCAGAATCCCCCCCATTAGACACCTCTGGTGAAGCATATTCCACAGGGGAGAGAACTTTGAGTGGTATATGGTAAAGTCTTCATCAGATGAAGACTCCTCAGAATCTGGGCCATGAATTTGAAGTTCCGCGGGCTATCCCGAAATAAGGCTTTGGATGCTGGATGGCTGAGGTGGAGAAGAGGCAAAGGGCAGGCCCGCTATGGGTGAAATCAAAGCCGCAGGCCTACCTCCAATTGTACCACCAGGTTTTCAACCTCAAGGGGTATGTCAGAGGAAGCAGGCAGAGCTAGAAAGGATTCGGGCCTAGCCTTGCTGACCTTCCTCTTTACAGACTGCTCAGAAGTACTTGTGGAATCTTTAGTAGCGTCCCTAGCCAGATATTTAAGTCTGGTTTTCCAAATATAAATTCAAAGCTGACTGTGCAAAATTCTGGAGATGAAGACCTGACAAACTGAACAGGACCAGTGGTAGTGAGTAGGCCCCAAGCAAAACAAGCACAGTTCATGACCATCTTTATGTGGAATTTGCCCTTCCTGGATGACATTAACAAAGGCAGTAGCAATATATTAAATCCGCTATGGGGTACTTATCTGAAGCTGTAAGATGAACCTACGGGATCCAACAGCAGACTGAACGTACGGAATCAACTTTTCCAAATGGTGGTGAAAACGTTCTGATGATACGTGCGGATGTCCCTTTCATGGCTAATACTGCCTGTGCGCGACGTCCCACGTCCAGGCAGTGGCTAAGTGCTTGTATACTCCAGCTCCAGACAAGGAGTACCTCAGGGTTCAGTCCTGGGACCACTCGTTTGGCATCTACTTCTCTCAAGTACAGGTCAACACTAAGGGACTCTGGCTAAAAGTTTGCAGATGACTGCAAACTGGCAGCCATTATTGAATCCCTAAATGATGTGGATATCCTATAAAAGGGCCTTACAGAAACAGATGCCTGGTGCCAGAGCCATGGGCTCAAGCTTAATGCCAAGAAATGTATAGTCATCCCCTTTGGAAAAAAACATGTACCCATGAACTACCACATAGGTGGCAGGACACTAAACAAACATCGAAAGTGTGATGAGACTTAGGGACACAAGTGGACAGTGGTCTCACTTTCAATCACAACAGTCAGGAAATTCTTCTACGTGGCACACCTCATCACCAAGTGCTTTTCATCCAGAAAAAAGGAGGTCATTGTCCCACTGTACTCATCCCTCATTAGACCCATTATAGAGTATAATGCCCCATTTGGTATGTACCTCACAAGACATCTTCAACAGCTGGAAAGGCCACAGAAATACCTCACTAAAAGAATCACAGGCCTAAAGCAGATGCCATATGCTGACAGTCTAAAAAAAAAAACTCCAGCTATACTCTGTGGCATATCGTATACTCAGAGGCGATCTCTGCTCAACATACAAGAGCATGTCAAACCCTGAGCTGTTGGACATGCTCCACTTAAAGAAATCCCAATCCCTAAGAGCCACAAGCTCCAGGGATCTAAACCTCATCATCACAATGAACAAAACATACTGGAGGGATAGATTCCTGACCCAGAGAAACTCCCCCATACTCTGGAATAGACTGCCCATACATGTCAAGCAGAGCACCTCATTGGCCCTCTTCAAAAGGAACCTTGATAATTGAACGGGAGATAGGAAATTCACCCCAGGGATCATGTCAGTCACCCTTGCTAGACAGGGGCCCAGAGAAGTAAATATTGTAGGAAAAAATGTCCAGGGAATTATGGCTAGACTTGCATAGGCCTTAGAGCCGATAGCCTAGTACCAACCTATGAACCTATACAGGTCAATCTTCGGGTCGTTTGGACAGAATACAACACATACATATAATGCTACACTACATGCTTCCGAGTATCGCACTGTGCACTACTTTCACTTTAATGGCCACAACTGGTTCTAAAGATCAGCTCTGTTTGCGCAACACAAAACTGTAATGCTTTTAAGGCTTTATCCCCTTTTACTTGCAATGCTGTGCACCCTGCTTTCCTTCTCTAGATCTAAAGTCAGACATTAACAGGAATACAAAGTACGACTGTGTTAAGCATTAATGTAAACTGGAGTACATTCACTGCTGCAATCTTGACTCTCCGGATATCCTGTGCACAAGTAACCCAACTGGCTGGACCAAGTCACATTGCTTTACACCCCCACCCCCACCCCCCCGCAATACAAGGACAATGGCTGTGTGAGGGGGAATCAGCTGATGTTCTCTTCAGATACAAAAGCCAGGTTAGAAGATCGTGGACCAAATAGGGACAGTGTGCCACTGGTCCACCTCGGCCATCAGCGCTCTCTCACTGGGGGGGCAGGGGCTGGTAGGGAGATGGGATAGAAGGCATGACACTATCAGGGGAGGGAAAAAAAAAAAAAAAAAAAAAGGCAAATCTAGAACAGAGAGTAGAAAAAAAAAAAGTGGAAGGTGATAAGGATACAATAGTGAATGAATTAATACTAGTTTCCTGACAAATGCACTTTGTTCATTGTACTATCAAACTCCTAACTTCTTGTGAAGATTTCAACAAGAAATCTGGAGGTGGATGGCTTAAGAAAGCAAAACTTGTAGTACAGCAGAAAAAAACCCCAGAGCTGGCCCCTAAATCATATACACACAAAGAACTGGGACAGCTGATACACTGACATTTGCAGACTGTTGAGGTGGCTACAGTGGTTCCAATATAACTGGGCATGACGGCTATATTTACCAAGAGCTAAGTTAACAATAAGGAATGTGCAAACCACATAATAGTCAATGTGTTGATCAGCTTCACTTCCCTTCCCAAGGAAGGCAAATGGCTCTCTTTCTGAACTCCACCTATGCAAATAAAACCTCAGCTGTCTACGTACATCCAGGAATGATTACGGTCTCCTTGAGGTTTAGAAAACACTGGCAGATGAATGGCCAGACAACAGTTAATTGACCTTCATAACAAAAGTCAAATTGCTACAAAAGGGATATCCTGTCCTGATGAAAAATTAAGGGTTTTCTAAACATGTCTATTTCTATGATCTTTCTGGCAGGCAGGATGAATGGTGTCAGATAACAGGTGCGCAAAGAAAACTGGTTTTGGGGTGGAGTGGCTACTGTTCTAGGACATTAGATTCCACACAGAATTAATCTTTTTTTTCTTGGAGGTCCTGGCTGCAAAATTCCTTTTAGGGGCTACTTTACTGAAGGCCTGGGAGTACAATGGAGTGTCCAGGAATTAACATGAGAAAAGGGTGCTATTCTGCAGCATAAAAGATCAAAGCATTTTCCTTGATCTGGGCAAATTTACTTTATACTTCCACTCTTATAACCTTGACAACAAGGGCTCTATTAAACACTGAATAGACCAAAAATCAGAGATTTACGCCTGGCCAAGGCAACACTGGTTGCTGCCTTAACTTGGGTACCTTTTCATACAAAACAAAGGGTCCTTTCTGTACCCTAACCTGAATACTAAGGCTAACAGCTTACATAACTTCTCATTAACTGTAGCGAGGCACATTTACTTGAAGGCAATTACAAAGGAGATTAAAAAAACCTACCTATGTGGGAAAAATTCTCCCTTCTATTGCTTGTCTGGAGAATATATCCCAAATATGTCAAAAGTCCCGGTGAAGTCTGTCTGGTACACTCCAACCTTCTGGTCAATTTTTAGGAACATATCCCTTTTTAATATCCACATTTGCTCAGCCTGTCTACCAACATCACTATGAACTGATCTAGGCAGTTGTCAGTCCTGCCTGCATCTTGAACTACTTCCTAGGCTTAGCCAGGAGGTATAAGCAAGATAGAATAGCTGTGTAAAATCATACCATAACAGATGTCCTTCTCATCCATGTTGCAGTATTCTAAACCCTCATCCATGTTGCAGTATTCTAAACCCTTGGGGTTATCTCCTCTGTTTAGCTACCTGAACGTCTGGCTAGTATACAAAAGCTTTTAGTCACTGCTAGGTACATGAAACATCTGACATTGGCAGTAGGGAACATGGAGCAGAAGTGATTTCTGCACATACCCTTAATCAGAACTGAATGCTCCAGGCCCAGGACAGCTGTACAGATCCTTTGCCATCCAAGAAAGAATTATTTGGAGATATAGGGTAAGAGGGAGGGAGGGAGGGAATACTGCAACATGGAAAAGGACACCTATGGTTGTGGTAAGATTTTATACAACTATTCTATGTTCTTCTATTCTTATATGTTCATACTAGGCTATCTGCCCTAGCCAGAGTGTGTTTGGCCTTCGCCACCCATTTTAAATTAATTTTGCTATGCCCTTTTTCGAGGTTAGTATACCCGGGATAAACCTACGATCTCCCAACCGAGAGGAAATGAGGGACTCTGCCTAACCTGGCCTGGAATTTTATTCCAGAGTGAAGGGAGCCTCTGGGTTATGAATCTGTCCCTCCAGCATGTCCTATTTATTTCAGTGCTGAGGTTCTAGTCTCTTCGAGCGTGTAGCTCGATGGGATTTGGATTTTCTGAGATGCAGCATGTCCATTAATTCCAGATTGAACATGGCTTTATACGTCAGGCACAGATCGCCTCTGAGCAGGCAGTATGCCACTGAGTAGAGCTAGAGTTTCTTTAACCGGGCAGCATATGGCATCTGTTTGAGCCCTTCGATCCTCTTGGTGAGGTACTTTTGGGGGTCTATACACTTTTTGGCGTTTAGCTTGAGGCCATGGCTCTGGCACCAGTTGTCTGTTTCTATGAGGCCCTTTTGGAGGATGCTTGGGTCGGCTGGAGAGTCGATTATGGCACCCAGTTTGCAGTCATCTGCAAACTTGGTCAGCCACAGTCTTTCCGTGTTGGCCTGTACCTCCGAGAAATATATACCAAACAAGAGAGGTCCCAGGACTGAGCCTTGTGGGACGCCACTTGTAACTGGTTTGGAGTATGACATTGCTCCAGCAATTCTAACCATGTGGGTTCTGTCCTTGAGCCAGTTTGCAACCCATCTAGTGACATAGGGGCTTATATTTAAGCTGGTGAGATTATCTATAATGCTCGAGTGGGATATTGTATCGAAGACTTTTGCGAGGTCCAGGTAGGCTGTGTGGACCACCTTCCCCTCGTCAATGGCCTTGGTGACTGTTTCAAAGAAAATCAACCAGGTTTAAGAGGCAGGATCTGCCCTTAAAGCCAAACTGGGTAGGATCCAGTGTCTGTAGGTCCCCAATATCTTTATTTTTGAGGTCCATGATGATCCTTTCCATAGCTTTGCAGACCAAGCTAGTCAGGCTTATGGGGTGATAGTTTCCAAGATCTGTTGAGGCACCACCTTTGTGGAGAGGGACCATTGCTGTACGCCACTCTTTGGGTACATATCCTGTAGTAAGGCTGAGATTGAACAGTAGAGTTCAAGGTAGAATGCAAGTTGTCTGTAAACATCAAGGGAACTCAAGACTCTCACCATTATTCTGAGAATGCTGAAAAAAAGGCGGGAAGGTGAATACATTAGGACAACTCATTGACCATCTTCGGCATGAAGCATGAGTTGGTCCTCAGTCACTACCATTGTGGAAGAACAGACAAGGAGGGATTGCCATGAGAGTCTGGAGCTCTGATTCTGGCTGATGTCAGGAGCACAATTTTCCAAGTGCAATGTTTCAGAGACGCTGGTTCAAAAAGGAGCAACAGAGCTTTTAAGACAGTTCAGATCCCATGGAGGTGGAACTGGCCTCCTGGGGGTGGGGGGCTGAGGTGCAATACTCCCTTAAGGAATAATTTTACTGGGAGTCAGGAGGCAATGGGAGAGTGAAGAGGCAGACAATCCAAAATAGCAGCTAGGTGGGCCTTAACAGAAGAATATGCCAGCTAAGTGGGCCTTAACAGACGAATATGCCAACACTGCTTGCAACAATTCACATATAAGGTCCTGCTACTACCTTGAAATGGGTCAAGCTGTCTTTGTAGACACCAAATAGAGAATCTTTTCCATTTAGACATCCAAGATCTCCTAGTATTCGGGTTTCCTGGCCTCCTGCAGGACTTTAAGCACATCCTGTCTGAAAGGAATCAACATTTTATTATTATTTTTTTTTTAATCACCCACAGAGTTAGATTCAGAAATTACAGGTGGGGATGGATTAGGCATCCCTTGCCCTGTGTGAGAAGGTCCACTCAGTTAACTTATGACTGCCCTTGGCTAAATGCAGAAGGGGGAACCAATACTGTCTTGATCAAAAGGGAGTCAACCAACAAGATTTTTGGCTCGTCTTGCTGGATTTTCAGTAGGACTTTTTGGAGGAGTGGGAAGGGGAGGAATGCAGAGAAACATCCTCTTCTGTTAGACAGAAAAGGCATGCTGTTGCCCTCACTAGGGAGCTGGGAACCCTGAGTGGAAGTTGTCTGTTCAGAGGGGAAGCAGACATCTATTTGTGGGTCTATCCCACTTGTGGACTACAGGAACACATCCTTGTGTAGCATCCATTTGTCGGATTGTGACATGGACCCGCCGGCCCAAGTGCTTGCCTGAGTGTTCTGAGCTGAAGGAATGTAGACTATCTGCAGGGTGACTCAAAGCTTGCAGTGCAAGTCTGTATAGCAAGTAGGATTTTGTCCCCGTTTATACGGCTGCTCATTTCTCTGATACTGATGTGCTCCCACTTGAAGATATCTGTCCAGGTGCCTTGCACCTTCAAACTGCCCAAAGCAGCTCCCCAGCCCAGGTCCAAGACATCTGTGTACATCTCCTAGACTGGTGGGAGGGATTGTCAAGTCCTGGGTCAAGAGAGACTTGGTCCAACGACTAAAGGATCTCCTTCCTTTCCAGATCATGAAAGGACCCTTTTCTATACTAGACAAGACCCACTTGTCAAGTAATGCCGCTTTGCCTGACTGGAAGACAGCGAGTCTTAGAGATAGGGGGAAGGTGAAGGCAGGTGGTCACAGACTACCTGTCCTAAAACTGAGGTTTCTGAGCTGGAGTCTTAGCAGGCCTGGAAGGGTGATGCTGTTCCCCGGTACATTCTTCATTCCTAGAATAAGGGATGGGAAAAGAAAGTTTCCTAATGAACCGAGTATTGGTGGGATAATTCATAGGTTCATACTAGGCTCTGCCCTAGGGCATTTATAAGCCTAGCCAGAATGTGTTTGGCTTTCGCCACCCATTTTAAATTTATTTTGCTATGCCCTTTTTCAAGGTTAGTATACAGTGCCTCTAACAGTGACACAGAAGTGATACCCGGGGTAAACCTACGATCTCCCATCCACTCAAGAGTCCTCTTGAAGAGAGTCAATGAGGGACTCTGCCTAATCTGGATTGGGATTTTGAGTGAAGGGAGCCTCTGGGTTATGAATCTGTCCCTCAGCATGTCCTATTTATTTCAGTGCTGAGGTTAAAGTCTCTCGAGCGCGTAGCTAGATGGGATTTGGATTTTGAGGTGCAGCATGTCCATTAATTCCAGGTTGGACATGGCTTTATACGTCAGGCACAGATCGCCTCTGAACAGGCGGTATGCCAGAGTAGAGCTGGAGTTTCTTTAACCGGGCAGCATATGGCATCTGTTTGAACCCTTTGATCCTCTTGGTGAGGTACCTTTGGGAGTCTTTCCAGTTGCTGCAGGTGTCTGGTAAGGTACATCCCAAAAGGGGCATTGTACTCAATTATAGGCCTGATGAGGGATGAGTAGAGGCACGATGACCTCCCCTGATCTAGATGCGAATCCCTTCATGATTAGGTGGGCTATCTAAAATGTTTTTCTAACTACTTTGGCCACGTGGTTGTCAAATGAGAGATTGCTATCAACTTGGGTCCCCAATTACTTCTTCTGTACTTAATGGATTACCACAAATGTGGTAATTTGTGGGTACTTTGTTTTTGCCAAAGGGGATGACTATACACTTTTTGGCATTTAGCTTGAGGCCATGGCTCTGGCACCAGCTGTCTGTTTCTATGAGGCCCTTTTGGAGGATGCTTGTGTCGGCTGGAGAGTCTATTATGGCACCCAGTTTGCAATCATCTGCAAACTTGGTCAGCCACAGTCCTTCCGTGCTGGCCTGTACCTCTGAGAAATATATACTGAACAAGAGAGGTCCCAGGACTGAGCCTTGTGGGACACCACTTGTAACTGGTTTGGAGTCTGACATGGCTCCAGCAATTCTAACCATGTGGGTTCTCTGTCCTTGAGCCAGTTTGCAATCCATCTAGTGACATAGGAGTTTATATTTAAGCTGGTGAGCTAATCTATAATGCCTGAGTGGGGTATTGTATCTAAGGCTTTTGCGAGGTCCAGGTAGGCTGTGTGGACCACCTTCCCCTCGTCAATGGCCTTGGTGACTGTTTCAAAAAAAATCAACCAGGTTTAAGAGGCAGGATCTGCCCTTAAAGCCGAACTGGGTAGGATCCAGTGTCTGTAGGTCCCCAATATCTTTATGAGGTCCATGATGATCCTTTCCATAGCTTTGCAGACCAAGCTAGTCAGGCTTATGGGGCGATGGTTTCCAAGATCCGTTGAGGCACCACCTTTGTGGAGAGGGACCGTTGCTGTACGCCTCTCTTTGGGTACACATCCTGTAGTAAGGCTGAGATTGAACAGTAGTTTTATGTTTGGGTTTAGCTCTTCTTGGAGTTCATGTAGGACACAGCCTGGGACACCGTCTGGTCCCATTGATGCTGTTTTTTTGCTTTGGAGAGGGCAGCTCTTACCTGAGCATCTGAGATGTCAGGGGGGCAGCACTCTGCTGGGATAGATATTCGCCCTTTTAGTGTGTGTGTGTGTGTGTGGGGGTTTGCACTGAACCTGTCAGCTAGGATGTTGGCAATATCTGTGGGTTCAGTGTATTTTGTCATTTTGGACTAATTCTGAGCATATCCGGGAATTACCACCCAGGTTCCTAACATAACTAAAGAAAGCCTCGTGATTATCCTTAGTGTCCTGTGCAATTTCTCACGAAGATGGCTTTAAACAATGTTATGAGTGCCCGTAGTTTTTTTTTTTTTTGCCAATACTGATCAGTGATGCCTTCCCTTTTTGGGATTTTGCTCTATCATTTAGTTGCTTCCTCCTATTGTACAATTTGTTTATGGCTGGGGTCCACCAGACCATGCTGCCTTTGGAGGACTGGGTCTTGGTTTTATTTGGGATCGCATGATCCATGCATTCCTGAAGGTGTTCACAGAATGCATTTATAAAGGATTCTGAGGTCTTGGTTTTATTTGGGATCGCATGATCCATGCATTCCTGAAGGTGTTCATAGAATGCGTTTATAAAGGATTCTGAGGTCTGGGCCATATTTTCCACAGGCCCAGGGGCTTTGAGTTTGAGGAGTGTGAAACTTGCTTTAGAGAAGTTTTTCACTGTGGTTTTCTGGGCAGGGGGCGGGGTCAGGATGTGAATATCCAGTGAGATTAGTTTATGGTCTGATCTTACCAGTGAGGGATACACTGGTCTGGAGCATAGAGTCCCCATGTTGGTGATGATCAGGTCCAGTATGTTTTCCCCTCTTGCGGGAGTGGTAACAAGTTGTTCCATAGCATTTGAGTTTATAAATTCTAGGAACCTTTGGGCTAGGGTGTTGGAGCTAGAGTAATGCTCCCACAGTCTGTTTGGGTAGTTGAAGTCGCCCAATATAATGGTGTTTGGAGAGACCATCATATTTTCCAGTGTTCGCAGAAGGCCGAGTGGGGTTCCTGGGTTTGGGAGGGTGGTCTGTAGCAGGCTATAAACTGGAAGGCAGTTTTACCCACTGTTAGTTGCACATGGATAGTCTCCGATGCTTCGTGCTTTGCCACCAACCTGGAGGTGTGGGTATCTTTGATGAATATCAATACTCCCCCTCCTTGTGGTTCGGTCCAAGTTTTGGGGCCGAAAAGCATGGTATGAGGTAGTGCTGGGGTGCTCTCGGAAGCCCTGAACCAGGTTTCTGTTACTGCACAGATATCAATGTTCTCCATGCTAAGGAGAGTTGAGTGTGTGCATCTTGAGGTTTAGACTTCTGGCATCACTCTTGGTTTCTTATCCCTTGTGATACCTATGGAGGTGGGTTTGTCGTTTGAGCCTTGCCTAAAAAAGGCACTATGGGGGTAGCAAGAGCCTTTGCCAATATCCGAAAGCCCAGGGGTGACAGGTGCAAGCCATCCCTAGCAAAGCATCGTGGCTTGTCGAGCATATCATCCCAAGATGACAGGCATTGGATCCCCTTTGCATGACACCAGTACTTAAGCCAGTTGTTGAAATTGATCATCTTGTCTTCATATTGTGGCATCATTCTTGGTGAGTAAGATACTATTCAAGGTCAGGGTCATACTGGCCTGGGCTACATGCTCAGAGAGCTCCTCTATGTCTCTTTTCATGTAGTCCAGGGGGGTACGTCTCCGGTCATTCACACCAGTATGGACAATGATTTGTACTTGCCTTGGAGTGACCTGAGTGCTTGTGTTATGTGGCAGATCCTAGCGCCCGACAGGCTGCTCACAGTGACCCTCTCCTTGTTCAGCCTGGTGAGCGGGACATCAGTGTGCCTGACGAGAGTCACCTGTTACAAGTGCATCAGGTGTGTTGTTTAGTCTTAAGGGCTGCGAGTGTTCGGCACACTGGCTTTGTGAGATATGTTTTGCATGTGTTTTGTTTTGGGGTAGCGGTTGCTTGGGTGTCTGCTTTGGAGGTCTCTGCTGCTTAGGCAGGTATTTTAGAGCCTCCAAGTATGTTTGTGTGTGATTATGTGTTTGGTTTGCTGTCGTGTTAGGTCTATGTGAGACGAATTGTAGAGAGTGTAGTTTCCTTCTCCTCCTGACTGGTTATGCCAGTACCGAGTTGAGAGAGCTTAGCCTCCAGTTTGGCTATATGGTTGCATCTCTCACGTGTTGGAATTTGTTGGGAGGAGGAGAGGGTTGTCTGTACATGAGGCAGTTGTAACATTGCCTCAAAATTCCCAGATTCACCAGCTGGACCGGAGAGGAGATTGACAAACTGACCTTTGGGCATGCTACAATAATATTGGGAACTCCTTTATAATTGAAAGGAAGGACCAGTGGGGAGTGAGGGTGTAGTGCTTTTAATTTTTAGTGCTGACATATAATTGCTTTAGTGAGCAAGTGCCAGGTAACTTAAGTGCAATGTGTTACAGGTAACTTAAATGCAGAAATGACAAACAGTAACTTTCTTTCAAGTGAAACAAGGAAATAAGTACAGTAAGCAATGCAGATATCACTAGTGATCCACAGAAGCGCTGAGAAGCCGCATATTAGGTGGAATTAGCATTCCAGGGAAATGAGCAAACAAGCATATAAACTAAGCTAGAGTCAGCAGGCCTGGATCTAGTCTATGCTACAGCAAACAAGGTGTACCAATTTCAGTAAGATACAGTTCAAATATTCATGCACTATAAACCTTTAACCAGAAATTCCCAGCTCAGAAGGGCAGAGTACAGCCTCTTCTCCCACAAGAGTGCAGACCACGAACCTTCTTAATGTAAAATAACTGGCCTGAAGCCCAAGTGCTTAAACCAGAACTAATACAATAAGAATAAGACACTGGGCTCTCAATCAGCAGTTCCCAACTTAGAAGGATGAAAGCTACCTGTCCTGCCACCACAGTGCATACCACAAACCTTCCCAATGTAAAACTGGTCTGAAGCCCAAGTGCTTAATCCAAAAGCCTTAGAATGATAGCTACACTTTAATCAAGTTACTACCAAGCAGTAATAAATACAACTGAATACTTTAGAGCAGGCATGGGCAAACTACAGCCCGGAGGCCACATGCGGCCCGCCAAACTTGAAAAAATTTAATAAATTAACCTTGTTAATGTTTTATTTCCCCTGCAATTCTGATGTTTCCTCACTAGATGGCACTCCAGATATATTGGCTTTGAGGTGAAGCGTAGGCCTATTACTCCACGTTTGCACTTTACCCTTTGACCCACCGCCCCTCTATGAAGATGAGCAGACCCAAGAAAAGGAAAGTGGACAGAGAATGTCGAGTGTTCAATAAGGAGTGGACAACTAAATATTTTTTTCACTGAACACCGATCATCTGCTTGTTTGCCTGATATGCCAAGAAACTGTGGCGCTTTTTAAAGAGTATAATATTAGCCGTCACTTTGCCACAAAGCACACTAATTATGCTAGCAAGCTCTCAACAAAAGAACAGGAAGCTGCTGAGAAGGTGGCAGCTAATTTGAAGACTCAGCAAAGGGGAAACGAATTGAATAAAAGGAACAGGACAAGTACATCTGCATCTCCTACCGTTTTTGAAAAAAGGATAACGGTACTTTCAGTGCTTTAAAATAAAATGGTCATTTATTTGATTTTCAGTGTTTAAAGACTCATTTCGAATTCAGAGATTTTATTGTAATGCTTTCCTTCATTTTCATTGGAAATTAAAGCACATGTTTTCTCCATATCCCAAGATGTGCATTTTTCCCCCAATGAGGTGATGTTTTCAAAGCATGCCATCTATCTACTCCTGTTCCGCTCCTTTGTCAAATGTTAGAACTCAATGTGGCCCACGAATCAAAAAGTTTGCCCACCCCTGCTTTAGAGAATGCCTGGATTAGTGCTCAAGTTACACAAACAAAGCGAGATCCAGGAGGCCCGAATCCAGTCTATGCCACAAACAAGGCGCACCAACTTCAGTAAGAAGCAATTCAGATATGTATGCACTATAAGCCTTTAACCAGAAATTCCCAGGGCAGAGTCCAGCCTCTCCTCCCACAAGAGTGCAGACCACGAACCCTCTTAATGTAAAATAACTGGCCTGAAAGCCCAAGTGCTTAAACCAGAATACACTTTTAGAATAACAGACAGAGCCCTCAAATCAGCAGTTCCCAACCTAAAAGGATGTAAGCTACCTGCTCTGCCACTACAGTGCAGACCACAAACCCTCTCAGTGCAAAACAACTGGTCTGAAGCCCAAGTGTTAAACCAAAAGGCTTAGAATGAGTTACACCAAGCAGTAATAAATACAAATCAGGAACTGGGGACCCAAAAATACTTTAGGTCTTGTAATTCCTTCCCTTTTTGCTGGAGTTTTAAAGAGCTCTGTCACTTTAGGCCCAAAAGGGCAGAATTATCCATCTAGACATTTATCCCATATATCATCAGGCAAGGTTTATAGTCTTAGCCATGAACACCTTCTAAGGGCAGAGGCAGATTTTATTTTTCCTTCACATAAGACCAGGGTGGTCTGAACAAATCAGGGAAGATATTACACTAAGGGGTGTGTAGCACTCTTCTATATTAGTGAGGGCCAGATCCAGTACGGCTGCAACACTGGTTGATGCACCAACTGGCCCAGGGAGTTAGGTTTACAAAATCCAGGAATCTGTGTCTTAATGGGGTAATGAATACGGTTATTGGGTTGGATGGCGAGTTTCCAATATGTTTAAATACATATGGGTCTTCCAGTCATAGAAGGGGACCTATAACTTGCAAGAAATTGGTATTAAATTTTGCCTATGGCAATTTCAGCATGGAGTAACAAGTGCATTACTCTATTTGACCAACCTTCAGGGTATATTTTAATGTAAATTGACACCTTTAGTCCCAGTCTGTACTGTTGCTGGTCTAAAATGTGTAGAAGCCATTATAAGCTTGCACTGTGTGCTAGTGGCTTTAGTTACCACAAACAGAAACCAGCATTCTCTAGGATGGAAAGCTTCCACGATGGAGTTTTTTGCCAAAACCTAGCACTGAGCAGTAATACTAGAGGGGAGAGGTGCAGACAGGTCTTAATCTGTTGACCATCTCCTTCCATGCTGAAACACTGCAGCGCCTCAGAATGGCACCAGAAACCATAACAATGATTAGTCATTCACTGTTCATATTGTGGCATCATCCTTTAAAGTAAAAATACCAGCCTGGGCCACACCTTCCGATAGCTCCATAATACATCTCTTCATATCATCTAGGGAGCTGCAGCTCAGGTTTACACCCACATGGGCTAGGAGTCACACTGGTGCTTGTGGCTCAGTGACCAGAGTGCATATAGTGGCAGATCCTAACTCCTGGTAAGTAAATGGCTGTGACTTCCTCCCTACTCAGCCTGGTGAGAAGGACATCAATGTGCGAGTCTCCCAACAACCCAAATGTTGGAAATATTGAATTATGCATAGGGTATGCAGATCACAGAAATATGTTAAATGACAAAGGGCACAATACTCGAGGGATACACCAAAGTTATCAGGGATGAAGGAAAAATAAGCAGTTCGTCACAATACACTGTTACTTAGGTAGCTGTAGAACATTTGGTAGCGATTAAGAAATTTTCATCTATTGTTATATTTTTGACCGAACTCTTGTAGTCAATATTGTTGGTTGTTTTTGTGGGGCTTCTCTCCCCGGGCCTCCACTAAAAACGGACCACAAAGCCCAGTGGACCTCCCTCGTAATCAAACGGAAATAAATGAGTGACTGTCGAACGCCTTTGACAGATGAAGAAATGTGAAAGATTCTCATTACTGACAGTTATGCTGTGGTTAGGGTGAAGCCTCAGGTTTCACAGGAGAGGCCCTTGGGACTTCTTGAACCACATTTTTTCACCACTCCTCTGGTTTCTAGAAAAAGGACCTTTGAGGGGTGAGGAACACACACCCACAGCAGAAAAGTCTTGCCATCCTTCTGACACCTGGATAAATGTCTCTTACTTTAGGGCAAAACAATGTTCCATGAAAAGGAGGAGCATTAATGAAAGACTTGAATGGTTTCGCAAAGTCACATAGCGATGCCTGCATCCCCTGCTCTAGACATCCCTTTCTTTGGCTGTACGAGAAATCAGCTTCATGGACAAACTCCAGGATGGCCACTTTACCTTGGACTCCCTCAGCTACAGCTCCAAGGAATCGGATAACTAACCAGATCCTGTTGGGAGTTTGGTGAAATGTGCCAAGAAATTCCAAAACCTTATGGCAAAGGTCAGAGAGACCAGCTTCCCAAACCTGTCCATGGCCTGAAGACACTATTGGACAGATGGACAGGAACTCTTCAGCAAGTTCCTTTTTAGTGGTTACTAAAACAGCCACAGCATCTACAACCAATCCCTTAGTCCAAAAATACTAGTCGTCTGGAGCAGAAAGAAGTTTTTTTGGGGGATGGGTTAGGAGTCTGGAACCTTCAACACACAATGAAAGTTCATTATTAGGCAGTCACCCAAGAGGTACACAGGTGGGTGCCGAAAGCCAGCAGATTCCACAGGTTTCAGGACTTCCAGCCACCACTGTTTGAAGATATCTTGGACTTTTTTTAAAACAAAAAAAATCTTCAGGGGGTGACCATGGGGACCCCCCCTCTCAAAAAAACCTTGGTGATGGATTCTTGTGTGTGGGGGGATCCAAGTGTTTCCTCTTGCACTTCTGAGGGACCTCCTCAGGGGGATAATCCAGGGAGGTATCAGAAAATGACCATGCCTGTGACACCCAAGGCTTCAGCACCCACTGTACCAGTGGGGAGGCAGTAGGAGTAACAGGGAGGATCCTGTCTCGAGGGGGAAGGCATTGACCATCTCTACAAGAGAGGGCAGTCTGCACAGCCTAAAAAGGCCAGTCCCCCTTAAGGGGAAATGGACCCTGGAACAGTTGAGTCCTCAGAACTAGGGTCACTCCCTGCTCAGGACCACAAAGACGGGAGCTGAAGCTGAGGGACAGGGGCAGCTGCAAAACTGCAGTCGAAAATTGGTCCCTCAGAACCAGCAGGATAACCCCAGCCCTAGGTAGTAGTAGTAGTCTGGTTCAGAAAACCACAGAGCTCAGGGTAATTACTGGCTCCGAAAAGTAAGCAGCTCTGGAACAGATACAGTCAGTGTCAGGAGTACTGGGAAAGACTCATGATCTGAGGAGGAATAGTTAAATGGTGTAAAAGTATTGGCACCAATACCCAGAGGCATCAGTACAAAGAGGGACCCGAAAGCCCTCTAGCCCATAAAAATCTTATTCACTAGCCTCTCCACATAAAGTTCTGAAAGGCTTTTGGTAGAACAGATGGACTATGCGGAAGGGGGCTTAGGGCTCTGCAAGCATACCTCTGGTGGTAAAGAGAGGGACAGTAGATAGTTCTAGGTAATTTAGACTTGTCCAGCAAAGCAGAAGTCACTTTCTATACCAAGACCTTTGATGTTTAAGGGCTCGACCTTGCACACTGGCAATAGAACATCCACAGCAGATGCCTTAAGTTCTGTGGAACTGTGGTCTTCAATTTTTGGGGTTTTGGAACAGATGGGAAGTCAGAACCAAAACCTCATTTTTTTTTTAATTTTCCAGCAGAGGCTTAAGAAAGAATCTGTCTTGGCTTTAACTCCAGTGTATAAAGCTTCAAAGGCTTGAAGGGAGAAAGTTTATTCCACCTTTCCACTAAAGCTCTATGGCTGAACGCGTGGCATATGCTGCAATTGTCCTGTAAATGGTGAGAACCAACGACAATATACACACACAGTAAAAGAAAATCTGGAGAGGTAATTTTATGGTCACACTTCTGGCATTTTTTGAAGGCAGGGGGGCTTTTAACCTTGTCAGTCACAGGGAAAAAGCCAAGTACAGCCACTAAAAACTCACCCCACACAAAAAAAGGAAAGCGAGATAAAGGAGATGGAAAATAAAAGTAAATTATATCAATGACAATTTAGATGTACACAAGCATGTACAGGACGCAATAGCAACTACAATGCGGGGGTAGGACTACAAGCAATGGGAGCTGGTAATACAAAGTGTAGAGGGAAAAATGCATCAGTGATGATACTGATTGAAACAGTGCAAGAAGAAAGGGAAACAAGACAGAAAAAATTACCTAAACCCACTTGAAAGAAGCTTGACCAGTTTCAGAAAGTTAAAAACAAGATCTGAACAGAGAAGGATTTTGACCACAGGTAAAGCTCCAAGTTTGTCTGGCACAAGCTGTAGTAACAGCAGAACAGAATCAATCTGCCAAAGACAAAAAAACAAGATTGACAGCATCAGATCTTTTAATACCTTTGATAACTTTAGAGACACAATGCAACTTTGTTCCAGATTTTTGTGAACTTGATTCAGTTGTAGACCTACTGAAAAGGTATGGCGACTGGGATGGCTAGGACATGTTTAATTCAGCCACTAAAGCAGTTAAAGGTTAAGGAGTTCCTCCCACAACTCCACTTTAACACAGAAAAAAAAAAAAAAAATCAGCAATCTGGGTAGAAAAATCTTCAGGGCTTTCTTGCCTTAGTTTAGTTAACCCTATACACGACTACAGGGGACACAGGCTGGATACAGCTACAGCAGCAGTCAGGAATTTCAACATCTATCCTTATGGGGAAGATGCAACACCTCTAATTCTCACACGAGCTGGCTACAAGCTCAAAAAAAAAAAAAACATGCAAATATGTATAATGTTTAGTCAGACTGATTTTTCTGAACTGAAAACTTTGGAAGGCTGGTTCTGCCAACTGACATTTCTGATCAGACTTTCTACCAACTAGTATGCTGAACACAAGTTGTCCTTTTAGTTCCAACACAAACTAAACCAAATGACTTCCCTAAAGAAAGTAATTCTGTCAAGACCTTATGCGTAATCCAGGGTGAGTAATCCTCTCCACAGCTGACAGTCAAGAGCAGCAAATTGGAAGATTAACAATCTTGGACATGAAAACAGAGGTCTGTTCTTAATGACATCAAAAACAGACCAGGTAGCGTTCTAACCCACAAAGACAGCAACTCATCTCTGAGGTGCAGATTCAGATAGAGATGTTAAATTTTCCAGGAGAAAGTTAAGATCCCTGAAAGGGTCAACCTGTTTAAAGACTCTCAGGTGAAAGATGTAATCTGTTGTACCAAGAAATAATATTGTGGGGGGGGGGGGGGGGGAATTCACAGGCAGACATACTGAAGTGGCTGTAAGATGCAAGACCTAGTAGTATGCAGGCCAGAGGTTAGAAACTCAATTTCAGTATTGATGGTAGAACCCCAGGCAGGGCTTCAGTTATTGGTAGGCACAAACTTCCGAGTGTGCAGATTACTACAAGCCTAGTCAATAACCAGAGGTCAGAATCAAACTTTGCACTATTTGTGAGGTAAAGACCTTACTCATTTATGCTTAACCTTACCCCCTTTAAAACACTGGCCATGGAGACTTCTTACCAAATGTTAAGACAACTTTCTAGCAACAGGACTTCTTGCTTCCTTTAGGAACTTCTGCAAGTCTTTATAAAAAGTACCAGAATCTAGGCAGGTAACTGAAACAGTTAGAACAGGGTTCTATCAAACGTTCGTCTTCTAGGAGATAATGTTGCCATTTGTGGTAAATGTCCTTAACCCATAAAAAAGGGAGAAACCTGTATTACCCAGGCCAAAACAGAGTCACCCCAAATTTCTGAAGGCACCTTCTGAATCCCGAGTTACCCTGGATGGCAGAGAATTAAATGCACAGTTGTGTTTTGAAAGGAGGCAGACAGATTTGAGGTGTTCCCCAGAAATGGGAGCAAGAGCCGAACTGTATTTGTATGACCCGGTACTGCCCTGCTTGTTTGCCATAAAGTTTTGCTCAGACCAAATTAAATCTGATCGGTGGGGTTAAATAATGTTAAACAGCCAGTTCCCAAGTAATCAGAGCCAGGCTGTTCACAGGATACAGCTTTGTACTCCCTGGCTTGCTATGTACCTCACTGGAACACTGCCTGAAGTAGGACAAATCTAAATAAGCAATGAGATACATTTTCCAAAATAAATCATAGGCCTTGCACCCTTAACTCACCCAAGCTAATGGCAGACACTGCAAAACAGTCTGGAAGTACAGATAACCAAAATGTTTAAACTGATCTCCAAGACCACCATTTGGCACTAGAAGCCCCTTTACAGTCACAGTTATATTATTCCCAGGATGAACAAAGCTGCAGAATTTCAGGGAAAAAATTGTTTTTTTTTGGGTGGGATTGCAAAGTGAAGCCAACCAAAACCTTAAAATTTTTAATGCCCTGGTCATAGTTACTAGGCTAACTGGACTGCTGGTGGACCACAGTAGTAGATTGAACAAAAAGCCTTTTTCTCTAAAGCCATATGTAAGAATGGACAAACATAAAACATCTGAATTTGTGCCCAGACACACTTCAAGCAATAACAGGAACAGTGGCCCCAGACACAGAATATGTACAATCATACATGCCTTTTTCAAGCACATTTACATACTACATAGTGAATGAATCAAGAATTAGTTTCAACAAAATTAAATTTTAATTTCAAATCTGCACCAAAATATTCCTCCCCTTTATGTACAGAGTGGAACGAACATAGCACCTACTTCTAAGGATTAGAGACTAAATCAGGATAATTATACAATATAATGTGCATCCAAAGCCAGATAAGTGTGCAGAATGAGGCAGAACCACTTAAACAAACCATTAGTTCCCCTAAACACACCTAATTTCTGCCAAACGGGAAAAATTACCTCTACTGTGACTTACTGAGAAGAGTCATACACCTCAAGACTCTTCCCCCAGGCATCTCTAAGCAACCCCCCCCCCAGTGAAAATCCATGGTTCTCCCATGCCTGGTCTGCCTATCAAATAAACCCAATTACCCTGACAAAAAATAAAACTACCTGTTATAGTACAAACATGCCTGTAAAATGCACAAGCCACACTAACACTTAAAGATTAGTCTGACGGAAACAGCAGGCTAATTTAATCATCCATATGAACACAAGCACTACATGATGCTGTGCTATGCTCAATAAAACACTACCCCATACTACAAGCAATACATTTCTACAATCAAATTAGCCCCATTAGGCAAAGGTAAAAAAAATGCAGTCTTATCTAGTAACAGCAGTTACAGGCATTCTTAAAGGGACCTTAACATTAAAACTAATACATTTACACATTACTTTGGATATGCACAAACATCCAGCACACAGTACAAATAGTGTGTGTAAATGGGATCCCCCAAAGGGGATTTACCTGCAAGAACAGAGCTGAAAGGCTGGCTGCTGCTCTTTGAAAATTCTGAGCAGAGCCAAGCCATCAGGGGGAAAGAAAGTACAGACTTCCCTCTCTGCCTGCAGATGTACCACCTCAGGCCTGGTTAGTGTAATGGTATCAGGTTTGATTTCAGAAAAATCAAATGGATTTACAAATATGTCTTTTTATGACCGCAATCAAAGAGCTGTTAATTTTGAACCTTAACAGCTTTACCTGTGAGAAACAAAAGCAGAAGAGATACAGGGCAATACTGCAACAGTTCATAGGAAGATACAAACTAGGACACTAAAGTGCCATCTTCAGTGGTGGTGCGAAAGTGACGTCTAATGTACCCATTAGACAAGCTCTGGTATGAACAGTAGGCAGGCCTGCTAGGCAAGAATGTGGTCTAGAAACACAGGAAATGCAAAAGGGGGAAAGAGAAGGTGGTTAGTCCAAGTAGCTATGATACAGAAACTTCTTGATGAGGCAGTTATTTTGAGAAAGAAAATGCTTCAGTTCTGGAAACTGATCTGAACCTCCAGCTTAAAAACTCAAAATGCATCTTTAAAGACCAATGTGCTAAATATATCAATGGTTTGATAATGGTTTAAGCACGACCCAACCTTGAAGGGAGCAGTCACACTCTTAGAAATTCAGCACTCACCATACAAGAGCTACTCCAAACTGTGGGCATAAAGAATTCCATCTTTCAGTAGCCAATCTTGAAAAACATGCAAACTCTTGGCACTACATTCAAAGTCCTAACCCGGTCAGTTACAGCTTCTAGTCATACCTGCCAAACTGAATCCAAAGAATCAACACTGTCTGCATTGGGTGCAATGAGGATCACATCTTCTGAACATCAGGCTTAGCAAAATCTTTGCTTCAGACCTGTGGAGGCAGGGGGGGGGGGTTGCAACTACAACCTTTTACGGTTTACCTGCATCCTTTTTAGGGACGGGTATCCCAGTCAAGTCATCTGGGGTACTTTGGGTCTGAACTCAATACAAAACACCACACTCTAAAGATATCATCTTACATGGAACAGGTTAAGATCAGTGTAGTTGACAACCAAATACTTAATGCACAGTGAGAGCCTGGATAACAAAAAGACATCCATGTTGTTTGACCCGTTACATTACTCTGAGATGGTTTTGTGTGGTTGTTTCATCAACCAATGAAATGATCTGGCAGCTTGGTAAATGGTACTTACTGTTTTTTCGTAAATCGTACTAAGTTTTTTTCCCAGTGTGACCATTGTCCTATCTCCTCTCAGAACAATTAGAATGTGCATATTCAGGCACACAAAAGGGCAAAGTTTCCAAGTAGTGTCCCACATACATGTACATATTTAGCCTCTTACAGCACAGAAGATTTATACATTTGTGTATGAAGTCAAGCTTTCTAGGGCATCAGCAATTTAATGCTGCAGGTCTACATATTTCTTTTACATCAAAAAGATGAACGTGTAAATACAAGTAATATTTTTTTTTTAAGTTTGACCATTCAGGCAAATGAAACACTGCAATGTCATTCAAGAGTCATCTTAGATTTTTTTTGCCATTTACCAACAATGCTATAGTCACTTAACTGGCAGGCTTACTATAGGGCGAATCAGAAAAAGATAGGATGAAGACATTAACATGCAGTCATTTCCTTACCTCTAATAGTATTCACTTGTGCAACATGGACTTCTCACAAAGGGTACATAAAATATACAACTTCAATGAGTCTAACACTACATCAGATTAACCAAAGAGAAAGCTAGTAGTACAAAAGGAAGTTTTTGTTAACTGTGCCAAGTGATGCAAGCAGACAGGCACATCAGCCACCCCACCCCCCGTCTCATTATGCCTGGAACCAGAGTATCCTCAAAGGTTCTTTCAACAGGAAATCTTGAAAAGCCAGAGGAAATCAGTTCAAAAGGGATTAAAATCCCACACCTGTACTTTGCAGGAACACTGTACCTGAACCCCCCCCCCAGCTACTTTTACAGCACCATAAGCATTAGTTCTCCTCAGCAGTATAATTTTGAAGACTCATTTGAAACTTCCAATATTTAGTTGTTAATGGACAGTCCTAAAGTCCAAAATTAACCATTACCACATCTGAAGCAGGGAATGTAAACTTTACAGATAATAGAACACAAGCTTCAATTCTATTCAATTCCAACAGACCACTAGCCAAGGGTCACAGCATACCCGCTACCTGTGCGATCTCCTGCATTGCTCTTGCTAGGCAGAAAGCTACTTTCCATGTCTGGGCTACAACCCCACACTGCATTACTAAATGGTTAGTAAAACAGACCTAACCATACACTGAAAGGGGTGAAATGTGAAAACTTGGAAGGCCATGCATATCCACACTAGAACCTAGTATACAGACCACAAATATCACAACCCTTAAAATTCCTCAGAAACGAAGTATTCACTTTACAGGAGCCACCAACAAAATCCATTTCATTTAGTAATGCCTTGTCATTTGTGGGCCTCTACATCTGCCTAGTTGTGCAACAAAAAACTAGACATCTGAACACAGACCATGGCTAGAGTAATTCTGAAGACCAAGGCTTCTGGTGTATGGTTTTATTCCCTTGCTAGTAGGTGGAGGGAATCACTTACCTTGGAGCAAAGTTTGGCAGAAGTGGGAAATTTGGGCTATACATCTAGGATCCCAAAAAAGTTTCCGCACCCCTTGCTGATGACCAGCACATGTGAACTAAGCTACTAAAGACAAAAGTGGACACCAGCAATTCTTGTCCAAGAACTGAAGGAAATCCCCAGCTATAAGAAATTTTTTACACATCCGTGACTAGGTATGGACAAAACTTGTAAGGGAGTAGTTTTAATTACTAAGCAGTTCTTAGAAAGATGCAGTACACTCATGACAAAGAAATTTAAGTTGCCAATACGTACCTTCAAATTTCCCACTTTTTACAAAACACAGGCCCAGGGTGAATTTCCCCAGGACAAATCCACCTAAGGTTCATCCAAGAATGCAGGGCATCTATTCCATCCAACATACAAAAGGGCAGTGCTCTAATAGAAGAGGAAAATACTGGTCAGTATTTGTCCACCAGAATCTGTTATGACACTACCAGCAACAGACTACCGTGGCTCCAAGAGTTGCTGACCACAGCACCAAGAGCCAACTACACTTCCCCACTTAACCTTAGTTGGCAATGCCTTCATTGAAAGAACTTTTGGTAGAGTTTCACCTATCTACACAGCTAGTAGATTCAGTTCCCAGCTCGGTTATGATGCAGCTGGATACAGCCACTTCAGTTCTTTACAGAATTTAGGGCTAGTTTGTTGTGCAGCTTGCCCCTTTTCCAGCAGAGACCAGAGAAGAAAAGCTCCCATTACAAAAAAATGGTGTAAACAATTTGAGGAAAAGCATTTGTCCAACACAGCCAGCATCAAAAATCATTGTGAAATACAATAGTTATTGTAAAGGAACACAAAAAGATATGGACATGGGAAAAAATAATTTGTTCTTTTGGAATATGGTAGAAGCTGAAATGAAATGCCCAGAGGACAGTATGCGAAATAGGAATAACCTGGGCAGATACTCAATAGATAAAATGAGGGACCCCCCCAAAGGTGCATTAGCGGCAGAGGTAGTATTCAAGTTGGGGGGGGGGGGGGTCATTACATCACAAATTCCTTTAATGCTATATTAAAACTAAATGTGTTGTTGAGAGGTTTGTTCCAGGCAGGACCAAGTATTTTGCTAAATATACCAGATACGAACAAGCTAGGGGTTAGTGAAGGATGGAGTGGGTTAGGTGGATCTATGGGAGAGTAGCTGATGTTGAAACTCAAGCCAGTGGTGAGCTCTTGCTACAAGCGAGTTAAAGTTTGGCAGACAGGCTGGTAAATATAGTGGAAGCTTACAGTAGGGTGGGGAATAAGAAGGCTTGTGCCGAGGACAATTGATTCAAAGTTAGGATTTTTTTGTTCCTATACAGTAGTCAAGATGGAGTCTTTAATTTGACATCCACAATCAAAAACAGGGGAGTTCAGTGAGGTTCTACTCTGATACTAGTATTAGAGGTGACAGGATTTTTTTTTTTTTAGGAAGAACCGATTTCACTTAGTTAGGATTGAGCAGTAGTTGATTGAAAGTCAGACCTTGTTTAAAGTGCTGAGTCTTCAGCGAGGGGCGAGGAGGTGAGGAAAATTGTCAGAGGGAGGACAGTGGAGTCATCAGCAGATTCTAAGAGTGAGGTTTGGGCAGGAGTAAAGAGATGGGTTAGTAAAGATATTTAACAGGAGCCCCAGGATGGAGCCTTGGGAGTCAGATAAGAGAGCTTAAAGCCAGCTTATACAATTGCAGCAGACAGTACTAGCTAAAAACCCCACCCAATTTTAAACAATGAATGCACCCCGAGTTTGGGGCAGAGGCCACAATGTCTACCAGTGCAGATTAAGTGCTCTCCTCCGGTCATGAGAGCCCACGCAAGCATATTCCTTAAACCCATTGTCATGCTTTGCAAAGATGGGCTTGAGACAGACATGCACAGAATTTTAGCCACAAAGTTTTGAAATAAACTGCCATGTACTACAGGGACATTCTTTACAAGCATTACAAAAGCATGTCAGATGGATATTCCTCCCTCAGTGCTGATGAAGTTCTACTGAACCGAAACTCGAACCCAATCATTTAAGCAACTCAAACCCTACAAATGCATAGGAGTCTGTCGCAGGACATTTTCAAAACCAGGATATCTTTGTACTTGCACTGTTAAACTTAACAGCAGACACTAGATATTACCAGAACATAGAGTTACTCACCTTAAACCTGAAGGGAACCGTTGCTAGCATTCACACCAGCCAAAGTGCTGAACAATCCACTTCAAATACAGCAGGAAAGAACTGGTGGAAAAAGCCTGTTTATATTTGAAGGGATAGTCCTAAGTGTTCAGGTCTTAGATGCAACTGGAGTTTAGTACAAGTTATGAAAGAATAAATGCACAGAATTTTAAAGGAATAAACTGAGCAGTCACACATGCCACACTAAAGTAAAGCCAAATCTTTAGAAACCCTCCCCCAGACTATGCTGGAAAGAACTGAAAAAATGCATATGCACAAAAGTTAGAAAGTCTAGTACCTTAAATTACCAATGTAATCCAAGCCCACAACTGTCAAGTCAGCCATGCTTACAGTTTAAAGCACCTTTACTTCATGGTACCAATATAGCCAGACCAGACAAGGAGCCACACAGAAACCTACACACTACATTTCAGGTACTGACACTGGCCATAGGTTGGCAGAAGGCTTCATAACAGACAGTAGCATTTGAGTAAAGTTACTGTTAAATGAAAACGCTTACATTGTGCAAAGTACTTCCTGTGACTAGGAGCATCTGCATGTAGCAAAGCAGAGCACTGAACCATGAAGGGAGGGAAATTATTAGAGACCCTACATAGTGGTGTTGGGGGAAAGAATTCTAATGGAAACTGCTGTAATATGAACCACCATATTAACCTGAACTGGAACCAGCCTTTGTACACTTAGGGGCAAGGGGCAGAAGTACAGCAAAAAAGACCATTT